>NW_026704082.1:437524-762549 GCF_958295425.1 Solea solea
ATTATAACAGAAAACACACCCGAACGGCTGACCATTGACCTTTCCGAAGGTTGCACAGGTCTGAAACTCGGCACCCTGGATCAGCCTTAGTCCCTGATACACCTACGGAAAAATCAGACTCCTGGCTCAATGCCTTTAGGAATTATTACAAAAAACACACCCGAACGGCTGACCTTTGACCTTTCCAAAGGTTGCACGGGTCTGAAACTTGGCACCCTGGATAAGCCTTAGTCCCTGATACAGATACGGAAAAATCAGACCCCTGGCTTAATGCCTTTAGGAATTATTACAAAAAACACACCCGAACGGCTGACCATTGACCTTTCCGAAGGTTGCACAAGCCTGAAACTCTGCACCCGGGATAAGCCTAAATCCCTGATACACATACGGAAAAATCAGACTCCTGGCTCAATGCCTTTATGAATTATTACAAAAAACACACCCGAACGGCTGACCATTGACCTTTCCGAAGGTTGCACAGGTCTGAAACTCGGCTACCGGGATAAGCTTTAGTCCCTGATACACATACGGAAAAATCAGACTCCTGACTCAATGACTTTAGGAATTATTACAAAAAACACACCCGAACGACTGACTATTGACCTTTCCGAAGGTTGCACAGGTCTGAAACTCTGCACCCGGGATAGGCCTAAATCCCTGATACACATACAGAAAAATCAGACTCCTGGCTCAATGCCTTTAGGAATTATTACAAAAAACACACCCGAACGGCTGACCATTGACCTTTCCGAAGGTTGCACAGGTCTGGAACTCGGCACCCTAGATTAGCCTTAGTCCCTGATGCACATACGGAAAAATCAGACTCCTGGCTCAATGCCTTTAGGAATTATTACAAAAAACACACCCGAACGGCTGACCTTTGACCTTTCCGAAAGTTGCACAGGTCTGAAACTCAGCAACCGGGATAAGCTTTAGTCCCTGATACACATACGGAGAAAACAGACTCCTGACTCAATGCCTTTAGGAATTATTACAAAAAACACACCCGAACGGCTGACCATTGACCTTTCCGAAGGTTGCACAGGTCTGAAACTCTGCACCCGGGATAAGCCTAAATCCCTGATACACATACGGAAAAATCAGACTCCTGGCTCAATGCCTTTAGGAATTATTTAAAAAAACACACCCGAACGGCTGACCATTGACTTTTTCGAAGGTTGCACAAGCCTGAAACTCTGCACCCGGGATAAGCCTAAATCCCTGATACACATACGGAAAAATCAGACTCCTGGCTCAATGCCTTTATGAATTATTACAAAAAACACACCCGAACGGCTGACCATTGACCTTTCCGAAGGTTGCACAGGTCTGAAACTCTGCACCGGGGATAAGCCTAAATCCCTGATACACATACGGAAAAATCAGACTCCTGGCTCAATGCCTTTAGGAATTATTACAAAAAACACACCCGAACGGCTGACCATTGACCTTTCCGAAGGTTGCACAGGTCTGAAACTCGGCACCCTGGATCAGCCTTAGTCCCTGATACACCTACGGAAAAATCAGACTCCTGGCTCAATGCCTTTAGGAATTATTACAAAAAACACACCCGAACGGCTGACCTTTGACCTTTCCAAAGGTTGCACGGGTCTGAAACTTGGCACCCTGGATAAGCCTTAGTCCCTGATACAGATACGGAAAAATCAGACCACTGGCTTAATGCCTTTAGGAATTATTACAAAAAACACACCCGAACGGCTGACCATTGACCTTTCCGAAGGTTGCACAAGCCTGAAACTCTGCACCCGGGATAAGCCTAAATCCCTGATACACATACGGAAAAATCAGACTCCTGGCTCAATGCCTTTATGAATTATTACAAAAAACACACCCGAACGGCTGACCATTGACCTTTCCGAAGGTTGCACAGGTCTGAAACTCGGCTACCGGGATAAGCTTTAGTCCCTGATACACATACGGAAAAATCAGACTCCTGACTCAATGACTTTAGGAATTATTACAAAAAACACACCCGAACGACTGACTATTGACCTTTCCGAAGGTTGCACAGGTCTGAAACTCTGCACCCGGGATAGGCCTAAATCCCTGATACACATACAGAAAAATCAGACTCCTGGCTCAATGCCTTTAGGAATTATTACAAAAAACACACCCGAACGGCTGACCATTGACCTTTCCGAAGGTTGCACAGGTCTGGAACTCGGCACCCTAGATTAGCCTTAGTCCCTGATGCACATACGGAAAAATCAGACTCCTGGCTCAATGCCTTTAGGAATTATTACAAAAAACACACCCGAACGGCTGACCTTTGACCTTTCCGAAAGTTGCACAGGTCTGAAACTCGGCAACCGGGATAAGCTTTAGTCCCTGATACACATACGGAGAAAACAGACTCCTGACTCAATGCCTTTAGGAATTATTACAAAAAACACACCCGAACGGCTGACCATTGACCTTTCCGAAGGTTGCACAGGTCTGAAACTCTGCACCCGGGATAAGCCTAAATCCCTGATACACATACGGAAAAATCAGACTCCTGGCTCAATGCCTTTAGGAATTATTTAAAAAAACACACCCGAACGGCTGACCATTGACTTTTTCGAAGGTTGCACAAGCCTGAAACTCTGCACCCGGGATAAGCCTAAATCCCTGATACACATACGGAAAAATCAGACTCCTGGCTCAATGCCTTTAGGAATTATTACAAAAAACACACCCGAACGGCTGACCTTTGACCTTTCCAAAGGTTGCACGGGTCTGAAACTTGGCACCCTGGATAAGCCTTAGTCCCTGATACAGATACGGAAAAATCAGACCACTGGCTTAATGCCTTTAGGAATTATTACAAAAAACACACCCGAACGGCTGACCATTGACCTTTCCGAAGGTTGCACAAGCCTGAAACTCTGCACCCGGGATAAGCCTAAATCCCTGATACACATACGGAAAAATCAGACTCCTGGCTCAATGCCTTTATGAATTATTACAAAAAACACACCCGAACGGCTGACCATTGACCTTTCCGAAGGTTGCACAGGTCTGAAACTCGGCTACCGGGATAAGCTTTAGTCCCTGATACACATACGGAAAAATCAGACTCCTGGCTCAATGCCTTTAGGAATTATTTAAAAAAACACACCCGAACGGCTGACCATTGACTTTTTCGAAGGTTGCACAAGCCTGAAACTCTGCACCCTAGATTAGCCTTAGTCCCTGATGCACATACGGAAAAATCAGACTCCTGGCTCAATGCCTTTAGGAATTATTTAAAAAAACACACCCGAACGGCTGACCATTGACTTTTCGAAGGTTGCACAAGCCTGAAACTCTGCACCCGGGATAAGCCTAAATCCCTGATACACATACGGAAAAATCAGACTCCTGGCTCAATGCCTTTATGAATTATTACAAAAAACACACCCGAACGGCTGACCATTGACCTTTCCGAAGGTTGCACAGGTCTGAAACTCTGCACCGGGGATAAGCCTAAATCCCTGATACACATACGGAAAAATCAGACTCCTGGCTCAATGCCTTTAGGAATTATTACAAAAAACACACCCGAACGGCTGACCATTGACCTTTCCGAAGGTTGCACAGGTCTGAAACTCGGCACCCTGGATCAGCCTTAGTCCCTGATACACCTACGGAAAAATCAGACTCCTGGCTCAATGCCTTTAGGAATTATTACAAAAAACACACCCGAACGGCTGACCTTTGACCTTTCCAAAGGTTGCACGGGTCTGAAACTTGGCACCCTGGATAAGCCTTAGTCCCTGATACAGATACGGAAAAATCAGACCACTGGCTTAATGCCTTTAGGAATTATTACAAAAAACACACCCGAACGGCTGACCATTGACCTTTCCGAAGGTTGCACAAGCCTGAAACTCTGCACCCGGGATAAGCCTAAATCCCTGATACACATACGGAAAAATCAGACTCCTGGCTCAATGCCTTTATGAATTATTACAAAAAACACACCCGAACGGCTGACCATTGACCTTTCCGAAGGTTGCACAGGTCTGAAACTCGGCTACCGGGATAAGCTTTAGTCCCTGATACACATACGGAAAAATCAGACTCCTGACTCAATGACTTTAGGAATTATTACAAAAAACACACCCGAACGACTGACTATTGACCTTTCCGAAGGTTGCACAGGTCTGAAACTCTGCACCCGGGATAGGCCTAAATCCCTGATACACATACAGAAAAATCAGACTCCTGGCTCAATGCCTTTAGGAATTATTACAAAAAACACACCCGAACGGCTGACCATTGACCTTTCCGAAGGTTGCACAGGTCTGGAACTCGGCACCCTAGATTAGCCTTAGTCCCTGATGCACATACGGAAAAATCAGACTCCTGGCTCAATGCCTTTAGGAATTATTACAAAAAACACACCCGAACGGCTGACCTTTGACCTTTCCGAAAGTTGCACAGGTCTGAAACTCGGCAACCGGGATAAGCTTTAGTCCCTGATACACATACGGAGAAAACAGACTCCTGACTCAATGCCTTTAGGAATTATTACAAAAAACACACCCGAACGACTGACTATTGACCTTTCCGAAGGTTGCACAGGTCTGAAACTCTGCACCAGGGATAGGCCTAAATCCCTGATACACATACGGAAAAATCAGACTCCTGGCTCAATGCCTTTAGGAATTATAACAGAAAACACACCCGAACGGCTGACCATTGACCTTTCCGAAGGTTGCACAGGTCTGAAACTCGGCACCCTGGATCAGCCTTAGTCCCTGATACACCTACGGAAAAATCAGACTCCTGGCTCAATGCCTTTAGGAATTATTACAAAAAACACACCCGAACGGCTGACCTTTGACCTTTCCAAAGGTTGCACGGGTCTGAAACTTGGCACCCTGGATAAGCCTTAGTCCCTGATACAGATACGGAAAAATCAGACCACTGGCTTAATGCCTTTAGGAATTATTACAAAAAACACACCCGAACGGCTGACCATTGACCTTTCCGAAGGTTGCACAGGTCTGAAACTCTGCACCTGGGATAAGCCTAAATCCCTGATACACATACGGAAAAATTTGACTCCTGGCTCAATGCCTTTAGGAATTATTTCAAAAAACACACCCGAACGGCTGACCATTGACCTTTTCGAAGGTTGCACAAGCCTGAAACTCTGCACCCGGGATAAGCCTAAATCCCTGATACACATACGGAAAAATCAGACTCCTGGCTCAATGCCTTTATGAATTATTACAAAAAACACACCCGAACGGCTGACCATTGACCTTTCCGAAGGTTGCACAGGTCTGAAACTCTGCACCGGGGATAAGCCTAAATCCCTGATACACATACGGAAAAATCAGACTCCTGGCTCAATGCCTTTAGGAATTATTACAAAAAACACACCCGAACGGCTGACCATTGACCTTTCCGAAGGTTGCACAGGTCTGAAACTCGGCACCCTGGATCAGCCTTAGTCCCTGATACACATACGGAAAAATCAGACTCCTGGCTCAATGCCTTTATGAATTATTACAAAAAACACACCCGAACGGCTGACCATTGACCTTTCCGAAGGTTGCACAGGTCTGAAACTCGGCTACCGGGATAAGCTTTAGTCCCTGATACACATACGGAAAAATCAGACTCCTGACTCAATGACTTTAGGAATTATTACAAAAAACACACCCGAACTACTGACTATTGACCTTTCCGAAGGTTGCACAGGTCTGAAACTCTGCACCCGGGATAGGCCTAAATCCCTGATACACATACAGAAAAATCAGACTCCTGGCTCAATGCCTTTAGGAATTATTACAAAAAACACACCCGAACGGCTGACCATTGACCTTTCCGAAGGTTGCACAGGTCTGGAACTCGGCACCCTAGATTAGCCTTAGTCCCTGATGCACATACGGAAAAATCAGACTCCTGGCTCAATGCCTTTAGGAATTATTACAAAAAACACACCCGAACGGCTGACCTTTGACCTTTCCGAAAGTTGCACAGGTCTGAAACTCGGCAACCGGGATAAGCTTTAGTCCCTGATACACATACGGAGAAAACAGACTCCTGACTCAATGCCTTTAGGAATTATTACAAAAAACACACCCGAACGGCTGACCATTGACCTTTCCGAAGGTTGCACAGGTCTGAAACTCTGCACCCGGGATAAGCCTAAATCCCTGATACACATACGGAAAAATCAGACTCCTGGCTCAATGCCTTTAGGAATTATTTAAAAAAACACACCCGAACGGCTGACCATTGACTTTTTCGAAGGTTGCACAAGCCTGAAACTCTGCACCCGGGATAAGCCTAAATCCCTGATACACATACGGAAAAATCAGACTCCTGGCTCAATGCCTTTAGGAATTATTACAAAAAACACACCCGAACGGCTGACCATTGACCTTTCCGAAGGTTGCACAGGTCTGAAACTCGGCTACCGGGATAAGCTTTAGTCCCTGATACACATACGGAAAAATCAGACTCCTGACTCAATGACTTTAGGAATTATTACAAAAAACACACCCGAACGACTGACTATTGACCTTTCCGAAGGTTGCACAGGTCTGAAACTCTGCACCAGGGATAGGCCTAAATCCCTGATACACATACGGAAAAATCAGACTCCTGGCTCAATGCCTTTAGGAATTATAACAGAAAACACACCCGAACGGCTGACCATTGACCTTTCCGAAGGTTGCACAGGTCTGAAACTCGGCACCCTGGATCAGCCTTAGTCCCTGATACACCTACGGAAAAATCAGACTCCTGGCTCAATGCCTTTAGGAATTATTACAAAAAACACACCCGAACGGCTGACCTTTGACCTTTCCAAAGGTTGCACGGGTCTGAAACTTGGCACCCTGGATAAGCCTTAGTCCCTGATACAGATACGGAAAAATCAGACCACTGGCTTAATGCCTTTAGGAATTATTACAAAAAACACACCCGAACGGCTGACCATTGACCTTTCCGAAGGTTGCACAAGCCTGAAACTCTGCACCCGGGATAAGCCTAAATCCCTGATACACATACGGAAAAATCAGACTCCTGGCTCAATGCCTTTATGAATTATTACAAAAAACACACCCGAACGGCTGACCATTGACCTTTCCGAAGGTTGCACAGGTCTGAAACTCGGCTACCGGGATAAGCTTTAGTCCCTGATACACATACGGAAAAATCAGACTCCTGGCTCAATGCCTTTAGGAATTATTACAAAAAACACACCCGAACGGCTGACCTTTGACCTTTCCGAAAGTTGCACAGGTCTGAAACTCGGCAACCGGGATAAGCTTTAGTCCCTGATACACATACGGAGAAAACAGACTCCTGACTCAATGCCTTTAGGAATTATTACAAAAAACACACCCGAACGGCTGACCATTGACCTTTCCGAAGGTTGCACAGGTCTGAAACTCTGCACCCGGGATAAGCCTAAATCCCTGATACACATACGGAAAAATCAGACTCCTGGCTCAATGCCTTTAGGAATTATTTAAAAAAACACACCCGAACGGCTGACCATTGACTTTTTCGAAGGTTGCACAAGCCTGAAACTCTGCACCCGGGATAAGCCTAAATCCCTGATACACATACGGAAAAATCAGACTCCTGGCTCAATGCCTTTAGGAATTATTACAAAAAACACACCCGAACGGCTGACCATTGACCTTTCCGAAGGTTGCACAGGTCTGAAACTCGGCTACCGGGATAAGCTTTAGTCCCTGATACACATACGGAAAAATCAGACTCCTGACTCAATGACTTTAGGAATTATTACAAAAAACACACCCGAACGACTGACTATTGACCTTTCCGAAGGTTGCACAGGTCTGAAACTCTGCACCAGGGATAGGCCTAAATCCCTGATACACATACGGAAAAATCAGACTCCTGGCTCAATGCCTTTAGGAATTATAACAGAAAACACACCCGAACGGCTGACCATTGACCTTTCCGAAGGTTGCACAGGTCTGAAACTCGGCACCCTGGATCAGCCTTAGTCCCTGATACACCTACGGAAAAATCAGACTCCTGGCTCAATGCCTTTAGGAATTATTACAAAAAACACACCCGAACGGCTGACCTTTGACCTTTCCAAAGGTTGCACGGGTCTGAAACTTGGCACCCTGGATAAGCCTTAGTCCCTGATACAGATACGGAAAAATCAGACCACTGGCTTAATGCCTTTAGGAATTATTACAAAAAACACACCCGAACGGCTGACCATTGACCTTTCCGAAGGTTGCACAAGCCTGAAACTCTGCACCCGGGATAAGCCTAAATCCCTGATACACATACGGAAAAATCAGACTCCTGGCTCAATGCCTTTATGAATTATTACAAAAAACACACCCGAACGGCTGACCATTGACCTTTCCGAAGGTTGCACAGGTCTGAAACTCGGCTACCGGGATAAGCTTTAGTCCCTGATACACATACGGAAAAATCAGACTCCTGGCTCAATGCCTTTAGGAATTATTACAAAAAACACACCCGAACGGCTGACCTTTGACCTTTCCGAAAGTTGCACAGGTCTGAAACTCTGCACCCGGGATAAGCCTAAATCCCTGATACACATACGGAAAAATCAGACTCCTGGCTCAATGCCTTTAGGAATTATTTAAAAAAACACACCCGAACGGCTGACCATTGACTTTTTCGAAGGTTGCACAAGCCTGAAACTCTGCACCCGGGATAAGCCTAAATCCCTGATACACATACGGAAAAATCAGACTCCTGGCTCAATGCCTTTAGGAATTATTACAAAAAACACACCCGAACGGCTGACCATTGACCTTTCCGAAGGTTGCACAGGTCTGAAACTCGGCTACCGGGATAAGCTTTAGTCCCTGATACACATACGGAAAAATCAGACTCCTGACTCAATGACTTTAGGAATTATTACAAAAAACACACCCGAACGACTGACTATTGACCTTTCCGAAGGTTGCACAGGTCTGAAACTCTGCACCAGGGATAGGCCTAAATCCCTGATACACATACGGAAAAATCAGACTCCTGGCTCAATGCCTTTAGGAATTATAACAGAAAACACACCCGAACGGCTGACCATTGACCTTTCCGAAGGTTGCACAGGTCTGAAACTCGGCACCCTGGATCAGCCTTAGTCCCTGATACACCTACGGAAAAATCAGACTCCTGGCTCAATGCCTTTAGGAATTATTACAAAAAACACACCCGAACGGCTGACCTTTGACCTTTCCAAAGGTTGCACGGGTCTGAAACTTGGCACCCTGGATAAGCCTTAGTCCCTGATACAGATACGGAAAAATCAGACCACTGGCTTAATGCCTTTAGGAATTATTACAAAAAACACACCCGAACGGCTGACCATTGACCTTTCCGAAGGTTGCACAGGTCTGAAACTCTGCACCTGGGATAAGCCTAAATCCCTGATACACATACGGAAAAATTTGACTCCTGGCTCAATGCCTTTAGGAATTATTTCAAAAAACACACCCGAACGGCTGACCATTGACCTTTTCGAAGGTTGCACAAGCCTGAAACTCTGCACCCGGGATAAGCCTAAATCCCTGATACACATACGGAAAAATCAGACTCCTGGCTCAATGCCTTTATGAATTATTACAAAAAACACACCCGAACGGCTGACCATTGACCTTTCCGAAGGTTGCACAGGTCTGAAACTCTGCACCGGGGATAAGCCTAAATCCCTGATACACATACGGAAAAATCAGACTCCTGGCTCAATGCCTTTAGGAATTATTACAAAAAACACACCCGAACGGCTGACCATTGACCTTTCCGAAGGTTGCACAGGTCTGAAACTCGGCACCCTGGATCAGCCTTAGTCCCTGATACACATACGGAAAAATCAGACTCCTGGCTCAATGCCTTTATGAATTATTACAAAAAACACACCCGAACGGCTGACCATTGACCTTTCCGAAGGTTGCACAGGTCTGAAACTCGGCTACCGGGATAAGCTTTAGTCCCTGATACACATACGGAAAAATCAGACTCCTGACTCAATGACTTTAGGAATTATTACAAAAAACACACCCGAACGACTGACTATTGACCTTTCCGAAGGTTGCACAGGTCTGAAACTCTGCACCCGGGATAGGCCTAAATCCCTGATACACATACAGAAAAATCAGACTCCTGGCTCAATGCCTTTAGGAATTATTACAAAAAACACACCCGAACGGCTGACCATTGACCTTTCCGAAGGTTGCACAGGTCTGGAACTCGGCACCCTAGATTAGCCTTAGTCCCTGATGCACATACGGAAAAATCAGACTCCTGGCTCAATGCCTTTAGGAATTATTACAAAAAACACACCCGAACGGCTGACCTTTGACCTTTCCGAAAGTTGCACAGGTCTGAAACTCGGCAACCGGGATAAGCTTTAGTCCCTGATACACATACGGAGAAAACAGACTCCTGACTCAATGCCTTTAGGAATTATTACAAAAAACACACCCGAACGGCTGACCATTGACCTTTCCGAAGGTTGCACAGGTCTGAAACTCTGCACCCGGGATAAGCCTAAATCCCTGATACACATACGGAAAAATCAGACTCCTGGCTCAATGCCTTTAGGAATTATTTAAAAAAACACACCCGAACGGCTGACCATTGACTTTTTCGAAGGTTGCACAAGCCTGAAACTCTGCACCCGGGATAAGCCTAAATCCCTGATACACATACGGAAAAATCAGACTCCTGGCTCAATGCCTTTAGGAATTATTACAAAAAACACACCCGAACGGCTGACCATTGACCTTTCCGAAGGTTGCACAGGTCTGAAACTCGGCTACCGGGATAAGCTTTAGTCCCTGATACACATACGGAAAAATCAGACTCCTGACTCAATGACTTTAGGAATTATTACAAAAAACACACCCGAACGACTGACTATTGACCTTTCCGAAGGTTGCACAGGTCTGAAACTCTGCACCAGGGATAGGCCTAAATCCCTGATACACATACGGAAAAATCAGACTCCTGGCTCAATGCCTTTAGGAATTATAACAGAAAACACACCCGAACGGCTGACCATTGACCTTTCTGAAGGTTGCACAGGTCTGAAACTCGGCTACCGGGATAAGCTTTAGTCCCTGATACACATACGGAAAAATCAGACTCCTGACTCAATGACTTTAGGAATTATTACAAAAAACACACCCGAACGACTGACTATTGACCTTTCCGAAGGTTGCACAGGTCTGAAACTCTGCACCAGGGATAGGCCTAAATCCCTGATACACATACGGAAAAATCAGACTCCTGGCTCAATGCCTTTAGGAATTATTACAGAAAACACACCCGAACGGCTGACCATTGACCTTTCCGAAGGTTGCACAGGTCTGAAACTCGGCACCCGGGATAAGCCTGAATCCCTGATACACATACGGAAAAATCAGACTCCTGGCTCAATGCCTTTAGGAATTATTTCAAAAAACACACCCGAACGGCTGAGCATTGACCTTTCCGAAGGTTGCACAGGTCTGAAACTCTGCACCTGGGATAAGCCTAAATCCCTGATACACATACGGAAAAATTTGACTCCTGGCTCAATGCCTTTAGGAATTATTTCAAAAAACACACCCGAACGGCTGACCATTGACCTTTTCGAAGGTTGCACAAGCCTGAAACTCTGCACCCGGGATAAGCCTAAATCCCTGATACACATACGGAAAAATCAGACTCCTGGCTCAATGCCTTTATGAATTATTACAAAAAACACACCCGAACGGCTGACCATTGACCTTTCCGAAGGTTGCACAGGTCTGAAACTCTGCACCGGGGATAAGCCTAAATCCCTGATACACATACGGAAAAATCAGACTCCTGGCTCAATGCCTTTAGGAATTATTACAAAAAACACACCCGAACGGCTGACCATTGACCTTTCCGAAGGTTGCACAGGTCTGAAACTCGGCTACCGGGATAAGCTTTAGTCCCTGATACACATACGGAAAAATCAGACTCCTGACTCAATGACTTTAGGAATTATTACAAAAAACACACCCGAACGACTGACTATTGACCTTTCCGAAGGTTGCACAGGTCTGAAACTCTGCACCCGGGATAGGCCTAAATCCCTGATACACATACAGAAAAATCAGACTCCTGGCTCAATGCCTTTAGGAATTATTACAAAAAACACACCCGAACGGCTGACCATTGACCTTTCCGAAGGTTGCACAGGTCTGGAACTCGGCACCCTAGATTAGCCTTAGTCCCTGATGCACATACGGAAAAATCAGACTCCTGGCTCAATGCCTTTAGGAATTATTACAAAAAACACACCCGAACGGCTGACCTTTGACCTTTCCGAAAGTTGCACAGGTCTGAAACTCGGCAACCGGGATAAGCTTTAGTCCCTGATACACATACGGAGAAAACAGACTCCTGACTCAATGCCTTTAGGAATTATTACAAAAAACACACCCGAACGGCTGACCATTGACCTTTCCGAAGGTTGCACAGGTCTGAAACTCTGCACCCGGGATAAGCCTAAATCCCTGATACACATACGGAAAAATCAGACTCCTGGCTCAATGCCTTTAGGAATTATTTTAAAAAACACACCCGAACGGCTGACCATTGACTTTTTCGAAGGTTGCACAAGCCTGAAACTCTGCACCCGGGATAAGCCTAAATCCCTGATACACATACGGAAAAATCAGACTCCTGGCTCAATGCCTTTAGGAATTATTACAAAAAACACACCCGAACGGCTGACCATTGACCTTTCCGAAGGTTGCACAGGTCTGAAACTCGGCTACCGGGATAAGCTTTAGTCCCTGATACACATACGGAAAAATCAGACTCCTGACTCAATGACTTTAGGAATTATTACAAAAAACACACCCGAACGACTGACTATTGACCTTTCCGAAGGTTGCACAGGTCTGAAACTCTGCACCAGGGATAGGCCTAAATCCCTGATACACATACGGAAAAATCAGACTCCTGGCTCAATGCCTTTAGGAATTATAACAGAAAACACACCCGAACGGCTGACCATTGACCTTTCTGAAGGTTGCACAGGTCTGAAACTCGGCTACCGGGATAAGCTTTAGTCCCTGATACACATACGGAAAAATCAGACTCCTGACTCAATGACTTTAGGAATTATTACAAAAAACACACCCGAACGACTGACTATTGACCTTTCCGAAGGTTGCACAGGTCTGAAACTCTGCACCAGGGATAGGCCTAAATCCCTGATACACATACGGAAAAATCAGACTCCTGGCTCAATGCCTTTAGGAATTATTACAGAAAACACACCCGAACGGCTGACCATTGACCTTTCCGAAGGTTGCACAGGTCTGAAACTCGGCACCCGGGATAAGCCTGAATCCCTGATACACATACGGAAAAATCAGACTCCTGGCTCAATGCCTTTAGGAATTATTTCAAAAAACACACCCGAACGGCTGAGCATTGACCTTTCCGAAGGTTGCACAGGTCTGAAACTCTGCACCTGGGATAAGCCTAAATCCCTGATACACATACGGAAAAATTTGACTCCTGGCTCAATGCCTTTAGGAATTATTTCAAAAAACACACCCGAACGGCTGACCATTGACCTTTTCGAAGGTTGCACAAGCCTGAAACTCTGCACCCGGGATAAGCCTAAATCCCTGATACACATACGGAAAAATCAGACTCCTGGCTCAATGCCTTTATGAATTATTACAAAAAACACACCCGAACGGCTGACCATTGACCTTTCCGAAGGTTGCACAGGTCTGAAACTCTGCACCGGGGATAAGCCTAAATCCCTGATACACATACGGAAAAATCAGACTCCTGGCTCAATGCCTTTAGGAATTATTACAAAAAACACACCCGAACGGCTGACCATTGACCTTTCCGAAGGTTGCACAGGTCTGAAACTCGGCACCCTGGATCAGCCTTAGTCCCTGATACACATACGGAAAAATCAGACTCCTGGCTCAATGCCTTTATGAATTATTACAAAAAACACACCCGAACGGCTGACCATTGACCTTTCCGAAGGTTGCACAGGTCTGAAACTTGGCTACCGGGATAAGCTTTAGTCCCTGATACACATACGGAAAAATCAGACTCCTGACTCAATGACTTTAGGAATTATTACAAAAAACACACCCGAACGACTGACTATTGACCTTTCCGAAGGTTGCACAGGTCTGAAACTCTGCACCCGGGATAGGCCTAAATCCCTGATACACATACAGAAAAATCAGACTCCTGGCTCAATGCCTTTAGGAATTATTACAAAAAACACACCCGAACGGCTGACCATTGACCTTTCCGAAGGTTGCACAGGTCTGGAACTCGGCACCCTAGATTAGCCTTAGTCCCTGATGCACATACGGAAAAATCAGACTCCTGGCTCAATGCCTTTAGGAATTATTACAAAAAACACACCCGAACGGCTGACCTTTGACCTTTCCGAAAGTTGCACAGGTCTGAAACTCGGCAACCGGGATAAGCTTTAGTCCCTGATACACATACGGAGAAAACAGACTCCTGACTCAATGCCTTTAGGAATTATTTAAAAAAACACACCCGAACGGCTGACCATTGACTTTTTTGAAGGTTGCACAAGCCTGAAACTCTGCACCCGGGATAAGCCTAAATCCCTGATACACATACGGAAAAATCAGACTCCTGGCTCAATGCCTTTAGGAATTATTACAAAAAACACACCCGAACGGCTGACCATTGACCTTTCCGAAGGTTGCACAGGTCTGAAACTCGGCTACCGGGATAAGCTTTAGTCCCTGATACACATACGGAAAAATCAGACTCCTGACTCAATGACTTTAGGAATTATTACAAAAAACACACCCGAACGACTGACTATTGACCTTTCCGAAGGTTGCACAGGTCTGAAACTCTGCACCCGGGATAGGCCTAAATCCCTGATACACATACGGAAAAATCAGACTCCTGGCTCAATGCCTTTAGGAATTATTACAGAAAACACACCCGAACGGCTGACCATTGACCTTTCCGAAGGTTGCACAGGTCTGAAACTCGACACCCGGGATAAGCCTGAATCCCTGATACACATACGGAAAAATCAGACTCCTGGCTCAATGCCTTTAGGAATTATTACAAAAAACACACCCGAACGGCTGACCATTGACCTTTCCGAAGGTTGCACAAGCCTGAAACTCTGCACCCGGGATAAGCCTAAATCCCTGATACACATACGGAAAAATCAGACTCCTGGCTCAATGCCTTTAGGAATTATTACAAAAAACACACCTGAACGGCTGACCATTGACCTTTCCGAAGGTTGCACAGGTCTGAAACTCAGCTACCGGGATAAGCTTTAGTCCCTGATACACATACAGAAAAATCTGACTCCTGACTCAATGACTTTAGGAATTATTACAAAAAACACACCCGAACGGCTGACTATTGACCTTTCCGAAGGTTGCACAGGTCTGAAACTCTGCACCCGGGATAGGCCTAAATCCCTGATACACATACGGAAAAATCAGACTCCTGGCTCAATGCCTTTAGGAATTATTACAAAA
Source organism: Solea solea (assembly GCF_958295425.1). Lineage (NCBI taxonomy): Eukaryota > Metazoa > Chordata > Actinopteri > Pleuronectiformes > Soleidae > Solea > Solea solea. The sequence goes on from NW_026704082.1 coordinate 453,046, forward strand.
AACACACCCGAACGGCTGACCATTGACCTTTCCGAAGGTTGCACAGGTCTGGAACTCGGCACGCTAGATTAGCCTTAGTCCCTGATGCACATACGGAAAAATCAGACTCCTGGCTCAATGCCTTTAGGAATTATTACAAAAAACACACCCGAACGGCTGACCTTTGACCTTTCCGAAGGTTGCACAGGTCTGAAACTCGGCAACCGGGATAAGCTTTAGTCCCTGATACACATACGGAGAAAACAGACTCCTGACTCAATGCCTTTAGGAATTATTACAAAAAACACCCGAACGGCTGACCATTGACCTTTCCGAAGGTTGCACAGGTCTGAAACTCTGCACCCGGGATAGGCCTAAATCCCTGATACACATACAGAAAAATCAGACTCCTGGCTCAATGCCTTTAGGAATTATTACAAAAAACACACCCGAACGGCTGACCATTGACCTTTCCGAAGGTTGCACAGGTCTGGAACTCGGCACCCTAGATTAGCCTTAGTCCCTGATGCACATACGGAAAAATCAGACTCCTGGCTCAATGCCTTTAGGAATTATTACAAAAAACACACCCGAACGGCTGACCTTTGACCTTTCCGAAGGTTGCACAGGTCTGAAACTCGGCAACCGGGATAAGCTTTAGTCCCTGATACACATACGGAGAAAACAGACTCCTGACTCAATGCCTTTAGGAATTATTACAAAAAACACACCCGAACGGCTGACCATTGACCTTTCCGAAGGTTGCACAGGTCTGAAACTCTGCACCCGGGATAAGCCTAAATCCCTGATACACATACGGAAAAATCAGACTCCTGGCTCAATGCCTTTAGGAATTATTTAAAAAAACACACCCGAACGGCTGACCATTGACTTTTTCGAAGGTTGCACAAGCCTGAAACTCTGCACCCGGGATAAGCCTAAATCCCTGATACACATACGGAAAAATCAGACTCCTGGCTCAATGCCTTTAGGAATTATTACAAAAAACACACCCGAACGGCTGACCATTGACCTTTCCGAAGGTTGCACAGGTCTGAAACTCGGCACCCTAGATTAGCCTTAGTCCCTGATGCACATACGGAAAAATCAGACTCCTGGCTCAATGCCTTTAGGAATTATTACAAAAAACACACCCGAACGACTGACTATTGACCTTTCCGAAGGTTGCACAGGTCTGAAACTCTGCACCAGGGATAGGCCTAAATCCCTGATACACATACGGAAAAATCAGACTCCTGGCTCAATGCCTTTAGGAATTATAACAGAAAACACACCCGAACGGCTGACCATTGACCTTTCCGAAGGTTGCACAGGTCTGAAACTCGGCACCCTGGATCAGCCTTAGTCCCTGATACACCTACGGAAAAATCAGACTCCTGGCTCAATGCCTTTAGGAATTATTACAAAAAACACACCCGAACGGCTGACCTTTGACCTTTCCAAAGGTTGCACGGGTCTGAAACTTGGCACCCTGGATAAGCCTTAGTCCCTGATACAGATACGGAAAAATCAGACCCCTGGCTTAATGCCTTTAGGAATTATTACAAAAAACACACCCGAACGGCTGACCATTGACCTTTCCGAAGGTTGCACAAGCCTGAAACTCTGCACCCGGGATAAGCCTAAATCCCTGATACACATACGGAAAAATCAGACTCCTGGCTCAATGCCTTTATGAATTATTACAAAAAACACACCCGAACGGCTGACCATTGACCTTTCCGAAGGTTGCACAGGTCTGAAACTCGGCTACCGGGATAAGCTTTAGTCCCTGATACACATACGGAAAAATCAGACTCCTGACTCAATGACTTTAGGAATTATTACAAAAAACACACCCGAACGACTGACTATTGACCTTTCCGAAGGTTGCACAGGTCTGAAACTCTGCACCCGGGATAGGCCTAAATCCCTGATACACATACAGAAAAATCAGACTCCTGGCTCAATGCCTTTAGGAATTATTACAAAAAACACACCCGAACGGCTGACCATTGACCTTTCCGAAGGTTGCACAGGTCTGGAACTCGGCACCCTAGATTAGCCTTAGTCCCTGATGCACATACGGAAAAATCAGACTCCTGGCTCAATGCCTTTAGGAATTATTACAAAAAACACACCCGAACGGCTGACCTTTGACCTTTCCGAAAGTTGCACAGGTCTGAAACTCGGCAACCGGGATAAGCTTTAGTCCCTGATACACATACGGAGAAAACAGACTCCTGACTCAATGCCTTTAGGAATTATTACAAAAAACACACCCGAACGGCTGACCATTGACCTTTCCGAAGGTTGCACAGGTCTGAAACTCTGCACCCGGGATAAGCCTAAATCCCTGATACACATACGGAAAAATCAGACTCCTGGCTCAATGCCTTTAGGAATTATTTAAAAAAACACACCCGAACGGCTGACCATTGACTTTTTCGAAGGTTGCACAAGCCTGAAACTCTGCACCCGGGATAAGCCTAAATCCCTGATACACATACGGAAAAATCAGACTCCTGGCTCAATGCCTTTATGAATTATTACAAAAAACACACCCGAACGGCTGACCATTGACCTTTCCGAAGGTTGCACAGGTCTGAAACTCTGCACCGGGGATAAGCCTAAATCCCTGATACACATACGGAAAAATCAGACTCCTGGCTCAATGCCTTTAGGAATTATTACAAAAAACACACCCGAACGGCTGACCATTGACCTTTCCGAAGGTTGCACAGGTCTGAAACTCGGCACCCTGGATCAGCCTTAGTCCCTGATACACCTACGGAAAAATCAGACTCCTGGCTCAATGCCTTTAGGAATTATTACAAAAAACACACCCGAACGGCTGACCTTTGACCTTTCCGAAGGTTGCACAGGTCTGAAACTCGGCTACCGGGATAAGCTTTAGTCCCTGATACACATACGGAAAAATCAGACTCCTGGCTCAATGCCTTTAGGAATTATTTAAAAAAACACACCCGAACGGCTGACCATTGACTTTTTCGAAGGTTGCACAAGCCTGAAACTCTGCACCCTAGATTAGCCTTAGTCCCTGATGCACATACGGAAAAATCAGACTCCTGGCTCAATGCCTTTAGGAATTATTTAAAAAAACACACCCGAACGGCTGACCATTGACTTTTCGAAGGTTGCACAAGCCTGAAACTCTGCACCCGGGATAAGCCTAAATCCCTGATACACATACGGAAAAATCAGACTCCTGGCTCAATGCCTTTATGAATTATTACAAAAAACACACCCGAACGGCTGACCATTGACCTTTCCGAAGGTTGCACAGGTCTGAAACTCTGCACCGGGGATAAGCCTAAATCCCTGATACACATACGGAAAAATCAGACTCCTGGCTCAATGCCTTTAGGAATTATTACAAAAAACACACCCGAACGGCTGACCATTGACCTTTCCGAAGGTTGCACAGGTCTGAAACTCGGCACCCTGGATCAGCCTTAGTCCCTGATACACCTACGGAAAAATCAGACTCCTGGCTCAATGCCTTTAGGAATTATTACAAAAAACACACCCGAACGGCTGACCTTTGACCTTTCCAAAGGTTGCACGGGTCTGAAACTTGGCACCCTGGATAAGCCTTAGTCCCTGATACAGATACGGAAAAATCAGACCACTGGCTTAATGCCTTTAGGAATTATTACAAAAAACACACCCGAACGGCTGACCATTGACCTTTCCGAAGGTTGCACAAGCCTGAAACTCTGCACCCGGGATAAGCCTAAATCCCTGATACACATACGGAAAAATCAGACTCCTGGCTCAATGCCTTTATGAATTATTACAAAAAACACACCCGAACGGCTGACCATTGACCTTTCCGAAGGTTGCACAGGTCTGAAACTCGGCTACCGGGATAAGCTTTAGTCCCTGATACACATACGGAAAAATCAGACTCCTGACTCAATGACTTTAGGAATTATTACAAAAAACACACCCGAACGACTGACTATTGACCTTTCCGAAGGTTGCACAGGTCTGAAACTCTGCACCCGGGATAGGCCTAAATCCCTGATACACATACAGAAAAATCAGACTCCTGGCTCAATGCCTTTAGGAATTATTACAAAAAACACACCCGAACGGCTGACCATTGACCTTTCCGAAGGTTGCACAGGTCTGGAACTCGGCACCCTAGATTAGCCTTAGTCCCTGATGCACATACGGAAAAATCAGACTCCTGGCTCAATGCCTTTAGGAATTATTACAAAAAACACACCCGAACGGCTGACCTTTGACCTTTCCGAAAGTTGCACAGGTCTGAAACTCGGCAACCGGGATAAGCTTTAGTCCCTGATACACATACGGAGAAAACAGACTCCTGACTCAATGCCTTTAGGAATTATTACAAAAAACACACCCGAACGACTGACTATTGACCTTTCCGAAGGTTGCACAGGTCTGAAACTCTGCACCAGGGATAGGCCTAAATCCCTGATACACATACGGAAAAATCAGACTCCTGGCTCAATGCCTTTAGGAATTATAACAGAAAACACACCCGAACGGCTGACCATTGACCTTTCCGAAGGTTGCACAGGTCTGAAACTCGGCACCCTGGATCAGCCTTAGTCCCTGATACACCTACGGAAAAATCAGACTCCTGGCTCAATGCCTTTAGGAATTATTACAAAAAACACACCCGAACGGCTGACCTTTGACCTTTCCAAAGGTTGCACGGGTCTGAAACTTGGCACCCTGGATAAGCCTTAGTCCCTGATACAGATACGGAAAAATCAGACCACTGGCTTAATGCCTTTAGGAATTATTACAAAAAACACACCCGAACGGCTGACCATTGACCTTTCCGAAGGTTGCACAGGTCTGAAACTCTGCACCTGGGATAAGCCTAAATCCCTGATACACATACGGAAAAATTTGACTCCTGGCTCAATGCCTTTAGGAATTATTTCAAAAAACACACCCGAACGGCTGACCATTGACCTTTTCGAAGGTTGCACAAGCCTGAAACTCTGCACCCGGGATAAGCCTAAATCCCTGATACACATACGGAAAAATCAGACTCCTGGCTCAATGCCTTTATGAATTATTACAAAAAACACACCCGAACGGCTGACCATTGACCTTTCCGAAGGTTGCACAGGTCTGAAACTCTGCACCGGGGATAAGCCTAAATCCCTGATACACATACGGAAAAATCAGACTCCTGGCTCAATGCCTTTAGGAATTATTACAAAAAACACACCCGAACGGCTGACCATTGACCTTTCCGAAGGTTGCACAGGTCTGAAACTCGGCACCCTGGATCAGCCTTAGTCCCTGATACACCTACGGAAAAATCAGACTCCTGGCTCAATGCCTTTAGGAATTATTACAAAAAACACACCCGAACGGCTGACCTTTGACCTTTCCAAAGGTTGCACGGGTCTGAAACTTGGCACCCTGGATAAGCCTTAGTCCCTGATACAGATACGGAAAAATCAGACCACTGGCTTAATGCCTTTAGGAATTATTACAAAAAACACACCCGAACGGCTGACCATTGACCTTTCCGAAGGTTGCACAAGCCTGAAACTCTGCACCCGGGATAAGCCTAAATCCCTGATACACATACGGAAAAATCAGACTCCTGGCTCAATGCCTTTATGAATTATTACAAAAAACACACCCGAACGGCTGACCATTGACCTTTCCGAAGGTTGCACAGGTCTGAAACTCGGCTACCGGGATAAGCTTTAGTCCCTGATACACATACGGAAAAATCAGACTCCTGACTCAATGACTTTAGGAATTATTACAAAAAACACACCCGAACGACTGACTATTGACCTTTCCGAAGGTTGCACAGGTCTGAAACTCTGCACCCGGGATAGGCCTAAATCCCTGATACACATACAGAAAAATCAGACTCCTGGCTCAATGCCTTTAGGAATTATTACAAAAAACACACCCGAACGGCTGACCATTGACCTTTCCGAAGGTTGCACAGGTCTGGAACTCGGCACCCTAGATTAGCCTTAGTCCCTGATGCACATACGGAAAAATCAGACTCCTGGCTCAATGCCTTTAGGAATTATTACAAAAAACACACCCGAACGGCTGACCTTTGACCTTTCCGAAAGTTGCACAGGTCTGAAACTCGGCAACCGGGATAAGCTTTAGTCCCTGATACACATACGGAGAAAACAGACTCCTGACTCAATGCCTTTAGGAATTATTACAAAAAACACACCCGAACGACTGACTATTGACCTTTCCGAAGGTTGCACAGGTCTGAAACTCTGCACCAGGGATAGGCCTAAATCCCTGATACACATACGGAAAAATCAGACTCCTGGCTCAATGCCTTTAGGAATTATAACAGAAAACACACCCGAACGGCTGACCATTGACCTTTCCGAAGGTTGCACAGGTCTGAAACTCGGCACCCTGGATCAGCCTTAGTCCCTGATACACCTACGGAAAAATCAGACTCCTGGCTCAATGCCTTTAGGAATTATTACAAAAAACACACCCGAACGGCTGACCTTTGACCTTTCCAAAGGTTGCACGGGTCTGAAACTTGGCACCCTGGATAAGCCTTAGTCCCTGATACAGATACGGAAAAATCAGACCACTGGCTTAATGCCTTTAGGAATTATTACAAAAAACACACCCGAACGGCTGACCATTGACCTTTCCGAAGGTTGCACAGGTCTGAAACTCTGCACCTGGGATAAGCCTAAATCCCTGATACACATACGGAAAAATTTGACTCCTGGCTCAATGCCTTTAGGAATTATTTCAAAAAACACACCCGAACGGCTGACCATTGACCTTTTCGAAGGTTGCACAAGCCTGAAACTCTGCACCCGGGATAAGCCTAAATCCCTGATACACATACGGAAAAATCAGACTCCTGGCTCAATGCCTTTATGAATTATTACAAAAAACACACCCGAACGGCTGACCATTGACCTTTCCGAAGGTTGCACAGGTCTGAAACTCTGCACCGGGGATAAGCCTAAATCCCTGATACACATACTAAAAAATCAGACTCCTGGCTCAATGCCTTTAGGAATTATTACAAAAAACACACCCGAACGGCTGACCATTGACCTTTCCGAAGGTTGCACAGGTCTGAAACTCGGCACCCTGGATCAGCCTTAGTCCCTGATACACATACGGAAAAATCAGACTCCTGGCTCAATGCCTTTATGAATTATTACAAAAAACACACCCGAACGGCTGACCATTGACCTTTCCGAAGGTTGCACAGGTCTGAAACTCGGCTACCGGGATAAGCTTTAGTCCCTGATACACATACGGAAAAATCAGACTCCTGACTCAATGACTTTAGGAATTATTACAAAAAACACACCCGAACGACTGACTATTGACCTTTCCGAAGGTTGCACAGGTCTGAAACTCTGCACCCGGGATAGGCCTAAATCCCTGATACACATACAGAAAAATCAGACTCCTGGCTCAATGCCTTTAGGAATTATTACAAAAAACACACCCGAACGGCTGACCATTGACCTTTCCGAAGGTTGCACAGGTCTGGAACTCGGCACCCTAGATTAGCCTTAGTCCCTGATGCACATACGGAAAAATCAGACTCCTGGCTCAATGCCTTTAGGAATTATTACAAAAAACACACCCGAACGGCTGACCTTTGACCTTTCCGAAAGTTGCACAGGTCTGAAACTCGGCAACCGGGATAAGCTTTAGTCCCTGATACACATACGGAGAAAACAGACTCCTGACTCAATGCCTTTAGGAATTATTACAAAAAACACACCCGAACGGCTGACCATTGACCTTTCCGAAGGTTGCACAGGTCTGAAACTCTGCACCCGGGATAAGCCTAAATCCCTGATACACATACGGAAAAATCAGACTCCTGGCTCAATGCCTTTAGGAATTATTTAAAAAAACACACCCGAACGGCTGACCATTGACTTTTTCGAAGGTTGCACAAGCCTGAAACTCTGCACCCGGGATAAGCCTAAATCCCTGATACACATACGGAAAAATCAGACTCCTGGCTCAATGCCTTTAGGAATTATTACAAAAAACACACCCGAACGGCTGACCATTGACCTTTCCGAAGGTTGCACAGGTCTGAAACTCGGCTACCGGGATAAGCTTTAGTCCCTGATACACATACGGAAAAATCAGACTCCTGACTCAATGACTTTAGGAATTATTACAAAAAACACACCCGAACGACTGACTATTGACCTTTCCGAAGGTTGCACAGGTCTGAAACTCTGCACCAGGGATAGGCCTAAATCCCTGATACACATACGGAAAAATCAGACTCCTGGCTCAATGCCTTTAGGAATTATAACAGAAAACACACCCGAACGGCTGACCATTGACCTTTCCGAAGGTTGCACAGGTCTGAAACTCGGCACCCTGGATCAGCCTTAGTCCCTGATACACCTACGGAAAAATCAGACTCCTGGCTCAATGCCTTTAGGAATTATTACAAAAAACACACCCGAACGGCTGACCTTTGACCTTTCCAAAGGTTGCACGGGTCTGAAACTTGGCACCCTGGATAAGCCTTAGTCCCTGATACAGATACGGAAAAATCAGACCACTGGCTTAATGCCTTTAGGAATTATTACAAAAAACACACCCGAACGGCTGACCATTGACCTTTCCGAAGGTTGCACAAGCCTGAAACTCTGCACCCGGGATAAGCCTAAATCCCTGATACACATACGGAAAAATCAGACTCCTGGCTCAATGCCTTTATGAATTATTACAAAAAACACACCCGAACGGCTGACCATTGACCTTTCCGAAGGTTGCACAGGTCTGAAACTCGGCTACCGGGATAAGCTTTAGTCCCTGATACACATACGGAAAAATCAGACTCCTGACTCAATGACTTTAGGAATTATTACAAAAAACACACCCGAACGACTGACTATTGACCTTTCCGAAGGTTGCACAGGTCTGAAACTCTGCACCCGGGATAGGCCTAAATCCCTGATACACATACAGAAAAATCAGACTCCTGGCTCAATGCCTTTAGGAATTATTACAAAAAACACACCCGAACGGCTGACCATTGACCTTTCCGAAGGTTGCACAGGTCTGGAACTCGGCACCCTAGATTAGCCTTAGTCCCTGATGCACATACGGAAAAATCAGACTCCTGGCTCAATGCCTTTAGGAATTATTACAAAAAACACACCCGAACGGCTGACCTTTGACCTTTCCGAAAGTTGCACAGGTCTGAAACTCTGCACCCGGGATAAGCCTAAATCCCTGATACACATACGGAAAAATCAGACTCCTGGCTCAATGCCTTTAGGAATTATTTAAAAAAACACACCCGAACGGCTGACCATTGACTTTTTCGAAGGTTGCACAAGCCTGAAACTCTGCACCCGGGATAAGCCTAAATCCCTGATACACATACGGAAAAATCAGACTCCTGGCTCAATGCCTTTAGGAATTATTACAAAAAACACACCCGAACGGCTGACCATTGACCTTTCCGAAGGTTGCACAGGTCTGAAACTCGGCTACCGGGATAAGCTTTAGTCCCTGATACACATACGGAAAAATCAGACTCCTGACTCAATGACTTTAGGAATTATTACAAAAAACACACCCGAACGACTGACTATTGACCTTTCCGAAGGTTGCACAGGTCTGAAACTCTGCACCAGGGATAGGCCTAAATCCCTGATACACATACGGAAAAATCAGACTCCTGGCTCAATGCCTTTAGGAATTATAACAGAAAACACACCCGAACGGCTGACCATTGACCTTTCCGAAGGTTGCACAGGTCTGAAACTCGGCACCCTGGATCACCCTTAGTCCCTGATACACCTACGGAAAAATCAGACTCCTGGCTCAATGCCTTTAGGAATTATTACAAAAAACACACCCGAACGGCTGACCTTTGACCTTTCCAAAGGTTGCACGGGTCTGAAACTTGGCACCCTGGATAAGCCTTAGTCCCTGATACAGATACGGAAAAATCAGACCACTGGCTTAATGCCTTTAGGAATTATTACAAAAAACACACCCGAACGGCTGACCTTTGACCTTTCCGAAAGTTGCACAGGTCTGAAACTCGGCAACCGGGATAAGCTTTAGTCCCTGATACACATACGGAGAAAACAGACTCCTGACTCAATGCCTTTAGGAATTATTACAAAAAACACACCCGAACGGCTGACCATTGACCTTTCCGAAGGTTGCACAGGTCTGAAACTCTGCACCCGGGATAAGCCTAAATCCCTGATACACATACGGAAAAATCAGACTCCTGGCTCAATGCCTTTAGGAATTATTTAAAAAAACACACCCGAACGGCTGACCATTGACTTTTTCGAAGGTTGCACAAGCCTGAAACTCTGCACCCGGGATAAGCCTAAATCCCTGATACACATACGGAAAAATCAGACTCCTGGCTCAATGCCTTTAGGAATTATTACAAAAAACACACCCGAACGGCTGACCTTTGACCTTTCCAAAGGTTGCACGGGTCTGAAACTTGGCACCCTGGATAAGCCTTAGTCCCTGATACAGATACGGAAAAATCAGACCACTGGCTTAATGCCTTTAGGAATTATTACAAAAAACACACCCGAACGGCTGACCATTGACCTTTCCGAAGGTTGCACAAGCCTGAAACTCTGCACCCGGGATAAGCCTAAATCCCTGATACACATACGGAAAAATCAGACTCCTGGCTCAATGCCTTTATGAATTATTACAAAAAACACACCCGAACGGCTGACCATTGACCTTTCCGAAGGTTGCACAGGTCTGAAACTCGGCTACCGGGATAAGCTTTAGTCCCTGATACACATACGGAAAAATCAGACTCCTGGCTCAATGCCTTTAGGAATTATTTAAAAAAACACACCCGAACGGCTGACCATTGACTTTTTCGAAGGTTGCACAAGCCTGAAACTCTGCACCCTAGATTAGCCTTAGTCCCTGATGCACATACGGAAAAATCAGACTCCTGGCTCAATGCCTTTAGGAATTATTTAAAAAAACACACCCGAACGGCTGACCATTGACTTTTCGAAGGTTGCACAAGCCTGAAACTCTGCACCCGGGATAAGCCTAAATCCCTGATACACATACGGAAAAATCAGACTCCTGGCTCAATGCCTTTATGAATTATTACAAAAAACACACCCGAACGGCTGACCATTGACCTTTCCGAAGGTTGCACAGGTCTGAAACTCTGCACCGGGGATAAGCCTAAATCCCTGATACACATACGGAAAAATCAGACTCCTGGCTCAATGCCTTTAGGAATTATTACAAAAAACACACCCGAACGGCTGACCATTGACCTTTCCGAAGGTTGCACAGGTCTGAAACTCGGCACCCTGGATCAGCCTTAGTCCCTGATACACCTACGGAAAAATCAGACTCCTGGCTCAATGCCTTTAGGAATTATTACAAAAAACACACCCGAACGGCTGACCTTTGACCTTTCCGAAAGGTTGCACGGGTCTGAAACTTGGCACCCTGGATAAGCCTTAGTCCCTGATACAGATACGGAAAAATCAGAGCACTGGCTTAATGCCTTTAGGAATTATTACAAAAAACACACCCGAACGGCTGACCATTGACCTTTCCGAAGGTTGCACAAGCCTGAAACTCTGCACCCGGGATAAGCCTAAATCCCTGATACACATACGGAAAAATCAGACTCCTGGCTCAATGCCTTTATGAATTATTACAAAAAACACACCCGAACGGCTGACCATTGACCTTTCCGAAGGTTGCACAGGTCTGAAACTCGGCTACCGGGATAAGCTTTAGTCCCTGATACACATACGGAAAAATCAGACTCCTGACTCAATGACTTTAGGAATTATTACAAAAAACACACCCGAACGACTGACTATTGACCTTTCCGAAGGTTGCACAGGTCTGAAACTCTGCACCCGGGATAGGCCTAAATCCCTGATACACATACAGAAAAATCAGACTCCTGGCTCAATGCCTTTAGGAATTATTACAAAAAACACACCCGAACGGCTGACCATTGACCTTTCCGAAGGTTGCACAGGTCTGGAACTCGGCACCCTAGATTAGCCTTAGTCCCTGATGCACATACGGAAAAATCAGACTCCTGGCTCAATGCCTTTAGGAATTATTACAAAAAACACACCCGAACGGCTGACCTTTGACCTTTCCGAAAGTTGCACAGGTCTGAAACTCGGCAACCGGGATAAGCTTTAGTCCCTGATACACATACGGAGAAAACAGACTCCTGACTCAATGCCTTTAGGAATTATTACAAAAAACACACCCGAACGACTGACTATTGACCTTTCCGAAGGTTGCACAGGTCTGAAACTCTGCACCAGGGATAGGCCTAAATCCCTGATACACATACGGAAAAATCAGACTCCTGGCTCAATGCCTTTAGGAATTATTACAAAAAACACACCCGAACGGCTGACCATTGACCTTTCCGAAGGTTGCACAAGCCTGAAACTCTGCACCCGGGATAAGCCTAAATCCCTGATACACATACGGAAAAATCAGACTCCTGGCTCAATGCCTTTATGAATTATTACAAAAAACACACCCGAACGGCTGACCATTGACCTTTCCGAAGGTTGCACAGGTCTGAAACTCGGCTACCGGGATAAGCTTTAGTCCCTGATACACATACGGAAAAATCAGACTCCTGGCTCAATGCCTTTAGGAATTATTTAAAAAAACACACCCGAACGGCTGACCATTGACTTTTTCGAAGGTTGCACAAGCCTGAAACTCTGCACCCTAGATTAGCCTTAGTCCCTGATGCACATACGGAAAAATCAGACTCCTGGCTCAATGCCTTTAGGAATTATTTAAAAAAACACACCCGAACGGCTGACCATTGACTTTTCGAAGGTTGCACAAGCCTGAAACTCTGCACCCGGGATAAGCCTAAATCCCTGATACACATACGGAAAAATCAGACTCCTGGCTCAATGCCTTTATGAATTATTACAAAAAACACACCCGAACGGCTGACCATTGACCTTTCCGAAGGTTGCACAGGTCTGAAACTCTGCACCGGGGATAAGCCTAAATCCCTGATACACATACGGAAAAATCAGACTCCTGGCTCAATGCCTTTAGGAATTATTACAAAAAACACACCCGAACGGCTGACCATTGACCTTTCCGAAGGTTGCACAGGTCTGAAACTCGGCACCCTGGATCAGCCTTAGTCCCTGATACACCTACGGAAAAATCAGACTCCTGGCTCAATGCCTTTAGGAATTATTACAAAAAACACACCCGAACGGCTGACCTTTGACCTTTCCAAAGGTTGCACGGGTCTGAAACTTGGCACCCTGGATAAGCCTTAGTCCCTGATACAGATACGGAAAAATCAGAGCACTGGCTTAATGCCTTTAGGAATTATTACAAAAAACACACCCGAACGGCTGACCATTGACCTTTCCGAAGGTTGCACAAGCCTGAAACTCTGCACCCGGGATAAGCCTAAATCCCTGATACACATACGGAAAAATCAGACTCCTGGCTCAATGCCTTTATGAATTATTACAAAAAACACACCCGAACGGCTGACCATTGACCTTTCCGAAGGTTGCACAGGTCTGAAACTCGGCTACCGGGATAAGCTTTAGTCCCTGATACACATACGGAAAAATCAGACTCCTGACTCAATGACTTTAGGAATTATTACAAAAAACACACCCGAACGACTGACTATTGACCTTTCCGAAGGTTGCACAGGTCTGAAACTCTGCACCCGGGATAGGCCTAAATCCCTGATACACATACAGAAAAATCAGACTCCTGGCTCAATGCCTTTAGGAATTATTACAAAAAACACACCCGAACGGCTGACCATTGACCTTTCCGAAGGTTGCACAGGTCTGGAACTCGGCACCCTAGATTAGCCTTAGTCCCTGATGCACATACGGAAAAATCAGACTCCTGGCTCAATGCCTTTAGGAATTATTACAAAAAACACACCCGAACGGCTGACCTTTGACCTTTCCGAAAGTTGCACAGGTCTGAAACTCGGCAACCGGGATAAGCTTTAGTCCCTGATACACATACGGAGAAAACAGACTCCTGACTCAATGCCTTTAGGAATTATTACAAAAAACACACCCGAACGACTGACTATTGACCTTTCCGAAGGTTGCACAGGTCTGAAACTCTGCACCAGGGATAGGCCTAAATCCCTGATACACATACGGAAAAATCAGACTCCTGGCTCAATGCCTTTAGGAATTATAACAGAAAACACACCCGAACGGCTGACCATTGACCTTTCCGAAGGTTGCACAGGTCTGAAACTCGGCACCCTGGATCAGCCTTAGTCCCTGATACACCTACGGAAAAATCAGACTCCTGGCTCAATGCCTTTAGGAATTATTACAAAAAACACACCCGAACGGCTGACCTTTGACCTTTCCAAAGGTTGCACGGGTCTGAAACTTGGCACCCTGGATAAGCCTTAGTCCCTGATACAGATACGGAAAAATCAGACCACTGGCTTAATGCCTTTAGGAATTATTACAAAAAACACACCCGAACGGCTGACCATTGACCTTTCCGAAGGTTGCACAGGTCTGAAACTCTGCACCTGAGATAAGCCTAAATCCCTGATACACATACGGAAAAATTTGACTCCTGGCTCAATGCCTTTAGGAATTATTTCAAAAAACACACCCGAACGGCTGACCATTGACCTTTTCGAAGGTTGCACAAGCCTGAAACTCTGCACCCGGGATAAGCCTAAATCCCTGATACACATACGGAAAAATCAGACTCCTGGCTCAATGCCTTTATGAATTATTACAAAAAACACACCCGAACGGCTGACCATTGACCTTTCCGAAGGTTGCACAGGTCTGAAACTCTGCACCGGGGATAAGCCTAAATCCCTGATACACATACGGAAAAATCAGACTCCTGGCTCAATGCCTTTAGGAATTATTACAAAAAACACACCCGAACGGCTGACCATTGACCTTTCCGAAGGTTGCACAGGTCTGAAACTCGGCACCCTGGATCAGCCTTAGTCCCTGATACACATACGGAAAAATCAGACTCCTGGCTCAATGCCTTTATGAATTATTACAAAAAACACACCCGAACGGCTGACCATTGACCTTTCCGAAGGTTGCACAGGTCTGAAACTCGGCTACCGGGATAAGCTTTAGTCCCTGATACACATACGGAAAAATCAGACTCCTGACTCAATGACTTTAGGAATTATTACAAAAAACACACCCGAACGACTGACTATTGACCTTTCCGAAGGTTGCACAGGTCTGAAACTCTGCACCCGGGATAGGCCTAAATCCCTGATACACATACAGAAAAATCAGACTCCTGGCTCAATGCCTTTAGGAATTATTACAAAAAACACACCCGAACGGCTGACCATTGACCTTTCCGAAGGTTGCACAGGTCTGGAACTCGGCACCCTAGATTAGCCTTAGTCCCTGATGCACATACGGAAAAATCAGACTCCTGGCTCAATGCCTTTAGGAATTATTACAAAAAACACACCCGAACGGCTGACCTTTGACCTTTCCGAAAGTTGCACAGGTCTGAAACTCGGCAACCGAGATAAGCTTTAGTCCCTGATACACATACGGAGAAAACAGACTCCTGACTCAATGCCTTTAGGAATTATTACAAAAAACACACCCGAACGGCTGACCATTGACCTTTCCGAAGGTTGCACAGGTCTGAAACTCTGCACCCGGGATAAGCCTAAATCCCTGATACACATACGGAAAAATCAGACTCCTGGCTCAATGCCTTTAGGAATTATTTAAAAAAACACACCCGAACGGCTGACCATTGACTTTTTCGAAGGTTGCACAAGCCTGAAACTCTGCACCCGGGATAAGCCTAAATCCCTGATACACATACGGAAAAATCAGACTCCTGGCTCAATGCCTTTAGGAATTATTACAAAAAACACACCCGAACGGCTGACCATTGACCTTTCCGAAGGTTGCACAGGTCTGAAACTCGGCTACCGGGATAAGCTTTAGTCCCTGATACACATACGGAAAAATCAGACTCCTGACTCAATGACTTTAGGAATTATTACAAAAAACACACCCGAACGACTGACTATTGACCTTTCCGAAGGTTGCACAGGTCTGAAACTCTGCACCAGGGATAGGCCTAAATCCCTGATACACATACGGAAAAATCAGACTCCTGGCTCAATGCCTTTAGGAATTATAACAGAAAACACACCCGAACGGCTGACCATTGACCTTTCCGAAGGTTGCACAGGTCTGAAACTCGGCACCCTGGATCAGCCTTAGTCCCTGATACACCTACGGAAAAATCAGACTCCTGGCTCAATGCCTTTAGGAATTATTACAAAAAACACACCCGAACGGCTGACCTTTGACCTTTCCAAAGGTTGCACGGGTCTGAAACTTGGCACCCTGGATAAGCCTTAGTCCCTGATACAGATACGGAAAAATCAGACCACTGGCTTAATGCCTTTAGGAATTATTACAAAAAACACACCCGAACGGCTGACCATTGACCTTTCCGAAGGTTGCACAAGCCTGAAACTCTGCACCCGGGATAAGCCTAAATCCCTGATACACATACGGAAAAATCAGACTCCTGGCTCAATGCCTTTATGAATTATTACAAAAAACACACCCGAACGGCTGACCATTGACCTTTCCGAAGGTTGCACAGGTCTGAAACTCGGCTACCGGGATAAGCTTTAGTCCCTGATACACATACAGAAAAATCAGACTCCTGGCTCAATGCCTTTAGGAATTATTACAAAAAACACACCCGAACGGCTGACCATTGACCTTTCCGAAGGTTGCACAGGTCTGGAACTCGGCACCCTAGATTAGCCTTAGTCCCTGATGCACATACGGAAAAATCAGACTCCTGGCTCAATGCCTTTAGGAATTATTACAAAAAACACACCCGAACGGCTGACCTTTGACCTTTCCAAAGGTTGCACGGGTCTGAAACTTGGCACCCTGGATAAGCCTTAGTCCCTGATACAGATACGGAAAAATCAGAGCACTGGCTTAATGCCTTTAGGAATTATTACAAAAAACACACCCGAACGGCTGACCATTGACCTTTCCGAAGGTTGCACAAGCCTGAAACTCTGCACCCGGGATAAGCCTAAATCCCTGATACACATACGGAAAAATCAGACTCCTGGCTCAATGCCTTTATGAATTATTACAAAAAACACACCCGAACGGCTGACCATTGACCTTTCCGAAGGTTGCACAGGTCTGAAACTCGGCTACCGGGATAAGCTTTAGTCCCTGATACACATACGGAAAAATCAGACTCCTGACTCAATGACTTTAGGAATTATTACAAAAAACACACCCGAACGACTGACTATTGACCTTTCCGAAGGTTGCACAGGTCTGAAACTCTGCACCCGGGATAGGCCTAAATCCCTGATACACATACAGAAAAATCAGACTCCTGGCTCAATGCCTTTAGGAATTATTACAAAAAACACACCCGAACGGCTGACCATTGACCTTTCCGAAGGTTGCACAGGTCTGGAACTCGGCACCCTAGATTAGCCTTAGTCCCTGATGCACATACGGAAAAATCAGACTCCTGGCTCAATGCCTTTAGGAATTATTACAAAAAACACACCCGAACGGCTGACCTTTGACCTTTCCGAAAGTTGCACAGGTCTGAAACTCGGCAACCGGGATAAGCTTTAGTCCCTGATACACATACGGAGAAAACAGACTCCTGACTCAATGCCTTTAGGAATTATTACAAAAAACACACCCGAACGACTGACTATTGACCTTTCCGAAGGTTGCACAGGTCTGAAACTCTGCACCAGGGATAGGCCTAAATCCCTGATACACATACGGAAAAATCAGACTCCTGGCTCAATGCCTTTAGGAATTATAACAGAAAACACACCCGAACGGCTGACCATTGACCTTTCCGAAGGTTGCACAGGTCTGAAACTCGGCACCCTGGATCAGCCTTAGTCCCTGATACACCTACGGAAAAATCAGACTCCTGGCTCAATGCCTTTAGGAATTATTACAAAAAACACACCCGAACGGCTGACCTTTGACCTTTCCAAAGGTTGCACGGGTCTGAAACTTGGCACCCTGGATAAGCCTTAGTCCCTGATACAGATACGGAAAAATCAGACCACTGGCTTAATGCCTTTAGGAATTATTACAAAAAACACACCCGAACGGCTGACCATTGACCTTTCCGAAGGTTGCACAGGTCTGAAACTCTGCACCTGAGATAAGCCTAAATCCCTGATACACATACGGAAAAATTTGACTCCTGGCTCAATGCCTTTAGGAATTATTTCAAAAAACACACCCGAACGGCTGACCATTGACCTTTTCGAAGGTTGCACAAGCCTGAAACTCTGCACCCGGGATAAGCCTAAATCCCTGATACACATACGGAAAAATCAGACTCCTGGCTCAATGCCTTTATGAATTATTACAAAAAACACACCCGAACGGCTGACCATTGACCTTTCCGAAGGTTGCACAGGTCTGAAACTCTGCACCGGGGATAAGCCTAAATCCCTGATACACATACGGAAAAATCAGACTCCTGGCTCAATGCCTTTAGGAATTATTACAAAAAACACACCCGAACGGCTGACCATTGACCTTTCCGAAGGTTGCACAGGTCTGAAACTCGGCACCCTGGATCAGCCTTAGTCCCTGATACACATACGGAAAAATCAGACTCCTGGCTCAATGCCTTTATGAATTATTACAAAAAACACACCCGAACGGCTGACCATTGACCTTTCCGAAGGTTGCACAGGTCTGAAACTCGGCTACCGGGATAAGCTTTAGTCCCTGATACACATACGGAAAAATCAGACTCCTGACTCAATGACTTTAGGAATTATTACAAAAAACACACCCGAACGACTGACTATTGACCTTTCCGAAGGTTGCACAGGTCTGAAACTCTGCACCCGGGATAGGCCTAAATCCCTGATACACATACAGAAAAATCAGACTCCTGGCTCAATGCCTTTAGGAATTATTACAAAAAACACACCCGAACGGCTGACCATTGACCTTTCCGAAGGTTGCACAGGTCTGGAACTCGGCACCCTAGATTAGCCTTAGTCCCTGATGCACATACGGAAAAATCAGACTCCTGGCTCAATGCCTTTAGGAATTATTACAAAAAACACACCCGAACGGCTGACCTTTGACCTTTCCGAAAGTTGCACAGGTCTGAAACTCGGCAACCGAGATAAGCTTTAGTCCCTGATACACATACGGAGAAAACAGACTCCTGACTCAATGCCTTTAGGAATTATTACAAAAAACACACCCGAACGGCTGACCATTGACCTTTCCGAAGGTTGCACAGGTCTGAAACTCTGCACCCGGGATAAGCCTAAATCCCTGATACACATACGGAAAAATCAGACTCCTGGCTCAATGCCTTTAGGAATTATTTAAAAAAACACACCCGAACGGCTGACCATTGACTTTTTCGAAGGTTGCACAAGCCTGAAACTCTGCACCCGGGATAAGCCTAAATCCCTGATACACATACGGAAAAATCAGACTCCTGGCTCAATGCCTTTAGGAATTATTACAAAAAACACACCCGAACGGCTGACCATTGACCTTTCCGAAGGTTGCACAGGTCTGAAACTCGGCTACCGGGATAAGCTTTAGTCCCTGATACACATACGGAAAAATCAGACTCCTGACTCAATGACTTTAGGAATTATTACAAAAAACACACCCGAACGACTGACTATTGACCTTTCCGAAGGTTGCACAGGTCTGAAACTCTGCACCAGGGATAGGCCTAAATCCCTGATACACATACGGAAAAATCAGACTCCTGGCTCAATGCCTTTAGGAATTATAACAGAAAACACACCCGAACGGCTGACCATTGACCTTTCCGAAGGTTGCACAGGTCTGAAACTCGGCACCCTGGATCAGCCTTAGTCCCTGATACACCTACGGAAAAATCAGACTCCTGGCTCAATGCCTTTAGGAATTATTACAAAAAACACACCCGAACGGCTGACCTTTGACCTTTCCAAAGGTTGCACGGGTCTGAAACTTGGCACCCTGGATAAGCCTTAGTCCCTGATACAGATACGGAAAAATCAGACCACTGGCTTAATGCCTTTAGGAATTATTACAAAAAACACACCCGAACGGCTGACCATTGACCTTTCCGAAGGTTGCACAAGCCTGAAACTCTGCACCCGGGATAAGCCTAAATCCCTGATACACATACGGAAAAATCAGACTCCTGGCTCAATGCCTTTATGAATTATTACAAAAAACACACCCGAACGGCTGACCATTGACCTTTCCGAAGGTTGCACAGGTCTGAAACTCGGCTACCGGGATAAGCTTTAGTCCCTGATACACATACAGAAAAATCAGACTCCTGGCTCAATGCCTTTAGGAATTATTACAAAAAACACACCCGAACGGCTGACCATTGACCTTTCCGAAGGTTGCACAGGTCTGGAACTCGGCACCCTAGATTAGCCTTAGTCCCTGATGCACATACGGAAAAATCAGACTCCTGGCTCAATGCCTTTAGGAATTATTACAAAAAACACACCCGAACGGCTGACCTTTGACCTTTCCGAAAGTTGCACAGGTCTGAAACTCTGCACCCGGGATAAGCCTAAATCCCTGATACACATACGGAAAAATCAGACTCCTGGCTCAATGCCTTTAGGAATTATTTAAAAAAACACACCCGAACGGCTGACCATTGACTTTTTCGAAGGTTGCACAAGCCTGAAACTCTGCACCCGGGATAAGCCTAAATCCCTGATACACATACGGAAAAATCAGACTCCTGGCTCAATGCCTTTAGGAATTATTACAAAAAACACACCCGAACGGCTGACCATTGACCTTTCCGAAGGTTGCACAGGTCTGAAACTCGGCTACCGGGATAAGCTTTAGTCCCTGATACACATACGGAAAAATCAGACTCCTGACTCAATGACTTTAGGAATTATTACAAAAAACACACCCGAACGACTGACTATTGACCTTTCCGAAGGTTGCACAGGTCTGAAACTCTGCACCAGGGATAGGCCTAAATCCCTGATACACATACGGAAAAATCAGACTCCTGGCTCAATGCCTTTAGGAATTATAACAGAAAACACACCCGAACGGCTGACCATTGACCTTTCCGAAGGTTGCACAGGTCTGAAACTCGGCACCCTGGATCAGCCTTAGTCCCTGATACACCTACGGAAAAATCAGACTCCTGGCTCAATGCCTTTAGGAATTATTACAAAAAACACACCCGAACGGCTGACCTTTGACCTTTCCAAAGGTTGCACGGGTCTGAAACTTGGCACCCTGGATAAGCCTTAGTCCCTGATACAGATACGGAAAAATCAGACCACTGGCTTAATGCCTTTAGGAATTATTACAAAAAACACACCCGAACGGCTGACCATTGACCTTTCCGAAGGTTGCACAGGTCTGAAACTCTGCACCTGGGATAAGCCTAAATCCCTGATACACATACGGAAAAATTTGACTCCTGGCTCAATGCCTTTAGGAATTATTTCAAAAAACACACCCGAACGGCTGACCATTGACCTTTTCGAAGGTTGCACAAGCCTGAAACTCTGCACCCGGGATAAGCCTAAATCCCTGATACACATACGGAAAAATCAGACTCCTGGCTCAATGCCTTTATGAATTATTACAAAAAACACACCCGAACGGCTGACCATTGACCTTTCCGAAGGTTGCACAGGTCTGAAACTCTGCACCGGGGATAAGCCTAAATCCCTGATACACATACGGAAAAATCAGACTCCTGGCTCAATGCCTTTAGGAATTATTACAAAAAACACACCCGAACGGCTGACCATTGACCTTTCCGAAGGTTGCACAGGTCTGAAACTCGGCACCCTGGATCAGCCTTAGTCCCTGATACACATACGGAAAAATCAGACTCCTGGCTCAATGCCTTTATGAATTATTACAAAAAACACACCCGAACGGCTGACCATTGACCTTTCCGAAGGTTGCACAGGTCTGAAACTCGGCTACCGGGATAAGCTTTAGTCCCTGATACACATACGGAAAAATCAGACTCCTGACTCAATGACTTTAGGAATTATTACAAAAAACACACCCGAACGACTGACTATTGACCTTTCCGAAGGTTGCACAGGTCTGAAACTCTGCACCCGGGATAGGCCTAAATCCCTGATACACATACAGAAAAATCAGACTCCTGGCTCAATGCCTTTAGGAATTATTACAAAAAACACACCCGAACGGCTGACCATTGACCTTTCCGAAGGTTGCACAGGTCTGGAACTCGGCACCCTAGATTAGCCTTAGTCCCTGATGCACATACGGAAAAATCAGACTCCTGGCTCAATGCCTTTAGGAATTATTACAAAAAACACACCCGAACGGCTGACCTTTGACCTTTCCGAAAGTTGCACAGGTCTGAAACTCGGCAACCGGGATAAGCTTTAGTCCCTGATACACATACGGAGAAAACAGACTCCTGACTCAATGCCTTTAGGAATTATTACAAAAAACACACCCGAACGGCTGACCATTGACCTTTCCGAAGGTTGCACAGGTCTGAAACTCTGCACCCGGGATAAGCCTAAATCCCTGATACACATACGGAAAAATCAGACTCCTGGCTCAATGCCTTTAGGAATTATTTAAAAAAACACACCCGAACGGCTGACCATTGACTTTTTCGAAGGTTGCACAAGCCTGAAACTCTGCACCCGGGATAAGCCTAAATCCCTGATACACATACGGAAAAATCAGACTCCTGGCTCAATGCCTTTAGGAATTATTACAAAAAACACACCCGAACGGCTGACCATTGACCTTTCCGAAGGTTGCACAGGTCTGAAACTCGGCTACCGGGATAAGCTTTAGTCCCTGATACACATACGGAAAAATCAGACTCCTGACTCAATGACTTTAGGAATTATTACAAAAAACACACCCGAACGACTGACTATTGACCTTTCCGAAGGTTGCACAGGTCTGAAACTCTGCACCAGGGATAGGCCTAAATCCCTGATACACATACGGAAAAATCAGACTCCTGGCTCAATGCCTTTAGGAATTATAACAGAAAACACACCCGAACGGCTGACCATTGACCTTTCTGAAGGTTGCACAGGTCTGAAACTCGGCTACCGGGATAAGCTTTAGTCCCTGATACACATACGGAAAAATCAGACTCCTGACTCAATGACTTTAGGAATTATTACAAAAAACACACCCGAACGACTGACTATTGACCTTTCCGAAGGTTGCACAGGTCTGAAACTCTGCACCAGGGATAGGCCTAAATCCCTGATACACATACGGAAAAATCAGACTCCTGGCTCAATGCCTTTAGGAATTATTACAGAAAACACACCCGAACGGCTGACCATTGACCTTTCCGAAGGTTGCACAGGTCTGAAACTCGGCACCCGGGATAAGCCTGAATCCCTGATACACATACGGAAAAATCAGACTCCTGGCTCAATGCCTTTAGGAATTATTTCAAAAAACACACCCGAACGGCTGAGCATTGACCTTTCCGAAGGTTGCACAGGTCTGAAACTCTGCACCTGGGATAAGCCTAAATCCCTGATACACATACGGAAAAATTTGACTCCTGGCTCAATGCCTTTAGGAATTATTTCAAAAAACACACCCGAACGGCTGACCATTGACCTTTTCGAAGGTTGCACAAGCCTGAAACTCTGCACCCGGGATAAGCCTAAATCCCTGATACACATACGGAAAAATCAGACTCCTGGCTCAATGCCTTTATGAATTATTACAAAAAACACACCCGAACGGCTGACCATTGACCTTTCCGAAGGTTGCACAGGTCTGAAACTCTGCACCGGGGATAAGCCTAAATCCCTGATACACATACGGAAAAATCAGACTCCTGGCTCAATGCCTTTAGGAATTATTACAAAAAACACACCCGAACGGCTGACCATTGACCTTTCCGAAGGTTGCACAGGTCTGAAACTCGGCACCCTGGATCAGCCTTAGTCCCTGATACACATACGGAAAAATCAGACTCCTGGCTCAATGCCTTTATGAATTATTACAAAAAACACACCCGAACGGCTGACCATTGACCTTTCCGAAGGTTGCACAGGTCTGAAACTTGGCTACCGGGATAAGCTTTAGTCCCTGATACACATACGGAAAAATCAGACTCCTGACTCAATGACTTTAGGAATTATTACAAAAAACACACCCGAACGACTGACTATTGACCTTTCCGAAGGTTGCACAGGTCTGAAACTCTGCACCCGGGATAGGCCTAAATCCCTGATACACATACAGAAAAATCAGACTCCTGGCTCAATGCCTTTAGGAATTATTACAAAAAACACACCCGAACGGCTGACCATTGACCTTTCCGAAGGTTGCACAGGTCTGGAACTCGGCACCCTAGATTAGCCTTAGTCCCTGATGCACATACGGAAAAATCAGACTCCTGGCTCAATGCCTTTAGGAATTATTACAAAAAACACACCCGAACGGCTGACCTTTGACCTTTCCGAAAGTTGCACAGGTCTGAAACTCGGCAACCGGGATAAGCTTTAGTCCCTGATACACATACGGAGAAAACAGACTCCTGACTCAATGCCTTTAGGAATTATTTAAAAAAACACACCCGAACGGCTGACCATTGACTTTTTTGAAGGTTGCACAAGCCTGAAACTCTGCACCCGGGATAAGCCTAAATCCCTGATACACATACGGAAAAATCAGACTCCTGGCTCAATGCCTTTAGGAATTATTACAAAAAACACACCCGAACGGCTGACCATTGACCTTTCCGAAGGTTGCACAGGTCTGAAACTCGGCTACCGGGATAAGCTTTAGTCCCTGATACACATACGGAAAAATCAGACTCCTGACTCAATGACTTTAGGAATTATTACAAAAAACACACCCGAACGACTGACTATTGACCTTTCCGAAGGTTGCACAGGTCTGAAACTCTGCACCCGGGATAGGCCTAAATCCCTGATACACATACGGAAAAATCAGACTCCTGGCTCAATGCCTTTAGGAATTATTACAGAAAACACACCCGAACGGCTGACCATTGACCTTTCCGAAGGTTGCACAGGTCTGAAACTCGGCACCCGGGATAAGCCTGAATCCCTGATACACATACGGAAAAATCAGACTCCTGGCTCAATGCCTTTAGGAATTATTACAAAAAACACACCCGAACGGCTGACCATTGACCTTTCCGAAGGTTGCACAAGCCTGAAACTCTGCACCCGGGATAAGCCTAAATCCCTGATACACATACGGAAAAATCAGACTCCTGGCTCAATGCCTTTAGGAATTATTACAAAAAACACACCTGAACGGCTGACCATTGACCTTTCCGAAGGTTGCACAGGTCTGAAACTCAGCTACCGGGATAAGCTTTAGTCCCTGATACACATACAGAAAAATCAGACTCCTGACTCAATGACTTTAGGAATTATTACAAAAAACACACCCGAACGGCTGACTATTGACCTTTCCGAAGGTTGCACAGGTCTGAAACTCTGCACCCGGGATAGGCCTAAATCCCTGATACACATACGGAAAAATCAGACTCCTGGCTCAATGCCTTTAGGAATTATTACAAAAAACACACCCGAACGGCTGACCATTGACCTTTCCGAAGGTTGCACAGGTCTGGAACTCGGCACGCTAGATTAGCCTTAGTCCCTGATGCACATACGGAAAAATCAGACTCCTGGCTCAATGCCTTTAGGAATTATTACAAAAAACACACCCGAACGGCTGACCTTTGACCTTTCCGAAGGTTGCACAGGTCTGAAACTCGGCAACCGGGATAAGCTTTAGTCCCTGATACACATACGGAGAAAACAGACTCCTGACTCAATGCCTTTAGGAATTATTACAAAAAACACCCGAACGGCTGACCATTGACCTTTCCGAAGGTTGCACAGGTCTGAAACTCTGCACCCGGGATAGGCCTAAATCCCTGATACACATACAGAAAAATCAGACTCCTGGCTCAATGCCTTTAGGAATTATTACAAAAAACACACCCGAACGGCTGACCATTGACCTTTCCGAAGGTTGCACAGGTCTGGAACTCGGCACCCTAGATTAGCCTTAGTCCCTGATGCACATACGGAAAAATCAGACTCCTGGCTCAATGCCTTTAGGAATTATTACAAAAAACACACCCGAACGGCTGACCTTTGACCTTTCCGAAGGTTGCACAGGTCTGAAACTCGGCAACCGGGATAAGCTTTAGTCCCTGATACACATACGGAGAAAACAGACTCCTGACTCAATGCCTTTAGGAATTATTACAAAAAACACACCCGAACGGCTGACCATTGACCTTTCCGAAGGTTGCACAGGTCTGAAACTCTGCACCCGGGATAAGCCTAAATCCCTGATACACATACGGAAAAATCAGACTCCTGGCTCAATGCCTTTAGGAATTATTTAAAAAAACACACCCGAACGGCTGACCATTGACTTTTTCGAAGGTTGCACAAGCCTGAAACTCTGCACCCGGGATAAGCCTAAATCCCTGATACACATACGGAAAAATCAGACTCCTGGCTCAATGCCTTTAGGAATTATTACAAAAAACACACCCGAACGGCTGACCATTGACCTTTCCGAAGGTTGCACAGGTCTGAAACTCAGCTACCGGGATAAGCTTTAGTCCCTGATACACATACAGAAAAATCAGACTCCTGACTCAATGACTTTAGGAATTATTACAAAAAACACACCCGAACGGCTGACTATTGACCTTTCCGAAGGTTGCACAGGTCTGAAACTCTGCACCCGGGATAGGCCTAAATCCCTGATACACATACGGAAAAATCAGACTCCTGGCTCAATGCCTTTAGGAATTATTACAAAAAACACACCCGAACGGCTGACCATTGACCTTTCCGAAGGTTGCACAGGTCTGGAACTCGGCACGCTAGATTAGCCTTAGTCCCTGATGCACATACGGAAAAATCAGACTCCTGGCTCAATGCCTTTAGGAATTATTACAAAAAACACACCCGAACGGCTGACCTTTGACCTTTCCGAAGGTTGCACAGGTCTGAAACTCGGCAACCGGGATAAGCTTTAGTCCCTGATACACATACGGAGAAAACAGACTCCTGACTCAATGCCTTTAGGAATTATTACAAAAAACACCCGAACGGCTGACCATTGACCTTTCCGAAGGTTGCACAGGTCTGAAACTCTGCACCCGGGATAGGCCTAAATCCCTGATACACATACAGAAAAATCAGACTCCTGGCTCAATGCCTTTAGGAATTATTACAAAAAACACACCCGAACGGCTGACCATTGACCTTTCCGAAGGTTGCACAGGTCTGGAACTCGGCACCCTAGATTAGCCTTAGTCCCTGATGCACATACGGAAAAATCAGACTCCTGGCTCAATGCCTTTAGGAATTATTACAAAAAACACACCCGAACGGCTGACCTTTGACCTTTCCGAAAGTTGCACAGGTCTGAAACTCGGCAACCGGGATAAGCTTTAGTCCCTGATACACATACGGAGAAAACAGACTCCTGACTCAATGCCTTTAGGAATTATTACAAAAAACACACCCGAACGGCTGACCATTGACCTTTCCGAAGGTTGCACAGGTCTGAAACTCTGCACCCGGGATAAGCCTAAATCCCTGATACACATACGGAAAAATCAGACTCCTGGCTCAATGCCTTTAGGAATTATTTAAAAAAACACACCCGAACGGCTGACCATTGACTTTTTCGAAGGTTGCACAAGCCTGAAACTCTGCACCCGGGATAAGCCTAAATCCCTGATACACATACGGAAAAATCAGACTCCTGGCTCAATGCCTTTAGGAATTATTACAAAAAACACACCCGAACGGCTGACCATTGACCTTTCCGAAGGTTGCACAGGTCTGAAACTCGGCTACCGGGATAAGCTTTAGTCCCTGATACACATACGGAAAAATCAGACTCCTGACTCAATGACTTTAGGAATTATTACAAAAAACACACCCGAACGACTGACTATTGACCTTTCCGAAGGTTGCACAGGTCTGAAACTCTGCACCAGGGATAGGCCTAAATCCCTGATACACATACGGAAAAATCAGACTCCTGGCTCAATGCCTTTAGGAATTATAACAGAAAACACACCCGAACGGCTGACCATTGACCTTTCTGAAGGTTGCACAGGTCTGAAACTCGGCTACCGGGATAAGCTTTAGTCCCTGATACACATACGGAAAAATCAGACTCCTGACTCAATGACTTTAGGAATTATTACAAAAAACACACCCGAACGACTGACTATTGACCTTTCCGAAGGTTGCACAGGTCTGAAACTCTGCACCAGGGATAGGCCTAAATCCCTGATACACATACGGAAAAATCAGACTCCTGGCTCAATGCCTTTAGGAATTATTACAGAAAACACACCCGAACGGCTGACCATTGACCTTTCCGAAGGTTGCACAGGTCTGAAACTCGGCACCCGGGATAAGCCTGAATCCCTGATACACATACGGAAAAATCAGACTCCTGGCTCAATGCCTTTAGGAATTATTTCAAAAAACACACCCGAACGGCTGAGCATTGACCTTTCCGAAGGTTGCACAGGTCTGAAACTCTGCACCTGGGATAAGCCTAAATCCCTGATACACATACGGAAAAATTTGACTCCTGGCTCAATGCCTTTAGGAATTATTTCAAAAAACACACCCGAACGGCTGACCATTGACCTTTTCGAAGGTTGCACAAGCCTGAAACTCTGCACCCGGGATAAGCCTAAATCCCTGATACACATACGGAAAAATCAGACTCCTGGCTCAATGCCTTTATGAATTATTACAAAAAACACACCCGAACGGCTGACCATTGACCTTTCCGAAGGTTGCACAGGTCTGAAACTCTGCACCGGGGATAAGCCTAAATCCCTGATACACATACGGAAAAATCAGACTCCTGGCTCAATGCCTTTAGGAATTATTACAAAAAACACACCCGAACGGCTGACCATTGACCTTTCCGAAGGTTGCACAGGTCTGAAACTCGGCACCCTGGATCAGCCTTAGTCCCTGATACACATACGGAAAAATCAGACTCCTGGCTCAATGCCTTTATGAATTATTACAAAAAACACACCCGAACGGCTGACCATTGACCTTTCCGAAGGTTGCACAGGTCTGAAACTCGGCTACCGGGATAAGCTTTAGTCCCTGATACACATACGGAAAAATCAGACTCCTGACTCAATGACTTTAGGAATTATTACAAAAAACACACCCGAACGACTGACTATTGACCTTTCCGAAGGTTGCACAGGTCTGAAACTCTGCACCCGGGATAGGCCTAAATCCCTGATACACATACAGAAAAATCAGACTCCTGGCTCAATGCCTTTAGGAATTATTACAAAAAACACACCCGAACGGCTGACCATTGACCTTTCCGAAGGTTGCACAGGTCTGGAACTCGGCACCCTAGATTAGCCTTAGTCCCTGATGCACATACGGAAAAATCAGACTCCTGGCTCAATGCCTTTAGGAATTATTACAAAAAACACACCCGAACGGCTGACCTTTGACCTTTCCGAAAGTTGCACAGGTCTGAAACTCGGCAACCGGGATATGCTTTAGTCCCTGATACACATACGGAGAAAACAGACTCCTGACTCAATGCCTTTAGGAATTATTTAAAAAAACACACCCGAACGGCTGACCATTGACTTTTTTGAAGGTTGTACAAGCCTGAAACTCTGCACCCGGGATAAGCCTAAATCCCTGATACACATACGGAAAAATCAGACTCCTGACTCAATGACTTTAGGAATTATTACAAAAAACACACCCGAACGGCTGACCATTGACCTTTCCGAAGGTTGCACAGGTCTGAAACTCGGCACCCGGGATAAGCCTGAATCCCTGATACACATACGGAAAAATCAGACTCCTGGCTCAATGCCTTTAGGAATTATTACAAAAAACACACCCGAACGGCTGACCATTGACCTTTCCGAAGGTTGCACAAGCCTGAAACTCTGCACCCGGGATAAGCCTAAATCCCTGATACACATACGGAAAAATCAGACTCCTGGCTCAATGCCTTTAGGAATTATTACAAAAAACACACCTGAACGGCTGACCATTGACCTTTCCGAAGGTTGCACAGGTCTGAAACTCAGCTACCGGGATAAGCTTTAGTCCCTGATACACATACAGAAAAATCAGACTCCTGACTCAATGACTTTAGGAATTATTACAAAAAACACACCCGAACGGCTGACTATTGACCTTTCCGAAGGTTGCACAGGTCTGAAACTCTGCACCCGGGATAGGCCTAAATCCCTGATACACATACGGAAAAATCAGACTCCTGGCTCAATGCCTTTAGGAATTATTACAAAAAACACACCCGAACGGCTGACCATTGACCTTTCCGAAGGTTGCACAGGTCTGGAACTCGGCACGCTAGATTAGCCTTAGTCCCTGATGCACATACGGAAAAATCAGACTCCTGGCTCAATGCCTTTAGGAATTATTACAAAAAACACACCCGAACGGCTGACCTTTGACCTTTCCGAAGGTTGCACAGGTCTGAAACTCGGCAACCGGGATAAGCTTTAGTCCCTGATACACATACGGAGAAAACAGACTCCTGACTCAATGCCTTTAGGAATTATTACAAAAAACACCCGAACGGCTGACCATTGACCTTTCCGAAGGTTGCACAGGTCTGAAACTCTGCACCCGGGATAGGCCTAAATCCCTGATACACATACGGAAAAATCAGACTCCTGGCTCAATGCCTTTAGGAATTATTACAAAAAACACACCCGAACGGCTGACCATTGACCTTTCCGAAGGTTGCACAGGTCTGGAACTCGGCACGCTAGATTAGCCTTAGTCCCTGATGCACATACGGAAAAATCAGACTCCTGGCTCAATGCCTTTAGGAATTATTACAAAAAACACACCCGAACGGCTGACCTTTGACCTTTCCGAAGGTTGCACAGGTCTGAAACTCGGCAACCGGGATAAGCTTTAGTCCCTGATACACATACGGAGAAAACAGACTCCTGACTCAATGCCTTTAGGAATTATTACAAAAAACACCCGAACGGCTGACCATTGACCTTTCCGAAGGTTGCACAGGTCTGGAACTCGGCACCCTAGATTAGCCTTAGTCCCTGATGCACATACGGAAAAATCAGACTCCTGGCTCAATGCCTTTAGGAATTATTACAAAAAACACACCCGAACGGCTGACCTTTGACCTTTCCGAAAGTTGCACAGGTCTGAAACTCGGCAACCGGGATAAGCTTTAGTCCCTGATACACATACGGAGAAAACAGACTCCTGACTCAATGCCTTTAGGAATTATTACAAAAAACACACCCGAACGGCTGACCATTGACCTTTCCGAAGGTTGCACAGGTCTGAAACTCTGCACCCGGGATAAGCCTAAATCCCTGATACACATACGGAAAAATCAGACTCCTGGCTCAATGCCTTTAGGAATTATTTAAAAAAACACACCCGAACGGCTGACCATTGACTTTTTCGAAGGTTGCACAAGCCTGAAACTCTGCACCCGGGATAAGCCTAAATCCCTGATACACATACGGAAAAATCAGACTCCTGGCTCAATGCCTTTAGGAATTATTACAAAAAACACACCCGAACGGCTGACCATTGACCTTTCCGAAGGTTGCACAGGTCTGAAACTCGGCTACCGGGATAAGCTTTAGTCCCTGATACACATACGGAAAAATCAGACTCCTGACTCAATGACTTTAGGAATTATTACAAAAAACACACCCGAACGACTGACTATTGACCTTTCCGAAGGTTGCACAGGTCTGAAACTCTGCACCAGGGATAGGCCTAAATCCCTGATACACATACGGAAAAATCAGACTCCTGGCTCAATGCCTTTAGGAATTATAACAGAAAACACACCCGAACGGCTGACCATTGACCTTTCTGAAGGTTGCACAGGTCTGAAACTCGGCTACCGGGATAAGCTTTAGTCCCTGATACACATACGGAAAAATCAGACTCCTGACTCAATGACTTTAGGAATTATTACAAAAAACACACCCGAACGACTGACTATTGACCTTTCCGAAGGTTGCACAGGTCTGAAACTCTGCACCAGGGATAGGCCTAAATCCCTGATACACATACGGAAAAATCAGACTCCTGGCTCAATGCCTTTAGGAATTATTACAAAAAACACACCCGAACGGCTGACCTTTGACCTTTCCGAAAGTTGCACAGGTCTGAAACTCGGCAACCGGGATAAGCTTTAGTCCCTGATACACATACGGAGAAAACAGACTCCTGACTCAATGCCTTTAGGAATTATTACAAAAAACACACCCGAACGGCTGACCATTGACCTTTCCGAAGGTTGCACAGGTCTGAAACTCTGCACCCGGGATAAGCCTAAATCCCTGATACACATACGGAAAAATCAGACTCCTGGCTCAATGCCTTTAGGAATTATTTAAAAAAACACACCCGAACGGCTGACCATTGACTTTTTCGAAGGTTGCACAAGCCTGAAACTCTGCACCCGGGATAAGCCTAAATCCCTGATACACATACGGAAAAATCAGACTCCTGGCTCAATGCCTTTAGGAATTATTACAAAAAACACACCCGAACGGCTGACCATTGACCTTTCCGAAGGTTGCACAGGTCTGAAACTCGGCTACCGGGATAAGCTTTAGTCCCTGATACACATACGGAAAAATCAGACTCCTGACTCAATGACTTTAGGAATTATTACAAAAAACACACCCGAACGACTGACTATTGACCTTTCCGAAGGTTGCACAGGTCTGAAACTCTGCACCAGGGATAGGCCTAAATCCCTGATACACATACGGAAAAATCAGACTCCTGGCTCAATGCCTTTAGGAATTATAACAGAAAACACACCCGAACGGCTGACCATTGACCTTTCTGAAGGTTGCACAGGTCTGAAACTCGGCTACCGGGATAAGCTTTAGTCCCTGATACACATACGGAAAAATCAGACTCCTGACTCAATGACTTTAGGAATTATTACAAAAAACACACCCGAACGACTGACTATTGACCTTTCCGAAGGTTGCACAGGTCTGAAACTCTGCACCAGGGATAGGCCTAAATCCCTGATACACATACGGAAAAATCAGACTCCTGGCTCAATGCCTTTAGGAATTATTACAGAAAACACACCCGAACGGCTGACCATTGACCTTTCCGAAGGTTGCACAGGTCTGAAACTCGGCACCCGGGATAAGCCTGAATCCCTGATACACATACGGAAAAATCAGACTCCTGGCTCAATGCCTTTAGGAATTATTTCAAAAAACACACCCGAACGGCTGAGCATTGACCTTTCCGAAGGTTGCACAGGTCTGAAACTCTGCACCTGGGATAAGCCTAAATCCCTGATACACATACGGAAAAATTTGACTCCTGGCTCAATGCCTTTAGGAATTATTTCAAAAAACACACCCGAACGGCTGACCATTGACCTTTTCGAAGGTTGCACAAGCCTGAAACTCTGCACCCGGGATAAGCCTAAATCCCTGATACACATACGGAAAAATCAGACTCCTGGCTCAATGCCTTTATGAATTATTACAAAAAACACACCCGAACGGCTGACCATTGACCTTTCCGAAGGTTGCACAGGTCTGAAACTCTGCACCGGGGATAAGCCTAAATCCCTGATACACATACGGAAAAATCAGACTCCTGGCTCAATGCCTTTAGGAATTATTACAAAAAACACACCCGAACGGCTGACCATTGACCTTTCCGAAGGTTGCACAGGTCTGAAACTCGGCACCCTGGATCAGCCTTAGTCCCTGATACACATACGGAAAAATCAGACTCCTGGCTCAATGCCTTTATGAATTATTACAAAAAACACACCCGAACGGCTGACCATTGACCTTTCCGAAGGTTGCACAGGTCTGAAACTCGGCTACCGGGATAAGCTTTAGTCCCTGATACACATACGGAAAAATCAGACTCCTGACTCAATGACTTTAGGAATTATTACAAAAAACACACCCGAACGACTGACTATTGACCTTTCCGAAGATTGCACAGGTCTGAAACTCTGCACCCGGGATAGGCCTAAATCCCTGATACACATACGGAAAAATCAGACTCCTGGCTCAATGCCTTTAGGAATTATTACAAAAAACACACCCGAACGGCTGACCATTGACCTTTCCGAAGGTTGCACAGGTCTGGAACTCGGCACGCTAGATTAGCCTTAGTCCCTGATGCACATACGGAAAAATCAGACTCCTGGCTCAATGCCTTTAGGAATTATTACAAAAAACACACCCGAACGGCTGACCTTTGACCTTTCCGAAGGTTGCACAGGTCTGAAACTCGGCAACCGGGATAAGCTTTAGTCCCTGATACACATACGGAGAAAACAGACTCCTGACTCAATGCCTTTAGGAATTATTACAAAAAACACCCGAACGGCTGACCATTGACCTTTCCGAAGGTTGCACAGGTCTGAAACTCTGCACCCGGGATAAGCCTAAATCCCTGATACACATACGGAAAAATTTGACTCCTGGCTCAATGCCTTTAGGAATTATTACAAAAAACACACCCGAACGGCTGACCTTTGACCTTTCCGAAGGTTGCACAGGTCTGAAACTCGGCAACCGGGATAAGCTTTAGTCCCTGATACACATACGGAGAAAACAGACTCCTGACTCAATGCCTTTAGGAATTATTACAAAAAACACACCCGAACGGCTGACCATTGACCTTTCCGAATGTTGCACAGGTCTGAAACTCTGCACCCGGGATAAGCCTAAATCCCTGATACACATACGGAAAAATCAGACTCCTGGCTCAATGCCTTTAGGAATTATTACAAAAAACACACCCGAACGGCTGACCATTGACCTTTCCGAAGGTTGCACAGGTCTGAAACGCGGCACCCTGGATCAGCCACGCTGGATCAGCCTTAATCCCTGATACACATACAGAAAAATCAGACTCCTGGCTCAATGCCTTTAAGAATTATTACAAAAAACACACCCAAACGGCTGACCATTGACCTTTCCGAAGGTTGCACAAGCCTGAAACTCTGCACCCGGGATAAGCCTAAATTCCTGATACACATACGGAAAAATCAGACTCCTGGCTCAATGCCTTTAGGAATTATTACAAAAAACACACCCGAACGGCTGACCATTGACCTTTCCGAAGGTTGCACAAGCCTGAAACTCTGCACCCGGGATAAGCTTTAGTCCCTGATACACATACGGAGAAAACAGACTCCTGACTCAATGCCTTTAGGAATTATTACAAAAAACACACCCGAACAGCTGACCATTGACCTTTCCGAATGTTGCACAGGTCTGAAACTCTGCACCCGGGATAAGCCTAAATCCCTGATACACATACGGAAAAATCAGACTCCTGGCTCAATGCCTTTAGGAATTATTACAAAAAACACACCCGAACTGCTGACCTTTGACCTTTCCGAAGGTTGCACAGGTCTGAAACTCGGCAACCGGGATAAGCTTTAGTCCCTGATACACATACGGAGAAAACAGACTCCTGACTCA
Source organism: Solea solea (assembly GCF_958295425.1). Classification (NCBI taxonomy): domain Eukaryota; kingdom Metazoa; phylum Chordata; class Actinopteri; order Pleuronectiformes; family Soleidae; genus Solea; species Solea solea. Next base: position 488,695 of record NW_026704082.1, read on the forward strand.
ATGCCTTTAGGAATTATTACAAAAAACACACCCGAACAGCTGACCATTGACCTTTCCGAATGTTGCACAGGTCTGAAACTCTGCACCCGGGATAAGCCTAAATCCCTGATACACATACGGAAAAATCAGACTCCTGGCTCAATGCCTTTAGGAATTATTACAAAAAACACACCCGAACGGCTGACCATTGACCTTTCCGAAGGTTGCACAGGTCTGAAACTCGGCACCCTGGATCAGCCTTAGTCCCTATACACACACGAAAAATCAGACTCCTGGCTCAATGCCTTTAGGAATTATTACAAAAAACACACCCGAACGGCTGACCTTTGACCTTTCCAAAGGTTGCACAGGTCTGAAACTCGGCACCCTGGATTAGCCTTAGTCCCTGATACACATACGGAAAAATCAGACTCCTGGCTTAATGCCTTTAGGAATTATTACAAAAAACACACCCGAACGGCTGACCATTGACCTTTTCCGAAAGTTGCACAGGTCTGAAACTCGGCAACCGGGATAAGCTTTAGTCCCTGATACACATACAGAAAAATCAGACTCCTGGCTCAATGCCTTTAGGAATTATTACAAAAAACACACCCGAACAGCTGACCATTGACCTTTCCGAAGGTTGCACAGGTCTGGAACTCGGCACCCTAGATTAGCCTTAGTCCCTGATGCACATACGGAAAAATCAGACTCCTGGCTCAATGCCTTTAGGAATTATTACAAAAAACACACCCGAACGGCTGACCTTTGACCTTTCCGAAAGTTGCACAGGTCTGAAACTCGGCAACCGGGATAAGCTTTAGTCCCTGATACACATACGGAGAAAACAGACTCCTGACTCAATGCCTTTAGGAATTATTAAAAAAAACACACCCGAACGGCTGACCATTGACTTTTTTGAAGGTTGCACAAGCCTGAAACTCTGCACCCGGGATAAGCCTCAATCCCTGATTCACATACGGAAAAATCAGACTCCTGGCTCAATGCCTTTAGGAATTATTACAAAAAACACACCCGAACGGCTGACCATTGACCTTTCCGAAGGTTGCACAGGTCTGAAACTCGGCTACCGGGATAAGCTTTAGTCCCTGATACACATACGGAAAAATCAGACTCCTGACTCAATGACTTTAGGAATTATTACAAAAAACACACCCGAACGACTGACTATTGACCTTTCCGAAGGTTGCACAGGTCTGAAACTCTGCACCCGGGATAGGCCTAAATCCCTGATACACATACGGAAAAATCAGACTCCTGGCTCAATGCCTTTAGGAATTATTACAGAAAACACACCCGAACGGCTGACCATTGACCTTTCCGAAGGTTGCACAGGTCTGAAACTCGGCACCCGGGATAAGCCTGAATCCCTGATACACATACGGAAAAATCAGACTCCTGGCTCAATGCCTTTAGGAATTATTACAAAAAACACACCCGAACGGCTGACCATTGACCTTTCCGAAGGTTGCACAAGCCTGAAACTCTGCACCCTGGATAAGCCTAAATCCCTGATACACATACGGAAAAATCAGACTCCTGGCTCAATGCCTTTAGGAATTATTACAAAAAACACACCCGAACGGCTGACCATTGACCTTTCCGAAGGTTGCACAAGCCTGAAACTCTGCACCCGGGATAAGCTTTAGTCCCTGATACACATACGGAGAAAACAGACTCCTGACTCAATGCCTTTAGGAATTATTACAAAAAACACACCCGAACAGCTGACCATTGACCTTTCCGAATGTTGCACAGGTCTGAAACTCTGCACCCGGGATAAGCCTAAATCCCTGATACACATACGGAAAAATCAGACTCCTGGCTCAATGCCTTTAGGAATTATTACAAAAAACACACCCGAACTGCTGACCTTTGACCTTTCCGAAGGTTGCACAGGTCTGAAACTCGGCAACCGGGATAAGCTTTAGTCCCTGATACACATACGGAGAAAACAGACTCCTGACTCAATGCCTTTAGGAATTATTACAAAAAACACACCCGAACAGCTGACCATTGACCTTTCCGAATGTTGCACAGGTCTGAAACTCTGCACCCGGGATAAGCCTAAATCCCTGATACACATACGGAAAAATCAGACTCCTGGCTCAATGCCTTTAGGAATTATTACAAAAAACACACCCGAACGGCTGACCATTGACCTTTCCGAAGGTTGCACAGGTCTGAAACTCGGCACCCTGGATCAGCCTTAGTCCCTATACACACACGAAAAATCAGACTCCTGGCTCAATGCCTTTAGGAATTATTACAAAAAACACACCCGAACGGCTGACCTTTGACCTTTCCAAAGGTTGCACAGGTCTGAAACTCGGCACCCTGGATTAGCCTTAGTCCCTGATACACATACGGAAAAATCAGACTCCTGGCTTAATGCCTTTAGGAATTATTACAAAAAACACACCCGAACGGCTGACCATTGACCTTTTCCGAAAGTTGCACAGGTCTGAAACTCGGCAACCGGGATAAGCTTTAGTCCCTGATACACATACAGAAAAATCAGACTCCTGGCTCAATGCCTTTAGGAATTATTACAAAAAACACACCCGAACGGCTGACCATTGACCTTTCCGAAGGTTGCACAGGTCTGGAACTCGGCACCCTAGATTAGCCTTAGTCCCTGATGCACATACGGAAAAATCAGACTCCTGGCTCAATGCCTTTAGGAATTATTACAAAAAACACACCCGAACGGCTGACCTTTGACCTTTCCGAAAGTTGCACAGGTCTGAAACTCGGCAACCGGGATAAGCTTTAGTCCCTGATACACATACGGAGAAAACAGACTCCTGACTCAATGCCTTTAGGAATTATTAAAAAAAACACACCCGAACGGCTGACCATTGACTTTTTTGAAGGTTGCACAAGCCTGAAACTCTGCACCCGGGATAAGCCTCAATCCCTGATTCACATACGGAAAAATCAGACTCCTGGCTCAATGCCTTTAGGAATTATTACAAAAAACACACCCGAACGGCTGACCATTGACCTTTCCGAAGGTTGCACAGGTCTGAAACTCGGCTACCGGGATAAGCTTTAGTCCCTGATACACATACGGAAAAATCAGACTCCTGACTCAATGACTTTAGGAATTATTACAAAAAACACACCCGAACGACTGACTATTGACCTTTCCGAAGGTTGCACAGGTCTGAAACTCTGCACCCGGGATAGGCCTAAATCCCTGATACACATACGGAAAAATCAGACTCCTGGCTCAATGCCTTTAGGAATTATTACAGAAAACACACCCGAACGGCTGACCATTGACCTTTCCGAAGGTTGCACAGGTCTGAAACTCGGCACCCGGGATAAGCCTGAATCCCTGATACACATACGGAAAAATCAGACTCCTGGCTCAATGCCTTTAGGAATTATTACAAAAAACACACCCGAACGGCTGACCATTGACCTTTCCGAAGGTTGCACAAGCCTGAAACTCTGCACCCTGGATAAGCCTAAATCCCTGATACACATACGGAAAAATCAGACTCCTGGCTCAATGCCTTTAGGAATTATTACAAAAAACACACCCGAACGGCTGACCATTGACCTTTCCGAAGGTTGCACAGGTCTGAAACTCAGCTACCGGGATAAGCTTTAGTCCCTGATACACATACAGAAAAATCAGACTCCTGACTCAATGACTTTAGGAATTATTACAAAAAACACACCCGAACGACTGACTATTGACCTTTCCGAAGGTTGCACAGGTCTGAAACTCTGCACCCGGGATAGGCCTAAATCCCTGATACACATACGGAAAAATCAGACTCCTGGCTCAATGCCTTTAGGAATTATTACAAAAAACACACCCGAACGGCTGACCATTGACCTTTCCGAAGGTTGCACAGGTCTGGAACTCGGCACGCTAGATTAGCCTTAGTCCCTGATGCACATACGGAAAAATCAGACTCCTGGCTCAATGCCTTTAGGAATTATTACAAAAAACACACCCGAACGGCTGACCTTTGACCTTTCCGAAGGTTGCACAGGTCTGAAACTCGGCAACCGGGATAAGCTTTAGTCCCTGATACACATACGGAGAAAACAGACTCCTGACTCAATGCCTTTAGGAATTATTACAAAAAACACCCGAACGGCTGACCATTGACCTTTCCGAAGGTTGCACAGGTCTGAAACTCTGCACCCGGGATAAGCCTAAATCCCTGATACACATACGGAAAAATTTGACTCCTGGCTCAATGCCTTTAGGAATTATTACAAAAAACACACCCGAACAGCTGACCTTTGACCTTTCCGAAGGTTGCACAGGTCTGAAACTCGGCAACCGGGATAAGCTTTAGTCCCTGATACACATACGGAGAAAACAGACTCCTGACTCAATGCCTTTAGGAATTATTACAAAAAACACACCCGAACGGCTGACCATTGACCTTTCCGAATGTTGCACAGGTCTGAAACTCTGCACCCGGGATAAGCCTAAATCCCTGATACACATACGGAAAAATCAGACTCCTGGCTCAATGCCTTTAGGAATTATTACAAAAAACACACCCGAACGGCTGACCATTGACCTTTCCGAAGGTTGCACAGGTCTGAAACTCGGCACCCTGGATCAGCCTTAGTCCCTGATACACACACGGAAAAATCAGACTCCTGGCTCAATGCCTTTAGGAATTATTACAAAAAACACACCCGAACGGCTGACCATTTACCTTTCCGAAGGTTGCACAGGTCTGAAACGCGGCACCCTGGATCAGCCTTAATCCCTGATACACATACAGAAAAATCAGACTCCTGGCTCAATGCCTTTAAGAATTATTACAAAAAACACACCCGAACGGCTGACCATTGACCTTTCCGAAGGTTGCACAAGCCTGAAACTCTGCACCCGGGATAAGCCTAAATTCCTGATACACATACGGAAAAATCAGACTCCTGGCTCAATGCCTTTAGGAATTATTACAAAAAACACACCCGAACGGCTGACCATTGACCTTTCCGAAGGTTGCACAAGCCTGAAACTCTGCACCCGGGATAAGCTTTAGTCCCTGATACACATACGGAGAAAACAGACTCCTGACTCAATGCCTTTAGGAATTATTACAAAAAACACACCCGAACAGCTGACCATTGACCTTTCCGAATGTTGCACAGGTCTGAAACTCTGCACCCGGGATAAGCCTAAATCCCTGATACACATACGGAAAAATCAGACTCCTGGCTCAATGCCTTTAGGAATTATTACAAAAAACACACCCGAACGGCTGACCATTGACCTTTCCGAAGGTTGCACAGGTCTGAAACTCAGCTACCGGGATAAGCTTTAGTCCCTGATACACATACAGAAAAATCAGACTCCTGACTCAATGACTTTAGGAATTATTACAAAAAACACACCCGAACGACTGACTATTGACCTTTCCGAAGGTTGCACAGGTCTGAAACTCTGCACCCGGGATAGGCCTAAATCCCTGATACACATACGGAAAAATCAGACTCCTGGCTCAATGCCTTTAGGAATTATTACAAAAAACACACCCGAACGGCTGACCATTGACCTTTCCGAAGGTTGCACAGGTCTGGAACTCGGCACGCTAGATTAGCCTTAGTCCCTGATGCACATACGGAAAAATCAGACTCCTGGCTCAATGCCTTTAGGAATTATTACAAAAAACACACCCGAACGGCTGACCTTTGACCTTTCCGAAGGTTGCACAGGTCTGAAACTCGGCAACCGGGATAAGCTTTAGTCCCTGATACACATACGGAGAAAACAGACTCCTGACTCAATGCCTTTAGGAATTATTACAAAAAACACCCGAACGGCTGACCATTGACCTTTCCGAAGGTTGCACAGGTCTGAAACTCTGCACCCGGGATAAGCCTAAATCCCTGATACACATACGGAAAAATTTGACTCCTGGCTCAATGCCTTTAGGAATTATTACAAAAAACACACCCGAACAGCTGACCTTTGACCTTTCCGAAGGTTGCACAGGTCTGAAACTCGGCAACCGGGATAAGCTTTAGTCCCTGATACACATACGGAGAAAACAGACTCCTGACTCAATGCCTTTAGGAATTATTACAAAAAACACACCCGAACGGCTGACCATTGACCTTTCCGAATGTTGCACAGGTCTGAAACTCTGCACCCGGGATAAGCCTAAATCCCTGATACACATACGGAAAAATCAGACTCCTGGCTCAATGCCTTTAGGAATTATTACAAAAAACACACCCGAACGGCTGACCATTGACCTTTCCGAAGGTTGCACAGGTCTGAAACTCGGCACCCTGGATCAGCCTTAGTCCCTGATACACACACGGAAAAATCAGACTCCTGGCTCAATGCCTTTAGGAATTATTACAAAAAACACACCCGAACGGCTGACCATTTACCTTTCCGAAGGTTGCACAGGTCTGAAACGCGGCACCCTGGATCAGCCTTAATCCCTGATACACATACAGAAAAATCAGACTCCTGGCTCAATGCCTTTAAGAATTATTACAAAAAACACACCCGAACGGCTGACCATTGACCTTTCCGAAGGTTGCACAAGCCTGAAACTCTGCACCCGGGATAAGCCTAAATTCCTGATACACATACGGAAAAATCAGACTCCTGGCTCAATGCCTTTAGGAATTATTACAAAAAACACACCCGAACGGCTGACCATTGACCTTTCCGAAGGTTGCACAAGCCTGAAACTCTGCACCCGGGATAAGCTTTAGTCCCTGATACACATACGGAGAAAACAGACTCCTGACTCAATGCCTTTAGGAATTATTACAAAAAACACACCCGAACAGCTGACCATTGACCTTTCCGAATGTTGCACAGGTCTGAAACTCTGCACCCGGGATAAGCCTAAATCCCTGATACACATACGGAAAAATCAGACTCCTGGCTCAATGCCTTTAGGAATTATTACAAAAAACACACCCGAACTGCTGACCTTTGACCTTTCCGAAGGTTGCACAGGTCTGAAACTCGGCAACCGGGATAAGCTTTAGTCCCTGATACACATACGGAGAAAACAGACTCCTGACTCAATGCCTTTAGGAATTATTACAAAAAACACACCCGAACAGCTGACCATTGACCTTTCCGAATGTTGCACAGGTCTGAAACTCTGCACCCGGGATAAGCCTAAATCCCTGATACACATACGGAAAAATCAGACTCCTGGCTCAATGCCTTTAGGAATTATTACAAAAAACACACCCGAACGGCTGACCATTGACCTTTCCGAAGGTTGCACAGGTCTGAAACTCGGCACCCTGGATCAGCCTTAGTCCCTATACACACACGAAAAATCAGACTCCTGGCTCAATGCCTTTAGGAATTATTACAAAAAACACACCCGAACGGCTGACCTTTGACCTTTCCAAAGGTTGCACAGGTCTGAAACTCGGCACCCTGGATTAGCCTTAGTCCCTGATACACATACGGAAAAATCAGACTCCTGGCTTAATGCCTTTAGGAATTATTACAAAAAACACACCCGAACGGCTGACCATTGACCTTTTCCGAAAGTTGCACAGGTCTGAAACTCGGCAACCGGGATAAGCTTTAGTCCCTGATACACATACAGAAAAATCAGACTCCTGGCTCAATGCCTTTAGGAATTATTACAAAAAACACACCCGAACGGCTGACCATTGACCTTTCCGAAGGTTGCACAGGTCTGGAACTCGGCACCCTAGATTAGCCTTAGTCCCTGATGCACATACGGAAAAATCAGACTCCTGGCTCAATGCCTTTAGGAATTATTACAAAAAACACACCCGAACGGCTGACCTTTGACCTTTCCGAAAGTTGCACAGGTCTGAAACTCGGCAACCGGGATAAGCTTTAGTCCCTGATACACATACGGAGAAAACAGACTCCTGACTCAATGCCTTTAGGAATTATTAAAAAAAACACACCCGAACGGCTGACCATTGACTTTTTTGAAGGTTGCACAAGCCTGAAACTCTGCACCCGGGATAAGCCTAAATCCCTGATACACATACGGAAAAATCAGACTCCTGGCTCAATGCCTTTAGGAATTATTACAAAAAACACACCCGAACGGCTGACCATTGACCTTTCCGAAGGTTGCACAAGCCTGAAACTCTGCACCCGGGATAAGCCTAAATCCCTGATACACATACGGAAAAATCAGACTCCTGGCTCAATGCCTTTAGGAATTATTACAAAAAACACACCCGAACGGCTGACCATTGACCTTTCCGAAGGTTGCACAGGTCTGAAACTCAGCTACCGGGATAAGCTTTAGTCCCTGATACACATACAGAAAAATCAGACTCCTGACTCAATGACTTTAGGAATTATTACAAAAAACACACCCGAACGACTGACTATTGACCTTTCCGAAGGTTGCACAGGTCTGAAACTCTGCACCCGGGATAGGCCTAAATCCCTGATACACATACGGAAAAATCAGACTCCTGGCTCAATGCCTTTAGGAATTATTACAAAAAACACACCCGAACGGCTGACCATTGACCTTTCCGAAGGTTGCACAGGTCTGGAACTCGGCACGCTAGATTAGCCTTAGTCCCTGATGCACATACGGAAAAATCAGACTCCTGGCTCAATGCCTTTAGGAATTATTACAAAAAACACACCCGAACGGCTGACCATTGACCTTTCCGAAGGTTGCACAGGTCTGAAACGCGGCACCCTGGATCAGCCTTAATCCCTGATACACATACAGAAAAATCAGACTCCTGGCTCAATGCCTTTAAGAATTATTACAAAAAACACACCCGAACGGCTGACCATTGACCTTTCCGAAGGTTGCACAAGCCTGAAACTCTGCACCCGGGATAAGCCTAAATTCCTGATACACATAAGGAAAAATCAGACTCCTGGCTCAATGCCTTTAGGAATTATTACAAAAAACACACCCGAACGGCTGACCATTGACCTTTCCGAAGGTTGCACAAGCCTGAAACTCTGCACCCGGGATAAGCTTTAGTCCCTGATACACATACGGAGAAAACAGACTCCTGACTCAATGCCTTTAGGAATTATTACAAAAAACACACCCGAACAGCTGACCATTGACCTTTCCGAATGTTGCACAGGTCTGAAACTCTGCACCCGGGATAAGCCTAAATCCCTGATACACATACGGAAAAATCAGACTCCTGGCTCAATGCCTTTAGGAATTATTACAAAAAACACACCCGAACTGCTGACCTTTGACCTTTCCGAAGGTTGCACAGGTCTGAAACTCGGCAACCGGGATAAGCTTTAGTCCCTGATACACATACGGAGAAAACAGACTCCTGACTCAATGCCTTTAGGAATTATTACAAAAAACACACCCGAACAGCTGACCATTGACCTTTCCGAATGTTGCACAGGTCTGAAACTCTGCACCCGGGATAAGCCTAAATCCCTGATACACATACGGAAAAATCAGACTCCTGGCTCAATGCCTTTAGGAATTATTACAAAAAACACACCCGAACGGCTGACCATTGACCTTTCCGAAGGTTGCACAGGTCTGAAACGCGGCACCCTGGATCAGCCTTAATCCCTGATACACATACAGAAAAATCAGACTCCTGGCTCAATGCCTTTAAGAATTATTACAAAAAACACACCCGAACGGCTGACCATTGACCTTTCCGAAGGTTGCACAAGCCTGAAACTCTGCACCCGGGATAAGCCTAAATTCCTGATACACATACGGAAAAATCAGACTCCTGGCTCAATGCCTTTAGGAATTATTACAAAAAACACACCCGAACGGCTGACCATTGACCTTTCCGAAGGTTGCACAAGCCTGAAACTCTGCACCCGGGATAAGCTTTAGTCCCTGATACACATACGGAGAAAACAGACTCCTGACTCAATGCCTTTAGGAATTATTACAAAAAACACACCCGAACAGCTGACCATTGACCTTTCCGAATGTTGCACAGGTCTGAAACTCTGCACCCGGGATAAGCCTAAATCCCTGATACACATACGGAAAAATCAGACTCCTGGCTCAATGCCTTTAGGAATTATTACAAAAAACACACCCGAACTGCTGACCTTTGACCTTTCCGAAGGTTGCACAGGTCTGAAACTCGGCAACCGGGATAAGCTTTAGTCCCTGATACACATACGGAGAAAACAGACTCCTGACTCAATGCCTTTAGGAATTATTACAAAAAACACACCCGAACAGCTGACCATTGACCTTTCCGAATGTTGCACAGGTCTGAAACTCTGCACCCGGGATAAGCCTAAATCCCTGATACACATACGGAAAAATCAGACTCCTGGCTCAATGCCTTTAGGAATTATTACAAAAAACACACCCGAACGGCTGACCATTGACCTTTCCGAAGGTTGCACAGGTCTGAAACTCGGCACCCTGGATCAGCCTTAGTCCCTATACACACACGAAAAATCAGACTCCTGGCTCAATGCCTTTAGGAATTATTACAAAAAACACACCCGAACGGCTGACCTTTGACCTTTCCAAAGGTTGCACAGGTCTGAAACTCGGCACCCTGGATTAGCCTTAGTCCCTGATACACATACGGAAAAATCAGACTCCTGGCTTAATGCCTTTAGGAATTATTACAAAAAACACACCCGAACGGCTGACCATTGACCTTTTCCGAAAGTTGCACAGGTCTGAAACTCGGCAACCGGGATAAGCTTTAGTCCCTGATACACATACAGAAAAATCAGACTCCTGGCTCAATGCCTTTAGGAATTATTACAAAAAACACACCCGAACGGCTGACCATTGACCTTTCCGAAGGTTGCACAGGTCTGGAACTCTGCACCCTAGATTAGCCTTAGTCCCTGATGCACATACGGAAAAATCAGACTCCTGGCTCAATGCCTTTAGGAATTATTACAAAAAACACACCCGAACGGCTGACCTTTGACCTTTCCGAAAGTTGCACAGGTCTGAAACTCGGCAACCGGGATAAGCTTTAGTCCCTGATACACATACGGAGAAAACAGACTCCTGACTCAATGCCTTTAGGAATTATTAAAAAAAACACACCCGAACGGCTGACCATTGACTTTTTTGAAGGTTGCACAAGCCTGAAACTCTGCACCCGGGATAAGCCTAAATCCCTGATACACATACGGAAAAATCAGACTCCTGGCTCAATGCCTTTAGGAATTATTACAAAAAACACACCCGAACGGCTGACCATTGACCTTTCCGAAGGTTGCACAGGTCTGAAACTCGGCTACCGGGATAAGCTTTAGTCCCTGATACACATACGGAAAAATCAGACTCCTGACTCAATGACTTTAGGAATTATTACAAAAAACACACCCGAACGACTGACTATTGACCTTTCCGAAGGTTGCACAGGTCTGAAACTCTGCACCCGGGATAGGCCTAAATCCCTGATACACATACGGAAAAATCAGACTCCTGGCTCAATGCCTTTAGGAATTATTACAGAAAACACACCCGAACGGCTGACCATTGACCTTTCCGAAGGTTGCACAGGTCTGGAACTCTGCACCCTAGATTAGCCTTAGTCCCTGATGCACATACGGAAAAATCAGACTCCTGGCTCAATGCCTTTAGGAATTATTACAAAAAACACACCCGAACGGCTGACCTTTGACCTTTCCGAAAGTTGCACAGGTCTGAAACTCGGCAACCGGGATAAGCTTTAGTCCCTGATACACATACGGAGAAAACAGACTCCTGACTCAATGCCTTTAGGAATTATTAAAAAAAACACACCCGAACGGCTGACCATTGACTTTTTTGAAGGTTGCACAAGCCTGAAACTCTGCACCCGGGATAAGCCTAAATCCCTGATACACATACGGAAAAATCAGACTCCTGGCTCAATGCCTTTAGGAATTATTACAAAAAACACACCCGAACGGCTGACCATTGACCTTTCCGAAGGTTGCACAGGTCTGAAACTCGGCTACCGGGATAAGCTTTAGTCCCTGATACACATACGGAAAAATCAGACTCCTGACTCAATGACTTTAGGAATTATTACAAAAAACACACCCGAACGACTGACTATTGACCTTTCCGAAGGTTGCACAGGTCTGAAACTCTGCACCCGGGATAGGCCTAAATCCCTGATACACATACGGAAAAATCAGACTCCTGGCTCAATGCCTTTAGGAATTATTACAGAAAACACACCCGAACGGCTGACCATTGACCTTTCCGAAGGTTGCACAGGTCTGAAACTCGGCACCCGGGATAAGCCTGAATCCCTGATACACATACGGAAAAATCAGACTCCTGGCTCAATGCCTTTAGGAATTATTACAAAAAACACACCCGAACGGCTGACCATTGACCTTTCCGAAGGTTGCACAAGCCTGAAACTCTGCACCCGGGATAAGCCTAAATCCCTGATACACATACGGAAAAATCAGACTCCTGGCTCAATGCCTTTAGGAATTATTACAAAAAACACACCCGAACGGCTGACCATTGACCTTTCCGAAGGTTGCACAGGTCTGAAACTCAGCTACCGGGATAAGCTTTAGTCCCTGATACACATACAGAAAAATCAGACTCCTGACTCAATGACTTTAGGAATTATTACAAAAAACACACCCGAACGACTGACTATTGACCTTTCCGAAGGTTGCACAGGTCTGAAACTCTGCACCCGGGATAGGCCTAAATCCCTGATACACATACGGAAAAATCAGACTCCTGGCTCAATGCCTTTAGGAATTATTACAAAAAACACACCCGAACGGCTGACCATTGACCTTTCCGAAGGTTGCACAGGTCTGGAACTCGGCACGCTAGATTAGCCTTAGTCCCTGATGCACATACGGAAAAATCAGACTCCTGGCTCAATGCCTTTAGGAATTATTACAAAAAACACACCCGAACGGCTGACCTTTGACCTTTCCGAAGGTTGCACAGGTCTGAAACTCGGCAACCGGGATAAGCTTTAGTCCCTGATACACATACGGAGAAAACAGACTCCTGACTCAATGCCTTTAGGAATTATTACAAAAAACACCCGAACGGCTGACCATTGACCTTTCCGAAGGTTGCACAGGTCTGAAACTCTGCACCCGGGATAAGCCTAAATCCCTGATACACATACGGAAAAATTTGACTCCTGGCTCAATGCCTTTAGGAATTATTACAAAAAACACACCCGAACGGCTGACCTTTGACCTTTCCGAAGGTTGCACAGGTCTGAAACTCGGCAACCGGGATAAGCTTTAGTCCCTGATACACATACGGAGAAAACAGACTCCTGACTCAATGCCTTTAGGAATTATTACAAAAAACACACCCGAACGGCTGACCATTGACCTTTCCGAATGTTGCACAGGTCTGAAACTCTGCACCCGGGATAAGCCTAAATCCCTGATACACATACGGAAAAATCAGACTCCTGGCTCAATGCCTTTAGGAATTATTACAAAAAACACACCCGAACGGCTGACCATTGACCTTTCCGAAGGTTGCACAAGCCTGAAACTCTGCACCCGGGATAAGCCTAAATTCCTGATACACATAAGGAAAAATCAGACTCCTGGCTCAATGCCTTTAGGAATTATTACAAAAAACACACCCGAACGGCTGACCATTGACCTTTCCGAAGGTTGCACAAGCCTGAAACTCTGCACCCGGGATAAGCTTTAGTCCCTGATACACATACGGAGAAAACAGACTCCTGACTCAATGCCTTTAGGAATTATTACAAAAAACACACCCGAACAGCTGACCATTGACCTTTCCGAATGTTGCACAGGTCTGAAACTCTGCACCCGGGATAAGCCTAAATCCCTGATACACATACGGAAAAATCAGACTCCTGGCTCAATGCCTTTAGGAATTATTACAAAAAACACACCCGAACTGCTGACCTTTGACCTTTCCGAAGGTTGCACAGGTCTGAAACTCGGCAACCGGGATAAGCTTTAGTCCCTGATACACATACGGAGAAAACAGACTCCTGACTCAATGCCTTTAGGAATTATTACAAAAAACACACCCGAACAGCTGACCATTGACCTTTCCGAATGTTGCACAGGTCTGAAACTCTGCACCCGGGATAAGCCTAAATCCCTGATACACATACGGAAAAATCAGACTCCTGGCTCAATGCCTTTAGGAATTATTACAAAAAACACACCCGAACGGCTGACCATTGACCTTTCCGAAGGTTGCACAGGTCTGAAACGCGGCACCCTGGATCAGCCTTAATCCCTGATACACATACAGAAAAATCAGACTCCTGGCTCAATGCCTTTAAGAATTATTACAAAAAACACACCCGAACGGCTGACCATTGACCTTTCCGAAGGTTGCACAAGCCTGAAACTCTGCACCCGGGATAAGCCTAAATTCCTGATACACATACGGAAAAATCAGACTCCTGGCTCAATGCCTTTAGGAATTATTACAAAAAACACACCCGAACGGCTGACCATTGACCTTTCCGAAGGTTGCACAAGCCTGAAACTCTGCACCCGGGATAAGCTTTAGTCCCTGATACACATACGGAGAAAACAGACTCCTGACTCAATGCCTTTAGGAATTATTACAAAAAACACACCCGAACAGCTGACCATTGACCTTTCCGAATGTTGCACAGGTCTGAAACTCTGCACCCGGGATAAGCCTAAATCCCTGATACACATACGGAAAAATCAGACTCCTGGCTCAATGCCTTTAGGAATTATTACAAAAAACACACCCGAACTGCTGACCTTTGACCTTTCCGAAGGTTGCACAGGTCTGAAATTCGGCACCCTGGATCAGCCTTAGTCCCTATACACACACGAAAAATCAGACTCCTGGCTCAATGCCTTTAGGAATTATTACAAAAAACACACCCGAACGGCTGACCTTTGACCTTTCCAAAGGTTGCACAGGTCTGAAACTCGGCACCCTGGATTAGCCTTAGTCCCTGATACACATACGGAAAAATCAGACTCCTGGCTCAATGCCTTTAGGAATTATTACAAAAAACACACCCGAACGGCTGACCTTTGACCTTTCCGAAAGTTGCACAGGTCTGAAACTCGGCAACCGGGATAAGCTTTAGTCCCTGATACACATACGGAGAAAACAGACTCCTGACTCAATGCCTTTAGGAATTATTAAAAAAAACACACCCGAACGGCTGACCATTGACTTTTTTGAAGGTTGCACAAGCCTGAAACTCTGCACCCGGGATAAGCCTAAATCCCTGATACACATACGGAAAAATCAGACTCCTGGCTCAATGCCTTTAGGAATTATTACAAAAAACACACCCGAACGGCTGACCATTGACCTTTCCGAAGGTTGCACAGGTCTGAAACTCGGCTACCGGGATAAGCTTTAGTCCCTGATACACATACGGAAAAATCAGACTCCTGACTCAATGACTTTAGGAATTATTACAAAAAACACACCCGAACGACTGACTATTGACCTTTCCGAAGGTTGCACAGGTCTGAAACTCTGCACCCGGGATAGGCCTAAATCCCTGATACACATACGGAAAAATCAGACTCCTGGCTCAATGCCTTTAGGAATTATTACAGAAAACACACCCGAACGGCTGACCATTGACCTTTCCGAAGGTTGCACAGGTCTGAAACTCGGCACCCGGGATAAGCCTGAATCCCTGATACACATACGGAAAAATCAGACTCCTGGCTCAATGCCTTTAGGAATTATTACAAAAAACACACCCGAACGGCTGACCATTGACCTTTCCGAAGGTTGCACAAGCCTGAAACTCTGCACCCGGGATAAGCCTAAATCCCTGATACACATACGGAAAAATCAGACTCCTGGCTCAATGCCTTTAGGAATTATTACAAAAAACACACCCGAAAGGCTGACCATTGACCTTTCCGAAGGTTGCACAGGTCTGAAACTCAGCTACCGGGATAAGCTTTAGTCCCTGATACACATACAGAAAAATCAGACTCCTGACTCAATGACTTTAGGAATTATTACAAAAAACACACCCGAACGACTGACTATTGACCTTTCCGAAGGTTGCACAGGTCTGAAACTCTGCACCCGGGATAGGCCTAAATCCCTGATACACATACGGAAAAATCAGACTCCTGGCTCAATGCCTTTAGGAATTATTACAAAAAACACACCCGAACGGCTGACCATTGACCTTTCCGAAGGTTGCACAGGTCTGGAACTCGGCACGCTAGATAAGCCTTAGTCCCTGATGCACATACGGAAAAATCAGACTCCTGGCTCAATGCCTTTAGGAATTATTACAAAAAACACACCCGAACGGCTGACCTTTGACCTTTCCGAAGGTTGCACAGGTCTGAAACTCGGCAACCGGGATAAGCTTTAGTCCCTGATACACATACGGAGAAAACAGACTCCTGACTCAATGCCTTTAGGAATTATTACAAAAAACACCCGAACGGCTGACCATTGACCTTTCCGAAGGTTGCACAGGTCTGAAACTCTGCACCCGGGATAAGCCTAAATCCCTGATACACATACGGAAAAATTTGACTCCTGGCTCAATGCCTTTAGGAATTATTACAAAAAACACACCCGAACGGCTGACCATTGACCTTTCCGAAGGTTGCACAGGTCTGAAACTCAGCTACCGGGATAAGCTTTAGTCCCTGATACACATACAGAAAAATCAGACTCCTGACTCAATGACTTTAGGAATTATTACAAAAAACACACCCGAACGACTGACTATTGACCTTTCCGAAGGTTGCACAGGTCTGAAACTCTGCACCCGGGATAGGCCTAAATCCCTGATACACATACGGAAAAATCAGACTCCTGGCTCAATGCCTTTAGGAATTATTACAAAAAACACACCCGAACGGCTGACCATTGACCTTTCCGAAGGTTGCACAGGTCTGGAACTCGGCACGCTAGATAAGCCTTAGTCCCTGATGCACATACGGAAAAATCAGACTCCTGGCTCAATGCCTTTAGGAATTATTACAAAAAACACACCCGAACGGCTGACCTTTGACCTTTCCGAAGGTTGCACAGGTCTGAAACTCGGCAACCGGGATAAGCTTTAGTCCCTGATACACATACGGAGAAAACAGACTCCTGACTCAATGCCTTTAGGAATTATTACAAAAAACACCCGAACGGCTGACCATTGACCTTTCCGAAGGTTGCACAGGTCTGAAACTCTGCACCCGGGATAAGCCTAAATCCCTGATACACATACGGAAAAATTTGACTCCTGGCTCAATGCCTTTAGGAATTATTACAAAAAACACACCCGAACGGCTGACCTTTGACCTTTCCAAAGGTTGCACAGGTCTGAAACTCGGCACCCTGGATTAGCCTTAGTCCCTGATACACATACGGAAAAATCAGACTCCTGGCTTAATGCCTTTAGGAATTATTACAAAAAACACACCCGAACGGCTGACCATTGACCTTTTCCGAAAGTTGCACAGGTCTGAAACTCGGCAACCGGGATAAGCTTTAGTCCCTGATACACATACGGAAAAATCAGACTCCTGACTCAATGCCTTTAGGAATTATTACAAAAAACACACCACAGCGGCTGACCTTTGACCTTTCCAAAGGTTGCACGGGTCTGAAACTCGGCAACCGGGATAAGCTTTAGTCCCTGATACACATACGGAGAAAACAGACTCCTGACTCAATGCCTTTAGGAATTATTACAAAAAACACACCCGAACAGCTGACCATTGACCTTTCCGAATGTTGCACAGGTCTGAAACTCTGCACCCGGGATAAGCCTAAATCCCTGATACACATACGGAAAAATCAGACTCCTGGCTCAATGCCTTTAGGAATTATTACAAAAAACACACCCGAACGGCTGACCATTGACCTTTCCGAAGGTTGCACAGGTCTGAAACTCGGCACCCTGGATCAGCCTTAGTCCCTATACACACACGAAAAATCAGACTCCTGGCTCAATGCCTTTAGGAATTATTACAAAAAACACACCCGAACGGCTGACCTTTGACCTTTCCAAAGGTTGCACAGGTCTGAAACTCGGCACCCTGGATTAGCCTTAGTCCCTGATACACATACGGAAAAATCAGACTCCTGGCTTAATGCCTTTAGGAATTATTACAAAAAACACACCCGAACGGCTGACCATTGACCTTTTCCGAAAGTTGCACAGGTCTGAAACTTGGCACCCTGGATCAGCCTTAGTCCCTGATACACACACGGAAAAATCAGACTCCTGGCTCAATGCCTTTAGGAATTATTACAAAAAACACACCACAGCGGCTGACCTTTGACCTTTCCAAAGGTTGCACGGGTCTGAAACTCGGCACCCTGGATCAGCCAGGAGTCCCTGATACACATACGGAGAAATCAGCATCCAGGCTCATTGCCTTTAGGAATTATTGAAGAAAAGACAGTTTCCCACCTTTCTTACGTTTGAATTTTACAGACTGTGTTTTTGGCATTTTTTTTTGGCCAGGGGGAAAAAAGCCCAAAGTCCTGTGTCCAAAAACTGAAAATCAGGTCATGTCAGACTCTATACAGTCTTAGACTCTTTGGCCAGAGTGGAAGTTTTGGAGGAACTACATTTCTACAGGTCGCAGGAGTGTGAATATTTCATATGTCGTTTGGGGTCCCAAGACGAGCGGAACGACGAGGGTACATTAGTATATCTTATAAGATGTTAACTTTATTTGTGAGGTTTATGTTATGGGGCAGTAGAAAAATGAAAAAAAATCAGAAAACAGTCGTATTCCAGCTGAATGCGCACAAAAACAGACAAAAATAGAAAAACACATTCAAACAGTGAGATCATTGCAAAATCAAACACTGAAGGCATATAACTATATCTTATAAGATTTTAACTTTATTTGTGAGGTTTATGTTACGGGACAATAGAAAATTGAAAAAAATCAGAAAACAGCCGTATACTTGCTGAATGTGCACAACAAAAGACACAAATAGAAAAACACATCCAAACAGTGAAATCATTGCAAAATCAAACACTGAAGGCATATAACTATATCTTATAAGATGTTAACTTTATTTGTGAGGTTTATGTTATGCGACAGTAGAAAATTGAAAAAAATCAGAAAACAGCCGTATACTTGCTGAATGCGCACAAAAACAGACACAAATAGAAAAACACATCCAAACAGTGAAATCATTGCAAAATCAAACACTGAAGGCATATAACTATATCTTATAAGATGTTAACTTTATTTGTGAGGTTTATGTTATGGGACAGTAGAAAATTGAAAAAAATCAGAAAATAGCCGTATACTTGCTGAATGTGCACAAAACAGACACAAATAGAAAAACACATCCAAACAGTGAAATCATTGCAAAATCAAACACTGAGGGTACAGAAGTATATCTTATAAGATGTTAACTTTATTTGTGAGGTTTATGTTATGGGACAGTAGAAAATTGAAAAAAATCAGAAAACAGCCGTATACTTGCTGAATGCGCACAAAAACAGACACAAATAGAAAAACACATCCAAACAGTGAAATCATTGCAAAATCAAACACTGAGGGTACAGAAGTATATCTTATAAGATGTTAACTTTATTTGTGAGGTTTATGTTATGCGACAGTAGAAAATTGAAAAAAATCAGAAAACAGCCGTATACTTGCTGAATGTGCACAAAAACAGACACAAATAGAAAAACACATCCAAACAGTGAAATCATTGCAAAATCAAACACTGAAGGCATATAACTATATCTTATAAGATGTTAACTTTATTTGTGAGGTTTATGTTATGCGACAGTAGAAAATTGAAAAAAATCAGAAAACAGCCGTATACTTGCTGAATGTGCACAACAAAAGACACAAATAGAAAAACACATCCAAACAGTGAAATCATTGCAAAATCAAACACTGAAGGCATATAACTATATCTTATAAGATGTTAACTTTATTTGTGAGGTTTATGTTATGCGACAGTAGAAAATTGAAAAAAATCAGAAAACAGCCGTATACTTGCTGAATGTGCACAACAAAAGACACAAATAGAAAAACACATCCAAACAGTGAAATCATTGCAAAATCATACCCTGAAGGCATATAACTATATCTTATAAGATTTTAACTTTATTTGTGAGGTTTATGTTATGGGACAGTAGAAAATTGAAAAAAATCAGAAAACAGCCGTATACTTGCTGAATGTGCACAAAAACAGACACAAATAGAAAAACACATCCAAACAGTGAAATCATTGCAAAATCAAACACTGAAGGCATATAACTATATCTTATAAGATTTTAACTTTATTTGTGAGGTTTATGTTATGGGACAGTAGAAAATTGAAAAAAATCAGAAAACAGCCGTATACTTGCTGAATGTGCACAAAACAGACACAAATAGAAAAACACATCCAAACAGTGAAATCATTGCAAAATCAAACACTGACGGCATATAACTATATCTTATAAGATGTTAACTTTATTTATCAGGTTTATGTTACGGGACAATAGAAAATTGAAAACAATCAGAAAACAGCCGTATACTTGCTGAATGCGCACAAAAACAGACACAAATAGAAAAACACATCCAAACAGTGAAATCATTGCAAAATCAAACACTGAAGGCATATAACTACATCTTATAAGATGTGAACTTTATTTGTGAGGTTTATGTTATGGGACAGTAGAAAATTGAAAAAAATCAGAAAACAGCCGTATACTTGCTGAATTAGCACAACAAAAGACACAAATAGAAAAACACATCCAAACAGTGAAATCATTGCAAAATCAAACCCTGAAGGCATATAACTATATCTTATAAGATTTTAACTTTATTTGTGAGGTTTATGTTATGGGACAGTAGAAAATTGAAAAAAATCAGAAAACAGCCGTATACTTGCTGAATGTGCACAAAAACAGACACAAATAGAAAAACACATCCAAACAGTGAAATCATTGCAAAATCAAACACTGAAGGCATATAACTATATCTTATAAGATTTTAACTTTATTTGTGAGGTTTATGTTATGGGACAGTAGAAAATTGAAAAAAATCAGAAAACAGCCGTATACTTGCTGAATGTGCACAAAACAGACACAAATAGAAAAACACATCCAAACAGTGAAATCATTGCAAAATCAAACACTGACGGCATATAACTATATCTTATAAGATGTTAACTTTATTTATCAGGTTTATGTTACGGGACAATAGAAAATTGAAAACAATCAGAAAACAGCCGTATACTTGCTGAATGCGCACAAAAACAGACACAAATAGAAAAACACATCCAAACAGTGAAATCATTGCAAAATCAAACACTGAAGGCATATAACTACATCTTATAAGATGTGAACTTTATTTGTGAGGTTTATGTTATGGGACAGTAGAAAATTGAAAAAAATCAGAAAACAGCCGTATACTTGCTGAATTAGCACAACAAAAGACACAAATAGAAAAACACATCCAAACAGTGAAATCATTGCAAAATCAAACCCTGAAGGCATATAACTATATCTTATAAGATTTTAACTTTATTTGTGAGGTTTATGTTATGGGACAGTAGAAAATTGAAAAAAATCAGAAAACAGCCGTATACTTGCTGAATGTGCACAAAAACAGACACAAATAGAAAAACACATCCAAACAGTGAAATCATTGCAAAATCAAACACTGACGGCATATAACTATATCTTATAAGATGTTAACTTCATTTGTGAGGTTTATGTTATGGGACAGTAGAAAATTGATAAAAATCAGAAAACAGCCGTATACTTGCTGAATGTGCACAAAACAGACACAAATAGAAAAGCACATCCAAACAGTGAAATCATTGCAAAATCAAACACTGAGGTTACAGAAGTGTATCTTATAAGATGTTAACTTTATTTGTGAGGTTTATGTTACGGGACAATAGAAAATTGAAAAAAATCAGAAAACAGCCGTATACTTGCTGAATGTGCACAACAAAAGACACAAATAGAAAAACACATCCAAACAGTGAAATCATTGCAAAATCAAACACTGACGGCATATAACTATATCTTATAAGATTTTAACTTTATTTGTGAGGTTTATGTTATGGGACAGTAGAAAATTGAAAAAAATCAGAAAACATCCGTATACTTGATGAATGTGCACAAAAACAGACACAAATAGAAAAACACATCCAAACAGTGAAATCATTGCAAAATCAAACACTGAAGGCATATAACTATATCTTATAAGATTTTTACTTTATTTGTGAGGTTTATGTTATGGGACAGTAGAAAATTGAAAAAAATCAGAAAACAGCCGTATACTTGCTGAATGTGCACAAAAACAGACACAAATAGAAAAACACATCCAAACAGTGAAATCATTGCAAAATCAAACACTGAAGGCATATAACTATATCTTATAAGATTTTAACTTCATTTGTGAGGTTTATGTTATGGGACAGTAGAAAATTGAAAAAAATCTGAAAACAGCCGTATACTTGCTGAATGTGCACAAAAACAGACACAAATAGAAAAACACATCCAAACAGTGAAATCATTGCAAAATCAAACACTGAGGGTACAGAAGTATATCTTATAAGATGTTAACTTTATTTGTGAGGTTTATGTTATGCGACAGTAGAAAATTGAAAAAAATCAGAAAACAGCCGTATACTTGCTGAATGCGCACAAAAACAGACACAAATAGAAAAACACATCCAAACAGTGAAATCATTGCAAAATCAAACACTGACGGCATATAACTATATCTTATAAGATTTTAACTTTATTTGTGAGGTTTATGTTATGGGACAGTAGAAAATTGAAAAAAATCAGAAAACATCCGTATACTTGATGAATGTGGACAAAAACAGACACAAATAGAAAAACACATCCAAACAGTGAAATCATTGCAAAATCAAACACTGAAGGCATATAACTATATCTTATAAGATTTTTACTTTATTTGTGAGGTTTATGTTATGGGACAGTAGAAAATTGAAAAAAATCAGAAAACAGCCGTATACTTGCTGAATGTGCACAAAAACAGACACAAATAGAAAAACACATCCAAACAGTGAAATCATTGCAAAATCAAACACTGAAGGCATATAACTATATCTTATAAGATTTTAACTTCATTTGTGAGGTTTATGTTATGGGACAGTAGAAAATTGAAAAAAATCTGAAAACAGCCGTATACTTGCTGAATGTGCACAAAAACAGACACAAATAGAAAAACACATCCAAACAGTGAAATCATTGCAAAATCAAACACTGAGGGTACAGAAGTATATCTTATAAGATGTTAACTTTATTTGTGAGGTTTATGTTATGGGACAGTAGAAAATTGAAAAAAAATCAGAAAACAGTCGATACTTGCTGAATGTGCACAACAAAAGACACAAATAGAAAAACACATCCAAACAGTGAAATCATTGCAAAATCAAACACTGAGGTTACAGAAGTATATCTTATAAGATGTTAACTGTATTTGTGAGGTTTATGTTATGGGACAGTAGAAAATTGAAAAAAATCAGAAAACAGCCGTATACTTGCTGAATGTGCACAAACACAGACACACATAGAAAAACACATCCAAACAGTGAAATCATTGCAAAATCAAACACTGAAGGCATATAACTATATCTTATAAGATTTTAACTTTATTTGTGAGGTTTATGTTATGGGACAGTAGAAAATTGAAAAAAATCAGAAAACAGCCGTATACTTGCTGAATGTGCACAACAAAAGACACAAATAGAAAAACACATCCAAACAGTGAAATCATTGCAAAATCAAACACTGAGGTTACAGAAGTATATCTTATAAGATGTTAACTTTATTTGTGAGGTTTGTTATGGGACAGTAGAAAATTGAAAAAAATCAGAAAACAGCCGTATACTTGCTGAATGTGCACAAAACAGACACAAATAGAAAAACACATCCAAACAGTGAAATCATTGCAAAATCAAACACTGAGGTTACAGAAGTATATCTTATAAGATGTTAACTTTATTTGTGAGGTTTATGTTATGGGACAGTAGAAAATTGAAAAAAATCAGAAAACAGCCGTATACTTGCTGAATGTGCACAAACACAGACACACATAGAAAAACACATCCAAACAGTGAAATCATTGCAAAATCAAACACTGAAGGCATATAACTATATCTTATAAGATTTTAACTTTATTTGTGAGGTTTATGTTATGGGACAGTAGAAAATTCAAAAAAATCAGAAAACAGCCGTATACTTGCTGAATGTGCACAAAAACAGACACAAATAGAAAAACACATCCAAACAGTGAAATCATTGCGAAATCAAACACTGAGGTTACATAAGTATATCTTATAAGATGTTAACTTTATTTGTGAGGTTTGTTATGGGACAGTAGAAAATTGAAAAAAATCAGAAAACAGCCGTATACTTGCTGAATGTGCACAAAACAGACACAAATAGAAAAACACATCCAAACAGTGAAATCATTGCAAACTCAAACACTGAAGGCATATAACTATATCTTATAAGATGTTAACTTTATTTATCAGGTTTATGTTACGGGACAATAGAAAATTGAAAACAATCAGAAAACAGCCGTATACTTGCTGAATGCGCACAAAAACAGACACAAATAGAAAAACACATCCAAACAGTGAAATCATTGCAAAATCAAACACTGAAGGCATATAACTACATCTTATAAGATGTGAACTTTATTTGTGAGGTTTATGTTATGGGACAGTAGAAAATTGAAAAAAATCAGAAAACAGCCGTATACTTGCTGAATTAGCACAACAAAAGACACAAATAGAAAAACACATCCAAACAGTGAAATCATTGCAAAATCAAACCCTGAAGGCATATAACTATATCTTATAAGATTTTAACTTTATTTGTGAGGTTTATGTTATGGGACAGTAGAAAATTGAAAAAAATCAGAAAACAGCCGTATACTTGCTGAATGTGCACAAAAACAGACACAAATAGAAAAACACATCCAAACAGTGAAATCATTGCAAAATCAAACACTGACGGCATATAACTATATCTTATAAGATGTTAACTTCATTTGTGAGGTTTATGTTATGGGACAGTAGAAAATTGATAAAAATCAGAAAACAGCCGTATACTTGCTGAATGTGCACAAAACAGACACAAATAGAAAAGCACATCCAAACAGTGAAATCATTGCAAAATCAAACACTGAGGTTACAGAAGTGTATCTTATAAGATGTTAACTTTATTTGTGAGGTTTATGTTACGGGACAATAGAAAATTGAAAAAAATCAGAAAACAGCCGTATACTTGCTGAATGTGCACAACAAAAGACACAAATAGAAAAACACATCCAAACAGTGAAATCATTGCAAAATCAAACACTGACGGCATATAACTTTATCTTATAAGATGTTAACTTCATTTGTGAGGTTTATGTTATGGGACAGTAGAAAATTGAAAAAAATCAGAAAACAGCCGTATACTTGCTGAATGTGCACAAAAACAGACACAAATAGAAAAACACATCCAAACAGTGAAATCATTGCAAAATCAAACACTGAAGGCATATAACTATATCTTATAAGATTTTAACTTTATTTGTGAGGTTTATGTTATGGGACGGTAGAAAATTGAAAAAAATCTGAAAACAGCCGTATACTTGCTGAATGTGCACAAAAACAGACACAAATAGAAAAACACATCCAAACAGTGAAATCATTGCAAAATCAAACACTGAGGGTACAGAAGTATATCTTATAAGATGTTAACTTTATTTGTGAGGTTTATGTTATGGGACAGTAGAAAATTGATAAAAATCAGAAAACAGCCGTATACTTGCTGAATGCGCACAAAAACAGACACAAATAGAAAAGCACATCCAAACAGTGAAATTATTGCAAAATCAAACACTGAGGGTACAGAAGTATATCTTATAAGATGTTAACTTTATTTGTGAGGTTTATGTTATGCGACAGTAGAAAATTGAAAAAAATCAGAAAACAGCCGTATACTTGCTGAATGCGCACAAAAACAGACACAAATAGAAAAACACATCCAAACAGTGAAATCATTGCAAAATCAAACACTGACGGCATATAATTATATCTTATAAGATTTTAACTTTATTTGTGAGGTTTATGTTATGGGACAGTAGAAAATTGAAAAAAATCAGAAAACATCCGTATACTTGATGAATGTGGACAAAAACAGACACAAATAGAAAAACACATCCAAACAGTGAAATCATTGCAAAATCAAACACTGAAGGCATATAACTATATCTTATAAGATTTTTACTTTATTTGTGAGGTTTATGTTATGGGACAGTAGAAAATTGAAAAAAATCAGAAAACAGCCGTATACTTGCTGAATGTGCACAAAAACAGACACAAATAGAAAAACACATCCAAACAGTGAAATCATTGCAAAATCAAACACTGAAGGCATATAACTATATCTTATAAGATTTTAACTTCATTTGTGAGGTTTATGTTATGGGACAGTAGAAAATTGAAAAAAATCTGAAAACAGCCGTATACTTGCTGAATGTGCACAAAAACAGACACAAATAGAAAAACACATCCAAACAGTGAAATCATTGCAAAATCAAACACTGAGGGTACAGAAGTATATCTTATAAGATGTTAACTTTATTTGTGAGGTTTATGTTATGCGACAGTAGAAAATTGAAAAAAATCAGAAAACAGCCGTATACTTGCTGAATGCGCACAAAAACAGACACAAATAGAAAAACACATCCAAACAGTGAAATCATTGCAAAATCAAACACTGACGGCATATAACTATATCTTATAAGATTTTAACTTTATTTGTGAGGTTTATGTTATGGGACAGTAGAAAATTGAAAAAAATCAGAAAACATCCGTATACTTGATGAATGTGCACAAAAACAGACACAAATAGAAAAACACATCCAAACAGTGAAATCATTGCAAAATCAAACACTGAAGGCATATAACTATATCTTATAAGATTTTTACTTTATTTGTGAGGTTTATGTTATGGGACAGTAGAAAATTGAAAAAAATCAGAAAACAGCCGTATACTTGCTGAATGTGCACAAAAACAGACACAAATAGAAAAACACATCCAAACAGTGAAATCATTGCAAAATCAAACACTGAAGGCATATAACTATATCTTATAAGATTTTAACTTCATTTGTGAGGTTTATGTTATGGGACAGTAGAAAATTGAAAAAAATCTGAAAACAGCCGTATACTTGCTGAATGTGCACAAAAACAGACACAAATAGAAAAACACATCCAAACAGTGAAATCATTGCAAAATCAAACACTGAGGGTACAGAAGTATATCTTATAAGATGTTAACTTTATTTGTGAGGTTTATGTTATGCGACAGTAGAAAATTGAAAAAAATCAGAAAACAGCCGTATACTTGCTGAATGCGCACAAAAACAGACACAAATAGAAAAACACATCCAAACAGTGAAATCATTGCAAAATCAAACACTGAAGGCATATAACTACATCTTATAAGATGTGAACTTTATTTGTGAGGTTTATGTTATGGGACAGTAGAAAATTGAAAAAAATCAGAAAACAGCCGTATACTTGCTGAATTAGCACAACAAAAGACACAAATAGAAAAACACATCCAAACAGTGAAATCATTGCAAAATCAAACCCTGAAGGCATATAACTATATCTTATAAGATTTTAACTTTATTTGTGAGGTTTATGTTATGGGACAGTAGAAAATTGAAAAAAATCAGAAAACAGCCGTATACTTGCTGAATGTGCACAAAAACAGACACAAATAGAAAAACACATCCAAACAGTGAAATCATTGCAAAATCAAACACTGAAGGCATATAACTATATCTTATAAGATTTTAACTTTATTTGTGAGGTTTATGTTATGGGACAGTAGAAAATTGAAAAAAATCAGAAAACAGCCGTATACTTGCTGAATGTGCACAAAACAGACACAAATAGAAAAACACATCCAAACAGTGAAATCATTGCAAAATCAAACACTGACGGCATATAACTATATCTTATAAGATGTTAACTTTATTTATCAGGTTTATGTTACGGGACAATAGAAAATTGAAAACAATCAGAAAACAGCCGTATACTTGCTGAATGCGCACAAAAACAGACACAAATAGAAAAACACATCCAAACAGTGAAATCATTGCAAAATCAAACACTGAAGGCATATAACTACATCTTATAAGATGTGAACTTTATTTGTGAGGTTTATGTTATGGGACAGTAGAAAATTGAAAAAAATCAGAAAACAGCCGTATACTTGCTGAATTAGCACAACAAAAGACACAAATAGAAAAACACATCCAAACAGTGAAATCATTGCAAAATCAAACCCTGAAGGCATATAACTATATCTTATAAGATTTTAACTTTATTTGTGAGGTTTATGTTATGGGACAGTAGAAAATTGAAAAAAATCAGAAAACAGCCGTATACTTGCTGAATGTGCACAAAAACAGACACAAATAGAAAAACACATCCAAACAGTGAAATCATTGCAAAATCAAACACTGACGGCATATAACTATATCTTATAAGATGTTAACTTCATTTGTGAGGTTTATGTTATGGGACAGTAGAAAATTGATAAAAATCAGAAAACAGCCGTATACTTGCTGAATGTGCACAAAACAGACACAAATAGAAAAGCACATCCAAACAGTGAAATCATTGCAAAATCAAACACTGAGGTTACAGAAGTGTATCTTATAAGATGTTAACTTTATTTGTGAGGTTTATGTTACGGGACAATAGAAAATTGAAAAAAATCAGAAAACAGCCGTATACTTGCTGAATGTGCACAACAAAAGACACAAATAGAAAAACACATCCAAACAGTGAAATCATTGCAAAATCAAACACTGACGGCATATAACTATATCTTATAAGATTTTAACTTTATTTGTGAGGTTTATGTTATGGGACAGTAGAAAATTGAAAAAAATCAGAAAACATCCGTATACTTGATGAATGTGCACAAAAACAGACACAAATAGAAAAACACATCCAAACAGTGAAATCATTGCAAAATCAAACACTGAAGGCATATAACTATATCTTATAAGATTTTTACTTTATTTGTGAGGTTTATGTTATGGGACAGTAGAAAATTGAAAAAAATCAGAAAACAGCCGTATACTTGCTGAATGTGCACAAAAACAGACACAAATAGAAAAACACATCCAAACAGTGAAATCATTGCAAAATCAAACACTGAAGGCATATAACTATATCTTATAAGATTTTAACTTCATTTGTGAGGTTTATGTTATGGGACAGTAGAAAATTGAAAAAAATCTGAAAACAGCCGTATACTTGCTGAATGTGCACAAAAACAGACACAAATAGAAAAACACATCCAAACAGTGAAATCATTGCAAAATCAAACACTGAGGGTACAGAAGTATATCTTATAAGATGTTAACTTTATTTGTGAGGTTTATGTTATGCGACAGTAGAAAATTGAAAAAAATCAGAAAACAGCCGTATACTTGCTGAATGCGCACAAAAACAGACACAAATAGAAAAACACATCCAAACAGTGAAATCATTGCAAAATCAAACACTGACGGCATATAACTATATCTTATAAGATTTTAACTTTATTTGTGAGGTTTATGTTATGGGACAGTAGAAAATTGAAAAAAATCAGAAAACATCCGTATACTTGATGAATGTGGACAAAAACAGACACAAATAGAAAAACACATCCAAACAGTGAAATCATTGCAAAATCAAACACTGAAGGCATATAACTATATCTTATAAGATTTTTACTTTATTTGTGAGGTTTATGTTATGGGACAGTAGAAAATTGAAAAAAATCAGAAAACAGCCGTATACTTGCTGAATGTGCACAAAAACAGACACAAATAGAAAAACACATCCAAACAGTGAAATCATTGCAAAATCAAACACTGAAGGCATATAACTATATCTTATAAGATTTTAACTTCATTTGTGAGGTTTATGTTATGGGACAGTAGAAAATTGAAAAAAATCTGAAAACAGCCGTATACTTGCTGAATGTGCACAAAAACAGACACAAATAGAAAAACACATCCAAACAGTGAAATCATTGCAAAATCAAACACTGAGGGTACAGAAGTATATCTTATAAGATGTTAACTTTATTTGTGAGGTTTATGTTATGGGACAGTAGAAAATTGAAAAAAAATCAGAAAACAGTCGATACTTGCTGAATGTGCACAACAAAAGACACAAATAGAAAAACACATCCAAACAGTGAAATCATTGCAAAATCAAACACTGAGGTTACAGAAGTATATCTTATAAGATGTTAACTGTATTTGTGAGGTTTATGTTATGGGACAGTAGAAAATTGAAAAAAATCAGAAAACAGCCGTATACTTGCTGAATGTGCACAAACACAGACACACATAGAAAAACACATCCAAACAGTGAAATCATTGCAAAATCAAACACTGAAGGCATATAACTATATCTTATAAGATTTTAACTTTATTTGTGAGGTTTATGTTATGGGACAGTAGAAAATTGAAAAAAATCAGAAAACAGCCGTATACTTGCTGAATGTGCACAACAAAAGACACAAATAGAAAAACACATCCAAACAGTGAAATCATTGCAAAATCAAACACTGAGGTTACAGAAGTATATCTTATAAGATGTTAACTTTATTTGTGAGGTTTGTTATGGGACAGTAGAAAATTGAAAAAAATCAGAAAACAGCCGTATACTTGCTGAATGTGCACAAAACAGACACAAATAGAAAAACACATCCAAACAGTGAAATCATTGCAAAATCAAACACTGAGGTTACAGAAGTATATCTTATAAGATGTTAACTTTATTTGTGAGGTTTATGTTATGGGACAGTAGAAAATTGAAAAAAATCAGAAAACAGCCGTATACTTGCTGAATGTGCACAAACACAGACACACATAGAAAAACACATCCAAACAGTGAAATCATTGCAAAATCAAACACTGAAGGCATATAACTATATCTTATAAGATTTTAACTTTATTTGTGAGGTTTATGTTATGGGACAGTAGAAAATTGAAAAAAATCAGAAAACAGCCGTATACTTGCTGAATGTGCACAAAAACAGACACAAATAGAAAAACACATCCAAACAGTGAAATCATTGCGAAATCAAACACTGAGGTTACATAAGTATATCTTATAAGATGTTAACTTTATTTGTGAGGTTTGTTATGGGACAGTAGAAAATTGAAAAAAATCAGAAAACAGCCGTATACTTGCTGAATGTGCACAAAACAGACACAAATAGAAAAACACATCCAAACAGTGAAATCATTGCAAACTCAAACACTGAAGGCATATAACTATATCTTATAAGATGTTAACTTTATTTATCAGGTTTATGTTACGGGACAATAGAAAATTGAAAACAATCAGAAAACAGCCGTATACTTGCTGAATGCGCACAAAAACAGACACAAATAGAAAAACACATCCAAACAGTGAAATCATTGCAAAATCAAACACTGAAGGCATATAACTACATCTTATAAGATGTGAACTTTATTTGTGAGGTTTATGTTATGGGACAGTAGAAAATTGAAAAAAATCAGAAAACAGCCGTATACTTGCTGAATTAGCACAACAAAAGACACAAATAGAAAAACACATCCAAACAGTGAAATCATTGCAAAATCAAACCCTGAAGGCATATAACTATATCTTATAAGATTTTAACTTTATTTGTGAGGTTTATGTTATGGGACAGTAGAAAATTGAAAAAAATCAGAAAACAGCCGTATACTTGCTGAATGTGCACAAAAACAGACACAAATAGAAAAACACATCCAAACAGTGAAATCATTGCAAAATCAAACACTGACGGCATATAACTATATCTTATAAGATGTTAACTTCATTTGTGAGGTTTATGTTATGGGACAGTAGAAAATTGATAAAAATCAGAAAACAGCCGTATACTTGCTGAATGTGCACAAAACAGACACAAATAGAAAAGCACATCCAAACAGTGAAATCATTGCAAAATCAAACACTGAGGTTACAGAAGTGTATCTTATAAGATGTTAACTTTATTTGTGAGGTTTATGTTACGGGACAATAGAAAATTGAAAAAAATCAGAAAACAGCCGTATACTTGCTGAATGTGCACAACAAAAGACACAAATAGAAAAACACATCCAAACAGTGAAATCATTGCAAAATCAAACACTGACGGCATATAACTTTATCTTATAAGATGTTAACTTCATTTGTGAGGTTTATGTTATGGGACAGTAGAAAATTGAAAAAAATCAGAAAACAGCCGTATACTTGCTGAATGTGCACAAAAACAGACACAAATAGAAAAACACATCCAAACAGTGAAATCATTGCAAAATCAAACACTGAAGGCATATAACTATATCTTATAAGATTTTAACTTTATTTGTGAGGTTTATGTTATGGGACGGTAGAAAATTGAAAAAAATCTGAAAACAGCCGTATACTTGCTGAATGTGCACAAAAACAGACACAAATAGAAAAACACATCCAAACAGTGAAATCATTGCAAAATCAAACACTGAGGGTACAGAAGTATATCTTATAAGATGTTAACTTTATTTGTGAGGTTTATGTTATGGGACAGTAGAAAATTGATAAAAATCAGAAAACAGCCGTATACTTGCTGAATGCGCACAAAAACAGACACAAATAGAAAAGCACATCCAAACAGTGAAATTATTGCAAAATCAAACACTGAGGGTACAGAAGTATATCTTATAAGATGTTAACTTTATTTGTGAGGTTTATGTTATGCGACAGTAGAAAATTGAAAAAAATCAGAAAACAGCCGTATACTTGCTGAATGCGCACAAAAACAGACACAAATAGAAAAACACATCCAAACAGTGAAATCATTGCAAAATCAAACACTGACGGCATATAATTATATCTTATAAGATTTTAACTTTATTTGTGAGGTTTATGTTATGGGACAGTAGAAAATTGAAAAAAATCAGAAAACATCCGTATACTTGATGAATGTGGACAAAAACAGACACAAATAGAAAAACACATCCAAACAGTGAAATCATTGCAAAATCAAACACTGAAGGCATATAACTATATCTTATAAGATTTTTACTTTATTTGTGAGGTTTATGTTATGGGACAGTAGAAAATTGAAAAAAATCAGAAAACAGCCGTATACTTGCTGAATGTGCACAAAAACAGACACAAATAGAAAAACACATCCAAACAGTGAAATCATTGCAAAATCAAACACTGAAGGCATATAACTATATCTTATAAGATTTTAACTTCATTTGTGAGGTTTATGTTATGGGACAGTAGAAAATTGAAAAAAATCTGAAAACAGCCGTATACTTGCTGAATGTGCACAAAAACAGACACAAATAGAAAAACACATCCAAACAGTGAAATCATTGCAAAATCAAACACTGAGGGTACAGAAGTATATCTTATAAGATGTTAACTTTATTTGTGAGGTTTATGTTATGCGACAGTAGAAAATTGAAAAAAATCAGAAAACAGCCGTATACTTGCTGAATGCGCACAAAAACAGACACAAATAGAAAAACACATCCAAACAGTGAAATCATTGCAAAATCAAACACTGACGGCATATAACTATATCTTATAAGATTTTAACTTTATTTGTGAGGTTTATGTTATGGGACAGTAGAAAATTGAAAAAAATCAGAAAACATCCGTATACTTGATGAATGTGCACAAAAACAGACACAAATAGAAAAACACATCCAAACAGTGAAATCATTGCAAAATCAAACACTGAAGGCATATAACTATATCTTATAAGATTTTTACTTTATTTGTGAGGTTTATGTTATGGGACAGTAGAAAATTGAAAAAAATCAGAAAACAGCCGTATACTTGCTGAATGTGCACAAAAACAGACACAAATAGAAAAACACATCCAAACAGTGAAATCATTGCAAAATCAAACACTGAAGGCATATAACTATATCTTATAAGATTTTAACTTCATTTGTGAGGTTTATGTTATGGGACAGTAGAAAATTGAAAAAAATCTGAAAACAGCCGTATACTTGCTGAATGTGCACAAAAACAGACACAAATAGAAAAACACATCCAAACAGTGAAATCATTGCAAAATCAAACACTGAGGGTACAGAAGTATATCTTATAAGATGTTAACTTTATTTGTGAGGTTTATGTTATGCGACAGTAGAAAATTGAAAAAAATCAGAAAACAGCCGTATACTTGCTGAATGCGCACAAAAACAGACACAAATAGAAAAACACATCCAAACAGTGAAATCATTGCAAAATCAAACACTGACGGCATATAACTATATCTTATAAGATTTTAACTTTATTTGTGAGGTTTATGTTATGGGACAGTAGAAAATTGAAAAAAATCAGAAAACATCCGTATACTTGATGAATGTGGACAAAAACAGACACAAATAGAAAAACACATCCAAACAGTGAAATCATTGCAAAATCAAACACTGAAGGCATATAACTATATCTTATAAGATTTTTACTTTATTTGTGAGGTTTATGTTATGGGACAGTAGAAAATTGAAAAAAATCAGAAAACAGCCGTATACTTGCTGAATGTGCACAAAAACAGACACAAATAGAAAAACACATCCAAACAGTGAAATCATTGCAAAATCAAACACTGAAGGCATATAACTATATCTTATAAGATTTTAACTTCATTTGTGAGGTTTATGTTATGGGACAGTAGAAAATTGAAAAAAATCTGAAAACAGCCGTATACTTGCTGAATGTGCACAAAAACAGACACAAATAGAAAAACACATCCAAACAGTGAAATCATTGCAAAATCAAACACTGAGGGTACAGAAGTATATCTTATAAGATGTTAACTTTATTTGTGAGGTTTATGTTATGGGACAGTAGAAAATTGAAAAAAAATCAGAAAACAGTCGATACTTGCTGAATGTGCACAACAAAAGACACAAATAGAAAAACACATCCAAACAGTGAAATCATTGCAAAATCAAACACTGAGGTTACAGAAGTATATCTTATAAGATGTTAACTGTATTTGTGAGGTTTATGTTATGGGACAGTAGAAAATTGAAAAAAATCAGAAAACAGCCGTATACTTGCTGAATGTGCACAAACACAGACACACATAGAAAAACACATCCAAACAGTGAAATCATTGCAAAATCAAACACTGAAGGCATATAACTATATCTTATAAGATTTTAACTTTATTTGTGAGGTTTATGTTATGGGACAGTAGAAAATTGAAAAAAATCAGAAAACAGCCGTATACTTGCTGAATGTGCACAACAAAAGACACAAATAGAAAAACACATCCAAACAGTGAAATCATTGCAAAATCAAACACTGAGGTTACAGAAGTATATCTTATAAGATGTTAACTTTATTTGTGAGGTTTGTTATGGGACAGTAGAAAATTGAAAAAAATCAGAAAACAGCCGTATACTTGCTGAATGTGCACAAAACAGACACAAATAGAAAAACACATCCAAACAGTGAAATCATTGCAAAATCAAACACTGAGGTTACAGAAGTATATCTTATAAGATGTTAACTTTATTTGTGAGGTTTATGTTATGGGACAGTAGAAAATTGAAAAAAATCAGAAAACAGCCGTATACTTGCTGAATGTGCACAAACACAGACACACATAGAAAAACACATCCAAACAGTGAAATCATTGCAAAATCAAACACTGAAGGCATATAACTATATCTTATAAGATTTTAACTTTATTTGTGAGGTTTATGTTATGGGACAGTAGAAAATTCAAAAAAATCAGAAAACAGCCGTATACTTGCTGAATGTGCACAAAAACAGACACAAATAGAAAAACACATCCAAACAGTGAAATCATTGCGAAATCAAACACTGAGGTTACATAAGTATATCTTATAAGATGTTAACTTTATTTGTGAGGTTTGTTATGGGACAGTAGAAAATTGAAAAAAATCAGAAAACAGCCGTATACTTGCTGAATGTGCACAAAACAGACACAAATAGAAAAACACATCCAAACAGTGAAATCATTGCAAACTCAAACACTGAAGGCATATAACTATATCTTATAAGATGTTAACTTTATTTATCAGGTTTATGTTACGGGACAATAGAAAATTGAAAACAATCAGAAAACAGCCGTATACTTGCTGAATGCGCACAAAAACAGACACAAATAGAAAAACACATCCAAACAGTGAAATCATTGCAAAATCAAACACTGAAGGCATATAACTACATCTTATAAGATGTGAACTTTATTTGTGAGGTTTATGTTATGGGACAGTAGAAAATTGAAAAAAATCAGAAAACAGCCGTATACTTGCTGAATTAGCACAACAAAAGACACAAATAGAAAAACACATCCAAACAGTGAAATCATTGCAAAATCAAACCCTGAAGGCATATAACTATATCTTATAAGATTTTAACTTTATTTGTGAGGTTTATGTTATGGGACAGTAGAAAATTGAAAAAAATCAGAAAACAGCCGTATACTTGCTGAATGTGCACAAAAACAGACACAAATAGAAAAACACATCCAAACAGTGAAATCATTGCAAAATCAAACACTGACGGCATATAACTATATCTTATAAGATGTTAACTTCATTTGTGAGGTTTATGTTATGGGACAGTAGAAAATTGATAAAAATCAGAAAACAGCCGTATACTTGCTGAATGTGCACAAAACAGACACAAATAGAAAAGCACATCCAAACAGTGAAATCATTGCAAAATCAAACACTGAGGTTACAGAAGTGTATCTTATAAGATGTTAACTTTATTTGTGAGGTTTATGTTACGGGACAATAGAAAATTGAAAAAAATCAGAAAACAGCCGTATACTTGCTGAATGTGCACAACAAAAGACACAAATAGAAAAACACATCCAAACAGTGAAATCATTGCAAAATCAAACACTGACGGCATATAACTTTATCTTATAAGATGTTAACTTCATTTGTGAGGTTTATGTTATGGGACAGTAGAAAATTGAAAAAAATCAGAAAACAGCCGTATACTTGCTGAATGTGCACAAAAACAGACACAAATAGAAAAACACATCCAAACAGTGAAATCATTGCAAAATCAAACACTGAAGGCATATAACTATATCTTATAAGATTTTAACTTTATTTGTGAGGTTTATGTTATGGGACGGTAGAAAATTGAAAAAAATCTGAAAACAGCCGTATACTTGCTGAATGTGCACAAAAACAGACACAAATAGAAAAACACATCCAAACAGTGAAATCATTGCAAAATCAAACACTGAGGGTACAGAAGTATATCTTATAAGATGTTAACTTTATTTGTGAGGTTTATGTTATGGGACAGTAGAAAATTGATAAAAATCAGAAAACAGCCGTATACTTGCTGAATGCGCACAAAAACAGACACAAATAGAAAAGCACATCCAAACAGTGAAATTATTGCAAAATCAAACACTGAGGGTACAGAAGTATATCTTATAAGATGTTAACTTTATTTGTGAGGTTTATGTTATGCGACAGTAGAAAATTGAAAAAAATCAGAAAACAGCCGTATACTTGCTGAATGCGCACAAAAACAGACACAAATAGAAAAACACATCCAAACAGTGAAATCATTGCAAAATCAAACACTGACGGCATATAATTATATCTTATAAGATTTTAACTTTATTTGTGAGGTTTATGTTATGGGACAGTAGAAAATTGAAAAAAATCAGAAAACATCCGTATACTTGATGAATGTGGACAAAAACAGACACAAATAGAAAAACACATCCAAACAGTGAAATCATTGCAAAATCAAACACTGAAGGCATATAACTATATCTTATAAGATTTTTACTTTATTTGTGAGGTTTATGTTATGGGACAGTAGAAAATTGAAAAAAATCAGAAAACAGCCGTATACTTGCTGAATGTGCACAAAAACAGACACAAATAGAAAAACACATCCAAACAGTGAAATCATTGCAAAATCAAACACTGAAGGCATATAACTATATCTTATAAGATTTTAACTTCATTTGTGAGGTTTATGTTATGGGACAGTAGAAAATTGAAAAAAATCTGAAAACAGCCGTATACTTGCTGAATGTGCACAAAAACAGACACAAATAGAAAAACACATCCAAACAGTGAAATCATTGCAAAATCAAACACTGAGGGTACAGAAGTATATCTTATAAGATGTTAACTTTATTTGTGAGGTTTATGTTATGCGACAGTAGAAAATTGAAAAAAATCAGAAAACAGCCGTATACTTGCTGAATGCGCACAAAAACAGACACAAATAGAAAAACACATCCAAACAGTGAAATCATTGCAAAATCAAACACTGACGGCATATAACTATATCTTATAAGATTTTAACTTTATTTGTGAGGTTTATGTTATGGGACAGTAGAAAATTGAAAAAAATCAGAAAACATCCGTATACTTGATGAATGTGCACAAAAACAGACACAAATAGAAAAACACATCCAAACAGTGAAATCATTGCAAAATCAAACACTGAAGGCATATAACTATATCTTATAAGATTTTTACTTTATTTGTGAGGTTTATGTTATGGGACAGTAGAAAATTGAAAAAAATCAGAAAACAGCCGTATACTTGCTGAATGTGCACAAAAACAGACACAAATAGAAAAACACATCCAAACAGTGAAATCATTGCAAAATCAAACACTGAAGGCATATAACTATATCTTATAAGATTTTAACTTCATTTGTGAGGTTTATGTTATGGGACAGTAGAAAATTGAAAAAAATCTGAAAACAGCCGTATACTTGCTGAATGTGCACAAAAACAGACACAAATAGAAAAACACATCCAAACAGTGAAATCATTGCAAAATCAAACACTGAGGGTACAGAAGTATATCTTATAAGATGTTAACTTTATTTGTGAGGTTTATGTTATGCGACAGTAGAAAATTGAAAAAAATCAGAAAACAGCCGTATACTTGCTGAATGCGCACAAAAACAGACACAAATAGAAAAACACATCCAAACAGTGAAATCATTGCAAAATCAAACACTGACGGCATATAACTATATCTTATAAGATTTTAACTTTATTTGTGAGGTTTATGTTATGGGACAGTAGAAAATTGAAAAAAATCAGAAAACATCCGTATACTTGATGAATGTGGACAAAAACAGACACAAATAGAAAAACACATCCAAACAGTGAAATCATTGCAAAATCAAACACTGAAGGCATATAACTATATCTTATAAGATTTTTACTTTATTTGTGAGGTTTATGTTATGGGACAGTAGAAAATTGAAAAAAATCAGAAAACAGCCGTATACTTGCTGAATGTGCACAAAACAGACACAAATAGAAAAACACATCCAAACAGTGAAATCATTGCAAAATCAAACACTGAGGTTACAGAAGTATATCTTATAAGATGTTAACTTTATTTGTGAGGTTTATGTTATGGGACAGTAGAAAATTGAAAAAAATCAGAAAACAGCCGTATACTTGCTGAATGTGCACAAACACAGACACACATAGAAAAACACATCCAAACAGTGAAATCATTGCAAAATCAAACACTGAAGGCATATAACTATATCTTATAAGATTTTAACTTTATTTGTGAGGTTTATGTTATGGGACAGTAGAAAATTCAAAAAAATCAGAAAACAGCCGTATACTTGCTGAATGTGCACAAAAACAGACACAAATAGAAAAACACATCCAAACAGTGAAATCATTGCGAAATCAAACACTGAGGTTACATAAGTATATCTTATAAGATGTTAACTTTATTTGTGAGGTTTGTTATGGGACAGTAGAAAATTGAAAAAAATCAGAAAACAGCCGTATACTTGCTGAATGTGCACAAAACAGACACAAATAGAAAAACACATCCAAACAGTGAAATCATTGCAAACTCAAACACTGAAGGCATATAACTATATCTTATAAGATTTTAACTTTATTTGTGAGGTTTATGTTATAGGACAGTAGAAAATTCAAAAAAATCAGAAAACAGCCATATACTTGCTGAATGTGCACAAACACAGACACACATAGAAAAACACATCCAAACAGTGAAATCATTGCAAAATCAAACACTGAAGGCATATAACTATATCTTATAAGATTTTAACTTTATTTGTGAGGTTTATGTTATGGGACAGTAGAAAATTGAAAAAAATCAGAAAACAGCCGTATACTTGCTGAATGTGCACAAAAACAGACACAAATAGAAAAACACATCCAAACAGTGAAATCATTGCAAAATCAAACAGTGAGGATAAATAACTATATCTTATAAGATTTTAACTTTATTTGTGAGGTTTATGTTATGGGACAGTAGAAAATTGAAAAAAATCAGAAAACAGCCGTATACTTGCTGAATGTGCACAAAAACAGACACAAATAGAAAAACACATCCAAACAGTCAAATCATTGCAAAATCAAACACTGAGGTTACAGAAGTATATCTTATAAGATGTTTACTTTATTTGTGAGGTTTGTTATGGGACAGTAGAAAATTGAAAAAAATCAGAAAACAGACGTATACTTGCTGAATGTGCACAAAAACAGACACAAATAGAAAAACACATCCAAACAGTGAAATCATTGCAAAATCAAACACTGAGGTTACAGAAGTATATCTTATAAGATGTTAA
The DNA here is from genome assembly GCF_958295425.1 of Solea solea. Taxonomy (NCBI): domain Eukaryota; kingdom Metazoa; phylum Chordata; class Actinopteri; order Pleuronectiformes; family Soleidae; genus Solea; species Solea solea. The sequence continues at coordinate 529,279 of NW_026704082.1, forward strand.
CTTTATTTGTGAGGTTTATGTTATGGGACAGTAGAAAATTGAATAAAAACAGAAAACAGCCGTATACTTGCTGAATGTGCACAAACACAGACACACATAGAAAAACACATCCAAACAGTGAAATCATTGCAAAATCAAACACTGAAGGCATATAACTATATCTTATAAGATTTTAACTTTATTTGTGAGGTTTATGTTATGAGACAGTAGAAAATTGAAAAAAATCAGAAAACAGCCGTATACTTGCTGAATGTGCACAAAAACAGACACAAATAGAAAAAAACATCCAAACAGCGAAATCATTGCAAAATCAAACACTGAGGTTACAGAAGTATATCTTATAAGATGTTAACTGTATTTGTGAGGTTTATGTTATGGGACAGTAGAAAATTGAAAAAAATCAGAAAACAGCCGTATACTTGCTGAATGTGCACAAACACAGACACACATAGAAAAACACATCCAAACAGTGAAATCATTGCAAAATCAAACACTGAAGGCATATAACTATATCTTATAAGATTTTAACTTTATTTGTGAGGTTTATGTTATGGGACAGTAGAAAATTGAAAAAAATCAGAAAACAGCCGTATACTTGCTGAATGTGCACAAACACAGACACAAATAGAAAAACACATCCAAACAGTGAAATCATTGCGAAATCAAACACTGAGGTTACATAAGTATATCTTATAAGATGTTAACTTTATTTGTGAGGTTTGTTATGGGACAGTAGAAAATTGAAAAAAATCAGAAAACAGCCGTATACTTGCTGAATGTGCACAAAACAGACACAAATAGAAAAACACATCCAAACAGTGAAATCATTGCAAACTCAAACACTGAAGGCATATAACTATATCTTATAAGATTTTAACTTTATTTGTGAGGTTTATGTTATAGGACAGTAGAAAATTCAAAAAAATCAGAAAACAGCCATATACTTGCTGAATGTGCACAAACACAGACACACATAGAAAAACACATCCAAACAGTGAAATCATTGCAAAATCAAACACTGAAGGCATATAACTATATCTTATAAGATTTTAACTTTATTTGTGAGGTTTATGTTATGGGACAGTAGAAAATTGAAAAAAATCAGAAAACAGCCGTATACTTGCTGAATGTGCACAAAAACAGACACAAATAGAAAAACACATCCAAACAGTGAAATCATTGCAAAATCAAACACTGAGGTTACAGAAGTATATCTTATAAGATGTTAACTTTATTTGTGAGGTTTATGTTATGGGACAGTAGAAAATTGAAAAAAATCAGAAAACAGCCGTGTAATTGCTGAATGTGCACAAACACAGACACACATAGAAAAACACATCCAAACAGTGAAATCATTGCAAAATCAAACACTGAGGGTACAGAAGTATATCTTATAAGATGTTAACTTTATTTGTGAGGTTTATGTTATGCGACAGTAGAAAATTGAAAAAAATCAGAAAACAGCCGTATACTTGCTGAATGCGCACAAAAACAGACACAAATAGAAAAACACATCCAAACAGTGAAATCATTGCAAAATCAAACACTGACGGCATATAACTATATCTTATAAGATTTTAACTTTATTTGTGAGGTTTATGTTATGGGACAGTAGAAAATTGAAAAAAATCAGAAAACATCCGTATACTTGATGAATGTGGACAAAAACAGACACAAATAGAAAAACACATCCAAACAGTGAAATCATTGCAAAATCAAACACTGAAGGCATATAACTATATCTTATAAGATTTTTACTTTATTTGTGAGGTTTATGTTATGGGACAGTAGAAAATTGAAAAAAATCAGAAAACAGCCGTATACTTGCTGAATGTGCACAAAAACAGACACAAATAGAAAAACACATCCAAACAGTGAAATCATTGCAAAATCAAACACTGAAGGCATATAACTATATCTTATAAGATTTTAACTTCATTTGTGAGGTTTATGTTATGGGACAGTAGAAAATTGAAAAAAATCTGAAAACAGCCGTATACTTGCTGAATGTGCACAAAAACAGACACAAATAGAAAAACACATCCAAACAGTGAAATCATTGCAAAATCAAACACTGAGGGTACAGAAGTATATCTTATAAGATGTTAACTTTATTTGTGAGGTTTATGTTATGGGACAGTAGAAAATTGAAAAAAAATCAGAAAACAGTCGATACTTGCTGAATGTGCACAACAAAAGACACAAATAGAAAAACACATCCAAACAGTGAAATCATTGCAAAATCAAACACTGAGGTTACAGAAGTATATCTTATAAGATGTTAACTGTATTTGTGAGGTTTATGTTATGGGACAGTAGAAAATTGAAAAAAATCAGAAAACAGCCGTATACTTGCTGAATGTGCACAAACACAGACACACATAGAAAAACACATCCAAACAGTGAAATCATTGCAAAATCAAACACTGAAGGCATATAACTATATCTTATAAGATTTTAACTTTATTTGTGAGGTTTATGTTATGGGACAGTAGAAAATTGAAAAAAATCAGAAAACAGCCGTATACTTGCTGAATGTGCACAACAAAAGACACAAATAGAAAAACACATCCAAACAGTGAAATCATTGCAAAATCAAACACTGAGGTTACAGAAGTATATCTTATAAGATGTTAACTTTATTTGTGAGGTTTGTTATGGGACAGTAGAAAATTGAAAAAAATCAGAAAACAGCCGTATACTTGCTGAATGTGCACAAAACAGACACAAATAGAAAAACACATCCAAACAGTGAAATCATTGCAAAATCAAACACTGAGGTTACAGAAGTATATCTTATAAGATGTTAACTTTATTTGTGAGGTTTATGTTATGGGACAGTAGAAAATTGAAAAAAATCAGAAAACAGCCGTATACTTGCTGAATGTGCACAAACACAGACACACATAGAAAAACACATCCAAACAGTGAAATCATTGCAAAATCAAACACTGAAGGCATATAACTATATCTTATAAGATTTTAACTTTATTTGTGAGGTTTATGTTATGGGACAGTAGAAAATTCAAAAAAATCAGAAAACAGCCGTATACTTGCTGAATGTGCACAAAAACAGACACAAATAGAAAAACACATCCAAACAGTGAAATCATTGCGAAATCAAACACTGAGGTTACATAAGTATATCTTATAAGATGTTAACTTTATTTGTGAGGTTTGTTATGGGACAGTAGAAAATTGAAAAAAATCAGAAAACAGCCGTATACTTGCTGAATGTGCACAAAACAGACACAAATAGAAAAACACATCCAAACAGTGAAATCATTGCAAACTCAAACACTGAAGGCATATAACTATATCTTATAAGATTTTAACTTTATTTGTGAGGTTTATGTTATGGGACAGTAGAAAATTGAAAAAAATCAGAAAACAGCCGTATACTTGCTGAATGTGCACAAAAACAGACACAAATAGAAAAACACATCCAAACAGTGAAATCATTGCGAAATCAAACACTGAGGTTACATAAGTATATCTTATAAGATGTTAACTTTATTTGTGAGGTTTGTTATGGGACAGTAGAAAATTGAAAAAAATCAGAAAACAGCCGTATACTTGCTGAATGTGCACAAACACAGACACACATAGAAAAACACATCCAAACAGTGAAATCATTGCAAAATCAAACACTGAGGGTACAGAAGTATATCTTATAAGATGTTAACTTTATTTGTGAGGTTTATGTTATGCGACAGTAGAAAATTGAAAAAAATCAGAAAACAGCCGTATACTTGCTGAATGCGCACAAAAACAGACACAAATAGAAAAACACATCCAAACAGTGAAATCATTGCAAAATCAAACACTGACGGCATATAACTATATCTTATAAGATTTTAACTTTATTTGTGAGGTTTATGTTATGGGACAGTAGAAAATTGAAAAAAATCAGAAAACATCCGTATACTTGATGAATGTGGACAAAAACAGACACAAATAGAAAAACACATCCAAACAGTGAAATCATTGCAAAATCAAACACTGAAGGCATATAACTATATCTTATAAGATTTTTACTTTATTTGTGAGGTTTATGTTATGGGACAGTAGAAAATTGAAAAAAATCAGAAAACAGCCGTATACTTGCTGAATGTGCACAAAAACAGACACAAATAGAAAAACACATCCAAACAGTGAAATCATTGCAAAATCAAACACTGAAGGCATATAACTATATCTTATAAGATTTTAACTTCATTTGTGAGGTTTATGTTATGGGACAGTAGAAAATTGAAAAAAATCTGAAAACAGCCGTATACTTGCTGAATGTGCACAAAAACAGACACAAATAGAAAAACACATCCAAACAGTGAAATCATTGCAAAATCAAACACTGAGGGTACAGAAGTATATCTTATAAGATGTTAACTTTATTTGTGAGGTTTATGTTATGGGACAGTAGAAAATTGAAAAAAAATCAGAAAACAGTCGATACTTGCTGAATGTGCACAACAAAAGACACAAATAGAAAAACACATCCAAACAGTGAAATCATTGCAAAATCAAACACTGAGGTTACAGAAGTATATCTTATAAGATGTTAACTTTATTTGTGAGGTTTGTTATGGGACAGTAGAAAATTGAAAAAAATCAGAAAACAGCCGTATACTTGCTGAATGTGCACAAAACAGACACAAATAGAAAAACACATCCAAACAGTGAAATCATTGCAAACTCAAACACTGAAGGCATATAACTATATCTTATAAGATTTTAACTTTATTTGTGAGGTTTATGTTATAGGACAGTAGAAAATTCAAAAAAATCAGAAAACAGCCATATACTTGCTGAATGTGCACAAACACAGACACACATAGAAAAACACATCCAAACAGTGAAATCATTGCAAAATCAAACACTGAAGGCATATAACTATATCTTATAAGATTTTAACTTTATTTGTGAGGTTTATGTTATGGGACAGTAGAAAATTGAAAAAAATCAGAAAACAGCCGTATACTTGCTGAATGTGCACAAAAACAGACACAAATAGAAAAACACATCCAAACAGTGAAATCATTGCAAAATCAAACAGTGAGGATAAATAACTATATCTTATAAGATTTTAACTTTATTTGTGAGGTTTATGTTATGGGACAGTAGAAAATTGAAAAAAATCAGAAAACAGCCGTATACTTGCTGAATGTGCACAAAAACAGACACAAATAGAAAAACACATCCAAACAGTCAAATCATTGCAAAATCAAACACTGAGGTTACAGAAGTATATCTTATAAGATGTTTACTTTATTTGTGAGGTTTGTTATGGGACAGTAGAAAATTGAAAAAAATCAGAAAACAGACGTATACTTGCTGAATGTGCACAAAAACAGACACAAATAGAAAAACACATCCAAACAGTGAAATCATTGCAAAATCAAACACTGAGGTTACAGAAGTATATCTTATAAGATGTTAACTTTATTTGTGAGGTTTATGTTATGGGACAGTAGAAAATTGAATAAAAACAGAAAACAGCCGTATACTTGCTGAATGTGCACAAACACAGACACACATAGAAAAACACATCCAAACAGTGAAATCATTGCAAAATCAAACACTGAAGGCATATAACTATATCTTATAAGATTTTAACTTTATTTGTGAGGTTTATGTTATGAGACAGTAGAAAATTGAAAAAAATCAGAAAACAGCCGTATACTTGCTGAATGTGCACAAAAACAGACACAAATAGAAAAAAACATCCAAACAGCGAAATCATTGCAAAATCAAACACTGAGGTTACAGAAGTATATCTTATAAGATGTTAACTGTATTTGTGAGGTTTATGTTATGGGACAGTAGAAAATTGAAAAAAATCAGAAAACAGCCGTATACTTGCTGAATGTGCACAAACACAGACACACATAGAAAAACACATCCAAACAGTGAAATCATTGCAAAATCAAACACTGAAGGCATATAACTATATCTTATAAGATTTTAACTTTATTTGTGAGGTTTATGTTATGGGACAGTAGAAAATTGAAAAAAATCAGAAAACAGCCGTATACTTGCTGAATGTGCACAAACACAGACACAAATAGAAAAACACATCCAAACAGTGAAATCATTGCGAAATCAAACACTGAGGTTACATAAGTATATCTTATAAGATGTTAACTTTATTTGTGAGGTTTGTTATGGGACAGTAGAAAATTGAAAAAAATCAGAAAACAGCCGTATACTTGCTGAATGTGCACAAAACAGACACAAATAGAAAAACACATCCAAACAGTGAAATCATTGCAAACTCAAACACTGAAGGCATATAACTATATCTTATAAGATTTTAACTTTATTTGTGAGGTTTATGTTATAGGACAGTAGAAAATTCAAAAAAATCAGAAAACAGCCATATACTTGCTGAATGTGCACAAACACAGACACACATAGAAAAACACATCCAAACAGTGAAATCATTGCAAAATCAAACACTGAAGGCATATAACTATATCTTATAAGATTTTAACTTTATTTGTGAGGTTTATGTTATGGGACAGTAGAAAATTGAAAAAAATCAGAAAACAGCCGTATACTTGCTGAATGTGCACAAAAACAGACACAAATAGAAAAACACATCCAAACAGTGAAATCATTGCAAAATCAAACACTGAGGTTACAGAAGTATATCTTATAAGATGTTAACTTTATTTGTGAGGTTTATGTTATGGGACAGTAGAAAATTGAAAAAAAATCAGAAAACAGTCGATACTTGCTGAATGTGCACAACAAAAGACACAAATAGAAAAACACATCCAAACAGTGAAATCATTGCAAAATCAAACACTGAGGTTACAGAAGTATATCTTATAAGATGTTAACTTTATTTGTGAGGTTTGTTATGGGACAGTAGAAAATTGAAAAAAATCAGAAAACAGCCGTATACTTGCTGAATGTGCACAAAACAGACACAAATAGAAAAACACATCCAAACAGTGAAATCATTGCAAACTCAAACACTGAAGGCATATAACTATATCTTATAAGATTTTAACTTTATTTGTGAGGTTTATGTTATAGGACAGTAGAAAATTCAAAAAAATCAGAAAACAGCCATATACTTGCTGAATGTGCACAAACACAGACACACATAGAAAAACACATCCAAACAGTGAAATCATTGCAAAATCAAACACTGAAGGCATATAACTATATCTTATAAGATTTTAACTTTATTTGTGAGGTTTATGTTATGGGACAGTAGAAAATTGAAAAAAATCAGAAAACAGCCGTATACTTGCTGAATGTGCACAAAAACAGACACAAATAGAAAAACACATCCAAACAGTGAAATCATTGCAAAATCAAACAGTGAGGATAAATAACTATATCTTATAAGATTTTAACTTTATTTGTGAGGTTTATGTTATGGGACAGTAGAAAATTGAAAAAAATCAGAAAACAGCCGTATACTTGCTGAATGTGCACAAAAACAGACACAAATAGAAAAACACATCCAAACAGTCAAATCATTGCAAAATCAAACACTGAGGTTACAGAAGTATATCTTATAAGATGTTTACTTTATTTGTGAGGTTTGTTATGGGACAGTAGAAAATTGAAAAAAATCAGAAAACAGACGTATACTTGCTGAATGTGCACAAAAACAGACACAAATAGAAAAACACATCCAAACAGTGAAATCATTGCAAAATCAAACACTGAGGTTACAGAAGTATATCTTATAAGATGTTAACTTTATTTGTGAGGTTTATGTTATGGGACAGTAGAAAATTGAATAAAAACAGAAAACAGCCGTATACTTGCTGAATGTGCACAAACACAGACACACATAGAAAAACACATCCAAACAGTGAAATCATTGCAAAATCAAACACTGAAGGCATATAACTATATCTTATAAGATTTTAACTTTATTTGTGAGGTTTATGTTATGAGACAGTAGAAAATTGAAAAAAATCAGAAAACAGCCGTATACTTGCTGAATGTGCACAAAAACAGACACAAATAGAAAAAAACATCCAAACAGCGAAATCATTGCAAAATCAAACACTGAGGTTACAGAAGTATATCTTATAAGATGTTAACTGTATTTGTGAGGTTTATGTTATGGGACAGTAGAAAATTGAAAAAAATCAGAAAACAGCCGTATACTTGCTGAATGTGCACAAACACAGACACACATAGAAAAACACATCCAAACAGTGAAATCATTGCAAAATCAAACACTGAAGGCATATAACTATATCTTATAAGATTTTAACTTTATTTGTGAGGTTTATGTTATGGGACAGTAGAAAATTGAAAAAAATCAGAAAACAGCCGTATACTTGCTGAATGTGCACAAACACAGACACAAATAGAAAAACACATCCAAACAGTGAAATCATTGCGAAATCAAACACTGAGGTTACATAAGTATATCTTATAAGATGTTAACTTTATTTGTGAGGTTTGTTATGGGACAGTAGAAAATTGAAAAAAATCAGAAAACAGCCGTATACTTGCTGAATGTGCACAAAACAGACACAAATAGAAAAACACATCCAAACAGTGAAATCATTGCAAACTCAAACACTGAAGGCATATAAGTATATCTTATAAGATTTTAACTTTATTTGTGAGGTTTATGTTATAGGACAGTAGAAAATTCAAAAAAATCAGAAAACAGCCATATACTTGCTGAATGTGCACAAACACAGACACACATAGAAAAACACATCCAAACAGTGAAATCATTGCAAAATCAAACACTGAAGGCATATAACTATATCTTATAAGATTTTAACTTTATTTGTGAGGTTTATGTTATGGGACAGTAGAAAATTGAAAAAAATCAGAAAACAGCCGTATACTTGCTGAATGTGCACAAAAACAGACACAAATAGAAAAACACATCCAAACAGTGAAATCATTGCAAAATCAAACACTGAGGTTACAGAAGTATATCTTATAAGATGTTAACTTTATTTGTGAGGTTTATGTTATGGGACAGTAGAAAATTGAAAAAAATCAGAAAACAGCCGTGTAATTGCTGAATGTGCACAAACACAGACACACATAGAAAAACACATCCAAACAGTGAAATCATTGCAAAATCAAACACTGAGGGTACAGAAGTATATCTTATAAGATGTTAACTTTATTTGTGAGGTTTATGTTATGCGACAGTAGAAAATTGAAAAAAATCAGAAAACAGCCGTATACTTGCTGAATGCGCACAAAAACAGACACAAATAGAAAAACACATCCAAACAGTGAAATCATTGCAAAATCAAACACTGACGGCATATAACTATATCTTATAAGATTTTAACTTTATTTGTGAGGTTTATGTTATGGGACAGTAGAAAATTGAAAAAAATCAGAAAACATCCGTATACTTGATGAATGTGGACAAAAACAGACACAAATAGAAAAACACATCCAAACAGTGAAATCATTGCAAAATCAAACACTGAAGGCATATAACTATATCTTATAAGATTTTTACTTTATTTGTGAGGTTTATGTTATGGGACAGTAGAAAATTGAAAAAAATCAGAAAACAGCCGTATACTTGCTGAATGTGCACAAAAACAGACACAAATAGAAAAACACATCCAAACAGTGAAATCATTGCAAAATCAAACACTGAAGGCATATAACTATATCTTATAAGATTTTAACTTCATTTGTGAGGTTTATGTTATGGGACAGTAGAAAATTGAAAAAAATCTGAAAACAGCCGTATACTTGCTGAATGTGCACAAAAACAGACACAAATAGAAAAACACATCCAAACAGTGAAATCATTGCAAAATCAAACACTGAGGGTACAGAAGTATATCTTATAAGATGTTAACTTTATTTGTGAGGTTTATGTTATGGGACAGTAGAAAATTGAAAAAAAATCAGAAAACAGTCGATACTTGCTGAATGTGCACAACAAAAGACACAAATAGAAAAACACATCCAAACAGTGAAATCATTGCAAAATCAAACACTGAGGTTACAGAAGTATATCTTATAAGATGTTAACTGTATTTGTGAGGTTTATGTTATGGGACAGTAGAAAATTGAAAAAAATCAGAAAACAGCCGTATACTTGCTGAATGTGCACAAACACAGACACACATAGAAAAACACATCCAAACAGTGAAATCATTGCAAAATCAAACACTGAAGGCATATAACTATATCTTATAAGATTTTAACTTTATTTGTGAGGTTTATGTTATGGGACAGTAGAAAATTGAAAAAAATCAGAAAACAGCCGTATACTTGCTGAATGTGCACAACAAAAGACACAAATAGAAAAACACATCCAAACAGTGAAATCATTGCAAAATCAAACACTGAGGTTACAGAAGTATATCTTATAAGATGTTAACTTTATTTGTGAGGTTTGTTATGGGACAGTAGAAAATTGAAAAAAATCAGAAAACAGCCGTATACTTGCTGAATGTGCACAAAACAGACACAAATAGAAAAACACATCCAAACAGTGAAATCATTGCAAAATCAAACACTGAGGTTACAGAAGTATATCTTATAAGATGTTAACTTTATTTGTGAGGTTTATGTTATGGGACAGTAGAAAATTGAAAAAAATCAGAAAACAGCCGTATACTTGCTGAATGTGCACAAACACAGACACACATAGAAAAACACATCCAAACAGTGAAATCATTGCAAAATCAAACACTGAAGGCATATAACTATATCTTATAAGATTTTAACTTTATTTGTGAGGTTTATGTTATGGGACAGTAGAAAATTCAAAAAAATCAGAAAACAGCCGTATACTTGCTGAATGTGCACAAAAACAGACACAAATAGAAAAACACATCCAAACAGTGAAATCATTGCGAAATCAAACACTGAGGTTACATAAGTATATCTTATAAGATGTTAACTTTATTTGTGAGGTTTGTTATGGGACAGTAGAAAATTGAAAAAAATCAGAAAACAGCCGTATACTTGCTGAATGTGCACAAAACAGACACAAATAGAAAAACACATCCAAACAGTGAAATCATTGCAAACTCAAACACTGAAGGCATATAACTATATCTTATAAGATTTTAACTTTATTTGTGAGGTTTATGTTATGGGACAGTAGAAAATTGAAAAAAATCAGAAAACAGCCGTATACTTGCTGAATGTGCACAAACACAGACACACATAGAAAAACACATCCAAACAGTGAAATCATTGCAAAATCAAACACTGAAGGCATATAACTATATCTTATAAGATTTTAACTTTATTTGTGAGGTTTATGTTATGGGACAGTAGAAAATTGAAAAAAATCAGAAAACAGCCGTATACTTGCTGAATGTGCACAACAAAAGACACAAATAGAAAAACACATCCAAACAGTGAAATCATTGCAAAATCAAACACTGAGGTTACAGAAGTATATCTTATAAGATGTTAACTTTATTTGTGAGGTTTGTTATGGGACAGTAGAAAATTGAAAAAAATCAGAAAACAGCCGTATACTTGCTGAATGTGCACAAAACAGACACAAATAGAAAAACACATCCAAACAGTGAAATCATTGCAAAATCAAACACTGAGGTTACAGAAGTATATCTTATAAGATGTTAACTTTATTTGTGAGGTTTATGTTATGGGACAGTAGAAAATTGAAAAAAATCAGAAAACAGCCGTATACTTGCTGAATGTGCACAAACACAGACACACATAGAAAAACACATCCAAACAGTGAAATCATTGCAAAATCAAACACTGAAGGCATATAACTATATCTTATAAGATTTTAACTTTATTTGTGAGGTTTATGTTATGGGACAGTAGAAAATTCAAAAAAATCAGAAAACAGCCGTATACTTGCTGAATGTGCACAAAAACAGACACAAATAGAAAAACACATCCAAACAGTGAAATCATTGCGAAATCAAACACTGAGGTTACATAAGTATATCTTATAAGATGTTAACTTTATTTGTGAGGTTTGTTATGGGACAGTAGAAAATTGAAAAAAATCAGAAAACAGCCGTATACTTGCTGAATGTGCACAAAACAGACACAAATAGAAAAACACATCCAAACAGTGAAATCATTGCAAACTCAAACACTGAAGGCATATAACTATATCTTATAAGATTTTAACTTTATTTGTGAGGTTTATGTTATAGGACAGTAGAAAATTCAAAAAAATCAGAAAACAGCCATATACTTGCTGAATGTGCACAAACACAGACACACATAGAAAAACACATCCAAACAGTGAAATCATTGCAAAATCAAACACTGAAGGCATATAACTATATCTTATAAGATTTTAACTTTATTTGTGAGGTTTATGTTATGGGACAGTAGAAAATTGAAAAAAATCAGAAAACAGCCGTATACTTGCTGAATGTGCACAAAAACAGACACAAATAGAAAAACACATCCAAACAGTGAAATCATTGCAAAATCAAACAGTGAGGATAAATAACTATATCTTATAAGATTTTAACTTTATTTGTGAGGTTTATGTTATGGGACAGTAGAAAATTGAAAAAAATCAGAAAACAGCCGTATACTTGCTGAATGTGCACAAAAACAGACACAAATAGAAAAACACATCCAAACAGTCAAATCATTGCAAAATCAAACACTGAGGTTACAGAAGTATATCTTATAAGATGTTTACTTTATTTGTGAGGTTTGTTATGGGACAGTAGAAAATTGAAAAAAATCAGAAAACAGACGTATACTTGCTGAATGTGCACAAAAACAGACACAAATAGAAAAACACATCCAAACAGTGAAATCATTGCAAAATCAAACACTGAGGTTACAGAAGTATATCTTATAAGATGTTAACTTTATTTGTGAGGTTTATGTTATGGGACAGTAGAAAATTGAATAAAAACAGAAAACAGCCGTATACTTGCTGAATGTGCACAAACACAGACACACATAGAAAAACACATCCAAACAGTGAAATCATTGCAAAATCAAACACTGAAGGCATATAACTATATCTTATAAGATTTTAACTTTATTTGTGAGGTTTATGTTATGAGACAGTAGAAAATTGAAAAAAATCAGAAAACAGCCGTATACTTGCTGAATGTGCACAAAAACAGACACAAATAGAAAAAAACATCCAAACAGCGAAATCATTGCAAAATCAAACACTGAGGTTACATAAGTATATCTTATAAGATGTTAACTTTATTTGTGAGGTTTGTTATGGGACAGTAGAAAATTGAAAAAAATCAGAAAACAGCCGTATACTTGCTGAATGTGCACAAACAGACACAAATAGAAAAACACATCCAAACAGTGAAATCATTGCAAACTCAAACACTGAAGGCATATAACTATATCTTATAAGATTTTAACTTTATTTGTGAGGTTTATGTTATAGGACAGTAGAAAATTCAAAAAAATCAGAAAACAGCCATATACTTGCTGAATGTGCACAAACACAGACACACATAGAAAAACACATCCAAACAGTGAAATCATTGCAAAATCAAACACTGAAGGCATATAACTATATCTTATAAGATTTTAACTTTATTTGTGAGGTTTATGTTATGGGACAGTAGAAAATTGAAAAAAATCAGAAAACAGCCGTATACTTGCTGAATGTGCACAAAAACAGACACAAATAGAAAAACACATCCAAACAGTGAAATCATTGCAAAATCAAACAGTGAGGATAAATAACTATATCTTATAAGATTTTAACTTTATTTGTGAGGTTTATGTTATGGGACAGTAGAAAATTGAAAAAAATCAGAAAACAGCCGTATACTTGCTGAATGTGCACAAAAACAGACACAAATAGAAAAACACATCCAAACAGTCAAATCATTGCAAAATCAAACACTGAGGTTACAGAAGTATATCTTATAAGATGTTTACTTTATTTGTGAGGTTTGTTATGGGACAGTAGAAAATTGAAAAAAATCAGAAAACAGACGTATACTTGCTGAATGTGCACAAAAACAGACACAAATAGAAAAACACATCCAAACAGTGAAATCATTGCAAAATCAAACACTGAGGTTACAGAAGTATATCTTATAAGATGTTAACTTTATTTGTGAGGTTTATGTTATGGGACAGTAGAAAATTGAATAAAAACAGAAAACAGCCGTATACTTGCTGAATGTGCACAAACACAGACACACATAGAAAAACACATCCAAACAGTGAAATCATTGCAAAATCAAACACTGAAGGCATATAACTATATCTTATAAGATTTTAACTTTATTTGTGAGGTTTATGTTATGAGACAGTAGAAAATTGAAAAAAATCAGAAAACAGCCGTATACTTGCTGAATGTGCACAAAAACAGACACAAATAGAAAAAAACATCCAAACAGCGAAATCATTGCAAAATCAAACACTGAGGTTACAGAAGTATATCTTATAAGATGTTAACTGTATTTGTGAGGTTTATGTTATGGGACAGTAGAAAATTGAAAAAAATCAGAAAACAGCCGTATACTTGCTGAATGTGCACAAACACAGACACACATAGAAAAACACATCCAAACAGTGAAATCATTGCAAAATCAAACACTGAAGGCATATAACTATATCTTATAAGATTTTAACTTTATTTGTGAGGTTTATGTTATGGGACAGTAGAAAATTGAAAAAAATCAGAAAACAGCCGTATACTTGCTGAATGTGCACAAACACAGACACAAATAGAAAAACACATCCAAACAGTGAAATCATTGCGAAATCAAACACTGAGGTTACATAAGTATATCTTATAAGATGTTAACTTTATTTGTGAGGTTTGTTATGGGACAGTAGAAAATTGAAAAAAATCAGAAAACAGCCGTATACTTGCTGAATGTGCACAAAACAGACACAAATAGAAAAACACATCCAAACAGTGAAATCATTGCAAACTCAAACACTGAAGGCATATAACTATATCTTATAAGATTTTAACTTTATTTGTGAGGTTTATGTTATAGGACAGTAGAAAATTCAAAAAAATCAGAAAACAGCCATATACTTGCTGAATGTGCACAAACACAGACACACATAGAAAAACACATCCAAACAGTGAAATCATTGCAAAATCAAACACTGAAGGCATATAACTATATCTTATAAGATTTTAACTTTATTTGTGAGGTTTATGTTATGGGACAGTAGAAAATTGAAAAAAATCAGAAAACAGCCGTATACTTGCTGAATGTGCACAAAAACAGACACAAATAGAAAAACACATCCAAACAGTGAAATCATTGCAAAATCAAACACTGAGGTTACAGAAGTATATCTTATAAGATGTTAACTTTATTTGTGAGGTTTATGTTATGGGACAGTAGAAAATTGAAAAAAATCAGAAAACAGCCGTGTAATTGCTGAATGTGCACAAACACAGACACACATAGAAAAACACATCCAAACAGTGAAATCATTGCAAAATCAAACACTGAGGTTACAGAAGTATATCTTATGAGATTTTAACTTTATTTGTGAGGTTTATGTTATGGGACAGTAGAAAATTGAAAAAAATCAGAAAACAGCCGTATACTTGCTGAATGTGCACAACAAAAGACACAAATAGAAAAACACATCCAAACAGTGAAATCATTGCAAAATCAAACACTGAAGGCATATAACTATATCTTATAAGATGTTAACTTTATTTGTGAGGTTTATGTTATGGGACAGTAGAAAATTGAAAAAAATCAGAAAACAGCCGTATACTTGCTGAATGCGCACAAAACAGACACAAATAGAAAAACACATCCAAACAGTGAAATCATTGCAAAATCAAACACTGAGGATAAATAACTATATCTTATAAGATTTTAACTTTATTTGTGAGGTTTATGTTATGGGACAGTAGAAAATTGAAAAAAATCAGAAAACAGCCGTATACTTGCTGAATGTGCACAAAAACAGACACAAATAGAAAAACACATCCAAACAGTCAAATCATTGCAAAATCAAACACTGAGGTTACAGAAGTATATCTTATAAGATGTTTACTTTATTTGTGAGGTTTGTTATGGGACAGTAGAAAATTGAAAAAAATCAGAAAACAGACGTATACTTGCTGAATGTGCACAAAAACAGACACAAATAGAAAAACACATCCAAACAGTGAAATCATTGCAAAATCAAACACTGAGGTTACAGAAGTATATCTTATAAGATGTTAACTTTATTTGTGAGGTTTATGTTATGGGACAGTAGAAAATTGAATAAAAACAGAAAACAGCCGTATACTTGCTGAATGTGCACAAACACAGACACACATAGAAAAACACATCCAAACAGTGAAATCATTGCAAAATCAAACACTGAAGGCATATAACTATATCTTATAAGATTTTAACTTTATTTGTGAGGTTTATGTTATGGGACAGTAGAAAATTGAAAAAAATCAGAAAACAGCCGTATACTTGCTGAATGTGCACAACAAAAGACACAAATAGAAAAACACATCCAAACAGTGAAATCATTGCAAAATCAAACACTGAGGTTACAGAAGTATATCTTATAAGATGTTAACTTTATTTGTGAGGTTTGTTATGGGACAGTAGAAAATTGAAAAAAATCAGAAAACAGCCGTATACTTGCTGAATGTGCACAAAACAGACACAAATAGAAAAACACATCCAAACAGTGAAATCATTGCAAAATCAAACACTGAAGGCATATAACTATATCTTATAAGATTTTAACTTTATTTGTGAGGTTTATGTTATGGGACAGTAGAAAATTCAAAAAAATCAGAAAACAGCCGTATACTTGCTGAATGTGCACAAAAACAGACACAAATAGAAAAACACATCCAAACAGTGAAATCATTGCAAACTCAAACACTGAAGGCATATAACTATATCTTATAAGATTTTAACTTTATTTGTGAGGTTTATGTTATAGGACAGTAGAAAATTCAAAAAAATCAGAAAACAGCCATATACTTGCTGAATGTGCACAAACACAGACACACATAGAAAAACACATCCAAACAGTGAAATCATTGCAAAATCAAACACTGAAGGCATATAACTATATCTTATAAGATTTTAACTTTATTTGTGAGGTTTATGTTATGGGACAGTAGAAAATTGAAAAAAATCAGAAAACAGCCGTATACTTGCTGAATGTGCACAAAAACAGACACAAATAGAAAAACACATCCAAACAGTGAAATCATTGCAAAATCAAACAGTGAGGATAAATAACTATATCTTATAAGATTTTAACTTTATTTGTGAGGTTTATGTTATGGGACAGTAGAAAATTGAAAAAAATCAGAAAACAGCCGTATACTTGCTGAATGTGCACAAAAACAGACACAAATAGAAAAACACATCCAAACAGTCAAATCATTGCAAAATCAAACACTGAGGTTACAGAAGTATATCTTATAAGATGTTTACTTTATTTGTGAGGTTTGTTATGGGACAGTAGAAAATTGAAAAAAATCAGAAAACAGACGTATACTTGCTGAATGTGCACAAAAACAGACACAAATAGAAAAACACATCCAAACAGTGAAATCATTGCAAAATCAAACACTGAGGTTACAGAAGTATATCTTATAAGATGTTAACTTTATTTGTGAGGTTTATGTTATGGGACAGTAGAAAATTGAATAAAAACAGAAAACAGCCGTATACTTGCTGAATGTGCACAAACACAGACACACATAGAAAAACACATCCAAACAGTGAAATCATTGCAAAATCAAACACTGAAGGCATATAACTATATCTTATAAGATTTTAACTTTATTTGTGAGGTTTATGTTATGAGACAGTAGAAAATTGAAAAAAATCAGAAAACAGCCGTATACTTGCTGAATGTGCACAAAAACAGACACAAATAGAAAAAAACATCCAAACAGCGAAATCATTGCAAAATCAAACACTGAGGTTACATAAGTATATCTTATAAGATGTTAACTTTATTTGTGAGGTTTGTTATGGGACAGTAGAAAATTGAAAAAAATCAGAAAACAGCCGTATACTTGCTGAATGTGCACAAAACAGACACAAATAGAAAAACACATCCAAACAGTGAAATCATTGCAAACTCAAACACTGAAGGCATATAACTATATCTTATAAGATTTTAACTTTATTTGTGAGGTTTATGTTATAGGACAGTAGAAAATTCAAAAAAATCAGAAAACAGCCATATACTTGCTGAATGTGCACAAACACAGACACACATAGAAAAACACATCCAAACAGTGAAATCATTGCAAAATCAAACACTGAAGGCATATAACTATATCTTATAAGATTTTAACTTTATTTGTGAGGTTTATGTTATGGGACAGTAGAAAATTGAAAAAAATCAGAAAACAGCCGTATACTTGCTGAATGTGCACAAAAACAGACACAAATAGAAAAACACATCCAAACAGTGAAATCATTGCAAAATCAAACAGTGAGGATAAATAACTATATCTTATAAGATTTTAACTTTATTTGTGAGGTTTATGTTATGGGACAGTAGAAAATTGAAAAAAATCAGAAAACAGCCGTATACTTGCTGAATGTGCACAAAAACAGACACAAATAGAAAAACACATCCAAACAGTCAAATCATTGCAAAATCAAACACTGAGGTTACAGAAGTATATCTTATAAGATGTTTACTTTATTTGTGAGGTTTGTTATGGGACAGTAGAAAATTGAAAAAAATCAGAAAACAGACGTATACTTGCTGAATGTGCACAAAAACAGACACAAATAGAAAAACACATCCAAACAGTGAAATCATTGCAAAATCAAACACTGAGGTTACAGAAGTATATCTTATAAGATGTTAACTTTATTTGTGAGGTTTATGTTATGGGACAGTAGAAAATTGAATAAAAACAGAAAACAGCCGTATACTTGCTGAATGTGCACAAACACAGACACACATAGAAAAACACATCCAAACAGTGAAATCATTGCAAAATCAAACACTGAAGGCATATAACTATATCTTATAAGATTTTAACTTTATTTGTGAGGTTTATGTTATGAGACAGTAGAAAATTGAAAAAAATCAGAAAACAGCCGTATACTTGCTGAATGTGCACAAAAACAGACACAAATAGAAAAAAACATCCAAACAGCGAAATCATTGCAAAATCAAACACTGAGGTTACAGAAGTATATCTTATAAGATGTTAACTGTATTTGTGAGGTTTATGTTATGGGACAGTAGAAAATTGAAAAAAATCAGAAAACAGCCGTATACTTGCTGAATGTGCACAAACACAGACACACATAGAAAAACACATCCAAACAGTGAAATCATTGCAAAATCAAACACTGAAGGCATATAACTATATCTTATAAGATTTTAACTTTATTTGTGAGGTTTATGTTATGGGACAGTAGAAAATTGAAAAAAATCAGAAAACAGCCGTATACTTGCTGAATGTGCACAAACACAGACACAAATAGAAAAACACATCCAAACAGTGAAATCATTGCGAAATCAAACACTGAGGTTACATAAGTATATCTTATAAGATGTTAACTTTATTTGTGAGGTTTGTTATGGGACAGTAGAAAATTGAAAAAAATCAGAAAACAGCCGTATACTTGCTGAATGTGCACAAAACAGACACAAATAGAAAAACACATCCAAACAGTGAAATCATTGCAAACTCAAACACTGAAGGCATATAACTATATCTTATAAGATTTTAACTTTATTTGTGAGGTTTATGTTATAGGACAGTAGAAAATTCAAAAAAATCAGAAAACAGCCATATACTTGCTGAATGTGCACAAACACAGACACACATAGAAAAACACATCCAAACAGTGAAATCATTGCAAAATCAAACACTGAAGGCATATAACTATATCTTATAAGATTTTAACTTTATTTGTGAGGTTTATGTTATGGGACAGTAGAAAATTGAAAAAAATCAGAAAACAGCCGTATACTTGCTGAATGTGCACAAAAACAGACACAAATAGAAAAACACATCCAAACAGTGAAATCATTGCAAAATCAAACACTGAGGTTACAGAAGTATATCTTATAAGATGTTAACTTTATTTGTGAGGTTTATGTTATGGGACAGTAGAAAATTGAAAAAAATCAGAAAACAGCCGTGTAATTGCTGAATGTGCACAAACACAGACACACATAGAAAAACACATCCAAACAGTGAAATCATTGCAAAATCAAACACTGAGGTTACAGAAGTATATCTTATGAGATTTTAACTTTATTTGTGAGGTTTATGTTATGGGACAGTAGAAAATTGAAAAAAATCAGAAAACAGCCGTATACTTGCTGAATGTGCACAACAAAAGACACAAATAGAAAAACACATCCAAACAGTGAAATCATTGCAAAATCAAACACTGAAGGCATATAACTATATCTTATAAGATGTTAACTTTATTTGTGAGGTTTATGTTATGGGACAGTAGAAAATTGAAAAAAATCAGAAAACAGCCGTATACTTGCTGAATGCGCACAAAACAGACACAAATAGAAAAACACATCCAAACAGTGAAATCATTGCAAAATCAAACACTGAGGATAAATAACTATATCTTATAAGATTTTAACTTTATTTGTGAGGTTTATGTTATGGGACAGTAGAAAATTGAAAAAAATCAGAAAACAGCCGTATACTTGCTGAATGTGCACAAAAACAGACACAAATAGAAAAACACATCCAAACAGTCAAATCATTGCAAAATCAAACACTGAGGTTACAGAAGTATATCTTATAAGATGTTTACTTTATTTGTGAGGTTTGTTATGGGACAGTAGAAAATTGAAAAAAATCAGAAAACAGACGTATACTTGCTGAATGTGCACAAAAACAGACACAAATAGAAAAACACATCCAAACAGTGAAATCATTGCAAAATCAAACACTGAGGTTACAGAAGTATATCTTATAAGATGTTAACTTTATTTGTGAGGTTTATGTTATGGGACAGTAGAAAATTGAATAAAAACAGAAAACAGCCGTATACTTGCTGAATGTGCACAAACACAGACACACATAGAAAAACACATCCAAACAGTGAAATCATTGCAAAATCAAACACTGAAGGCATATAACTATATCTTATAAGATTTTAACTTTATTTGTGAGGTTTATGTTATGAGACAGTAGAAAATTGAAAAAAATCAGAAAACAGCCGTATACTTGCTGAATGTGCACAAAAACAGACACAAATAGAAAAAAACATCCAAACAGTGAAATCATTGCAAAATCAAACACTGAGGTTACAGAAGTATATCTTATAAGATGTTAACTGTATTTGTGAGGTTTATGTTATGGGACAGTAGAAAATTGAAAAAAATCAGAAAACAGCCGTATACTTGCTGAATGTGCACAAACACAGACACACATAGAAAAACACATCCAAACAGTGAAATCATTGCAAAATCAAACACTGAAGGCATATAACTATATCTTATAAGATTTTAACTTTATTTGTGAGGTTTATGTTATGGGACAGTAGAAAATTGAAAAAAATCAGAAAACAGCCGTATACTTGCTGAATGTGCACAAACACAGACACAAATAGAAAAACACATCCAAACAGTGAAATCATTGCAAAATCAAACACTGAGGTTACAGAAGTATATCTTATAAGATGTTAACTTTATTTGTGAGGTTTGTTATGGGACAGTAGAAAATTGAAAAAAATCAGAAAACAGCCGTATACTTGCTGAATGTGCACAAAACAGACACAAATAGAAAAACACATCCAAACAGTGAAATCATTGCAAACTCAAACACTGAAGGCATATAACTATATCTTATAAGATTTTAACTTTATTTGTGAGGTTTATGTTATAGGACAGTAGAAAATTCAAAAAAATCAGAAAACAGCCATATACTTGCTGAATGTGCACAAACACAGACACACATAGAAAAGCACATCCAAACAGTGAAATCATTGCAAAATCAAACACTGAAGGCATATAACTATATCTTATAAGATTTTAACTTTATTTGTGAGGTTTATGTTATGGGACAGTAGAAAATTCAAAAAAATCAGAAAACAGCCGTATACTTGCTGAATGTGCACAAAAACAGACACAAATAGAAAAACACATCCAAACAGTGAAATCATTGCAAAATCAAACACTGAGGTTACAGAAGTATATCTTATGAGATTTTAACTTTATTTGTGAGGTTTATGTTATGGGACAGTAGAAAATTGAAAAAAATCAGAAAACAGCCGTATACTTGCTGAATGTGCACAAAACAGACACAAATAGAAAAACACATCCAAACAGTGAAATCATTGCAAAATCAAACACTGACGGCATATAACTATATCTTATAAGATTTTAACTTTATTTGTGAGGTTTATGTTACGGGACAGTAGAAAATTGAAAAAAATCAGAAAACAGCCGTATACTTACTGAATGCGCACAAAAACAGACACAAATAGAAAAACACATCCAAACAGTGAAATCATTGCAAAATCAAACACTGAAGGCATATAATTATATCTTATAAGATTTTAACTTTATTTGTGAGGTTTATGTTACGGGACAGTAGAAAATTGTAAAAAATCAGAAAACAGCCGTATACTTGCTGAATGCGCACAAAAACAGACACAAATAGAAAAACACATCCAAACAGTGAAATCATTGCAAAATCAAACACTGAAGGCATATAACTATATCTTATAAGATGTTAACTTTATTTGTGAGGTTTATGTTATGGGACAGTAGAAAATTGAAAAAAATCAGAAAACAGCCGTATACTTGCTGAATGTGCACAAAACAGACACAAATAGAAAAACACATCCAAACAGTGAAATCATTGCAAAATCAAACACTGAGGTTACAGAAGTATATCTTATAAGATTTTAACTTTATTTGTGAGGTTTATGTTACGGGACAGTAGAAAATTGAAAAAAATCAGAAAACAGCCGTATACTTGCTGAATGCGCACAAAAACAGACACAAATAGAAAAACACATCCAAACAGTGAAATCATTGCAAAATCAAACACTGAAGGCATATAACTATATCTTATAAGATGTTAACTTTATTTGTGAGGTTTATGTTATGGGACAGTAGAAAATTGAAAAAAATCAGAAAACAGCCGTATACTTGCTGAATGTGCACAAAACAGACACAAATAGAAAAACACATCCAAACAGTGAAATCATTGCAAAATCAAACACTGAGGTTACAGAAGTATATCTTATAAGATTTTAACTTTATTTGTGAGGTTTATGTTACGGGACAGTAGAAAATTGAAAAAAATCAGAAAACAGCCGTATACTTGCTGAATGCGCACAAAAACAGACACAAATAGAAAAACACATCCAAACAGTGAAATCATTGCAAAATCAAACACTGAAGGCATATAACTATATCTTATAAGATGTTAACTTTATTTGTGAGGTTTATGTTATGGGACAGTAGAAAATTGAAAAAAATCAGAAAACAGCCGTATACTTGCTGAATGTGCACAAAACAGACACAAATAGAAAAACACATCCAAACAGTGAAATTAGTGCAAAATCAAACACTGACGGCATATAACTATATCTTATAAGATTTTAACTTTATTTGTGAGGTTTATGTTATGGGACAGTAGAAAATTCAAAAAAATCAGAAAACAGCCGTATACTTGCTGAATGTGCACAGAAACAGACACAAATAGAAAAACACATCCAAACAGTGAAATCATTGCAAAATCAAACACTGAGGTTACAGAAGTATATCTTATAAGATGTTAACTTTATTTGTGAGGTTTATGTTATGGGACAGTAGAAAATTGAAAAAAATCAGAAAACAGCCGTATACTTGCTGAATGTGCACAAAACAGACACAAATAGAAAAACACATCCAAACAGTGAAATCATTGCAAAATCAAACACTGAGGTTACAGAAGTATATCTTATAAGATTTTAACTTTATTTGTGACGTTTATGTTATGGGACAGTAGAAAATTTAAAAAAATCAGAAAACAGCGGTATACTTGCTGAATGTGCACAAAAACAGACACAAATAGAAAAACACATCCAAACAGTGAAATCATTGCAAAATCAAACACTGAAGGCATATAACTATATCTTACACGATGTTAAATTTATTCATGAGGTTTATGTTACGGGACAATAGAAAATTGAAAAAAATCAGAAAACAGCTGTATACTTGCTGAATGTGCACAGAAACAGACACAAATAGAAAAACACATCCAAACAGTGAAATCATTGCAAAATCAAACACTGAGGTTACAGAAGTATATCTTATAAGATGTTAACTTTATTTGTGAGGTTTATGTTATGGGACAGTAGAAAATTGAAAAAAATCAGAAAACAGCCGTATACTTGCTGAATGTGCACAAAACAGACACAAATAGAAAAACACATCCAAACAGTGAAATCATTGCAAAATCAAACACTGAGGTTACAGAAGTATATCTTATAAGATTTTAACTTTATTTGTGACGTTTATGTTATGGGACAGTAGAAAATTTAAAAAAATCAGAAAACAGCGGTATACTTGCTGAATGTGCACAAAAACAGACACAAATAGAAAAACACATCCAAACAGTGAAATCATTGCAAAATCAAACACTGAGGATAAATAACTATATCTTATAAGATTTTAACTTTATTTGTGAGGTTTATGTTATGGGACAGTAGAAAATTGAAAAAAATCAGAAAACAGCCGTATACTTGCTGAATGTGCACAAAAACAGACACAAATAGAAAAACACATCCAAACAGTCAAATCATTGCAAAATCAAACACTGAGGTTACAGAAGTATATCTTATAAGATGTTTACTTTATTTGTGAGGTTTGTTATGGGACAGTAGAAAATTGAAAAAAATCAGAAAACAGACGTATACTTGCTGAATGTGCACAAAAACAGACACAAATAGAAAAACACATCCAAACAGTGAAATCATTGCAAAATCAAACACTGAGGTTACAGAAGTATATCTTATAAGATGTTAACTTTATTTGTGAGGTTTATGTTATGGGACAGTAGAAAATTGAATAAAAACAGAAAACAGCCGTATACTTGCTGAATGTGCACAAACACAGACACACATAGAAAAACACATCCAAACAGTGAAATCATTGCAAAATCAAACACTGAAGGCATATAACTATATCTTATAAGATTTTAACTTTATTTGTGAGGTTTATGTTATGAGACAGTAGAAAATTGAAAAAAATCAGAAAACAGCCGTATACTTGCTGAATGTGCACAAAAACAGACACAAATAGAAAAAAACATCCAAACAGTGAAATCATTGCAAAATCAAACACTGAGGTTACAGAAGTATATCTTATAAGATGTTAACTGTATTTGTGAGGTTTATGTTATGGGACAGTAGAAAATTGAAAAAAATCAGAAAACAGCCGTATACTTGCTGAATGTGCACAAACACAGACACACATAGAAAAACACATCCAAACAGTGAAATCATTGCAAAATCAAACACTGAAGGCATATAACTATATCTTATAAGATTTTAACTTTATTTGTGAGGTTTATGTTATGGGACAGTAGAAAATTGAAAAAAATCAGAAAACAGCCGTATACTTGCTGAATGTGCACAAACACAGACACAAATAGAAAAACACATCCAAACAGTGAAATCATTGCAAAATCAAACACTGAGGTTACAGAAGTATATCTTATAAGATGTTAACTTTATTTGTGAGGTTTGTTATGGGACAGTAGAAAATTGAAAAAAATCAGAAAACAGCCGTATACTTGCTGAATGTGCACAAAACAGACACAAATAGAAAAACACATCCAAACAGTGAAATCATTGCAAACTCAAACACTGAAGGCATATAACTATATCTTATAAGATTTTAACTTTATTTGTGAGGTTTATGTTATAGGACAGTAGAAAATTCAAAAAAATCAGAAAACAGCCATATACTTGCTGAATGTGCACAAACACAGACACACATAGAAAAGCACATCCAAACAGTGAAATCATTGCAAAATCAAACACTGAAGGCATATAACTATATCTTATAAGATTTTAACTTTATTTGTGAGGTTTATGTTATGGGACAGTAGAAAATTCAAAAAAATCAGAAAACAGCCGTATACTTGCTGAATGTGCACAAAAACAGACACAAATAGAAAAACACATCCAAACAGTGAAATCATTGCAAAATCAAACACTGAGGTTACAGAAGTATATCTTATGAGATTTTAACTTTATTTGTGAGGTTTATGTTATGGGACAGTAGAAAATTGAAAAAAATCAGAAAACAGCCGTATACTTGCTGAATGTGCACAAAACAGACACAAATAGAAAAACACATCCAAACAGTGAAATCATTGCAAAATCAAACACTGACGGCATATAACTATATCTTATAAGATTTTAACTTTATTTGTGAGGTTTATGTTACGGGACAGTAGAAAATTGAAAAAAATCAGAAAACAGCCGTATACTTACTGAATGCGCACAAAAACAGACACAAATAGAAAAACACATCCAAACAGTGAAATCATTGCAAAATCAAACACTGAAGGCATATAATTATATCTTATAAGATTTTAACTTTATTTGTGAGGTTTATGTTACGGGACAGTAGAAAATTGTAAAAAATCAGAAAACAGCCGTATACTTGCTGAATGCGCACAAAAACAGACACAAATAGAAAAACACATCCAAACAGTGAAATCATTGCAAAATCAAACACTGAAGGCATATAACTATATCTTATAAGATGTTAACTTTATTTGTGAGGTTTATGTTATGGGACAGTAGAAAATTGAAAAAAATCAGAAAACAGCCGTATACTTGCTGAATGTGCACAAAACAGACACAAATAGAAAAACACATCCAAACAGTGAAATCATTGCAAAATCAAACACTGAGGTTACAGAAGTATATCTTATAAGATTTTAACTTTATTTGTGAGGTTTATGTTACGGGACAGTAGAAAATTGAAAAAAATCAGAAAACAGCCGTATACTTGCTGAATGCGCACAAAAACAGACACAAATAGAAAAACACATCCAAACAGTGAAATCATTGCAAAATCAAACACTGAAGGCATATAACTATATCTTATAAGATGTTAACTTTATTTGTGAGGTTTATGTTATGGGACAGTAGAAAATTGAAAAAAATCAGAAAACAGCCGTATACTTGCTGAATGTGCACAAAACAGACACAAATAGAAAAACACATCCAAACAGTGAAATTATTGCAAAATCAAACACTGACGGCATATAACTATATCTTATAAGATTTTAACTTTATTTGTGAGGTTTATGTTATGGGACAGTAGAAAATTCAAAAAAATCAGAAAACAGCCGTATACTTGCTGAATGTGCACAGAAACAGACACAAATAGAAAAACACATCCAAACAGTGAAATCATTGCAAAATCAAACACTGAGGTTACAGAAGTATATCTTATAAGATGTTAACTTTATTTGTGAGGTTTATGTTATGGGACAGTAGAAAATTGAAAAAAATCAGAAAACAGCCGTATACTTGCTGAATGTGCACAAAACAGACACAAATAGAAAAACACATCCAAACAGTGAAATCATTGCAAAATCAAACACTGAGGTTACAGAAGTATATCTTATAAGATTTTAACTTTATTTGTGACGTTTATGTTATGGGACAGTAGAAAATTTAAAAAAATCAGAAAACAGCGGTATACTTGCTGAATGTGCACAAAAACAGACACAAATAGAAAAACACATCCAAACAGTGAAATCATTGCAAAATCAAACACTGAAGGCATATAACTATATCTTACACGATGTTAAATTTATTCATGAGGTTTATGTTACGGGACAATAGAAAATTGAAAAAAATCAGAAAACAGCTGTATACTTGCTGAATGTGCACAGAAACAGACACAAATAGAAAAACACATCCAAACAGTGAAATCATTGCAAAATCAAACACTGAGGTTACAGAAGTATATCTTATAAGATGTTAACTTTATTTGTGAGGTTTATGTTATGGGACAGTAGAAAATTGAAAAAAATCAGAAAACAGCCGTATACTTGCTGAATGTGCACAAAACAGACACAAATAGAAAAACACATCCAAACAGTGAAATCATTGCAAAATCAAACACTGAGGTTACAGAAGTATATCTTATAAGATTTTAACTTTATTTGTGACGTTTATGTTATGGGACAGTAGAAAATTTAAAAAAATCAGAAAACAGCGGTATACTTGCTGAATGTGCACAAAAACAGACACAAATAGAAAAACACATCCAAACAGTGAAATCATTGCAAAATCAAACACTGAAGGCATATAACTATATCTTACACGATGTTAAATTTATTCATGAGGTTTATGTTACGGGACAATAGAAAATTGAAAAAAATCAGAAAACAGCTGTATACTTGCTGAATGTGCACAACAAAAGACACAAATAGAAAAACACATCCAAACAGTGAAATCATTGCAAAATCAAACACTGAGGTTACAGAAGTATATCTTATAAGATGTTAACTTTATTTATGAGGTTTATGTTTCGGGACAATAGAAAATTGAAAAAAATCAGAAAACAGCCGTATACTTGCTGAATGTGCACAACAAAAGACACAAATAGAAAAACACATCCAAACAGTGAAATCATTGCAAAATCAAACACTGAGGTTACAGAAGTATATCTTATGAGATGTTAACTTTATTCATGAGGTTTATGTTACGGGACAATAGAAAATTGAAAAAAATCTGAAAACAGCCGTATACTTGCTGAATGTGCACAAAAACAGACACAAATAGAAAAACACATCCAAACAGTGAAATCATTGCAAAATCAAACACTGAGGTTACAGAAGTATATCTTATAAGATGTTAACTTTATTTGTGAGGTTTGTTATGGGACAGTAGAAAATTGAAAAAAATCAGAAAACAGCCGTATACTTGCTGAATGCGCACAAAAACAGACACAAATAGAAAAACACATCCAAACAGTGAAATCATTGCAAAATCAAACACTGAAGGCATATAACTATATCTTATAAGATGTTAACTTTATTTGTGAGGTTTATATTATGGGACAGTAGAAAATTGAAAAAAATCAGAAAACAGCCGTATACTTGCTGAATGTGCACAAAACAGACACAAATAGAAAAACACATCCAAACAGTGAAATCATTGCAAAATCAAACACTGACGGCATATAACTATATCTTATAAGATTTTAACTTTATTTGTGAGGTTTATGTTATGGGACAGTAGAAAATTGAAAAAAATCAGAAAACAGCCGTATACTTGCTGAATGTGCACAAAAACAGACACAAATAGAAAAACACATCCAAACAGTGAAATCATTGCAAAATCAAACACTGACGGCATATAACTATATCTTATAAGATTTTAACTTTATTTGTGAGGTTTATGTTACGGGACAGTAGAAAATTGAAAAAAATCAGAAAACAGCCGTATACTTGCTGAATGCGCACAAAAACAGACACAAATAGAAAAACACATCCAAACAGTGAAATCATTGCAAAATCAAACACTGAAGGCATATAATTATATCTTATAAGATTTTAACTTTATTTGTGAGGTTTATGTTACGGGACAGTAGAAAATTGTAAAAAATCAGAAAACAGCCGTATACTTGCTGAATGCGCACAAAAACAGACACAAATAGAAAAACACATCCAAACAGTGAAATCATTGCAAAATCAAACACTGAAGGCATATAACTATATCTTATAAGATGTTAACTTTATTTGTGAGGTTTATGTTATGGGACAGTAGAAAATTGAAAAAAATCAGAAAACAGCCGTATACTTGCTGAATGTGCACAAAACAGACACAAATAGAAAAACACATCCAAACAGTGAAATCATTGCAAAATCAAACACTGAGGTTACAGAAGTATATCTTATAAGATTTTAACTTTATTTGTGAGGTTTATGTCACGGGACAGTAGAAAATTGAAAAAAATCAGAAAACAGCCGTATACTTGCTGAATGCGCACAAAAACAGACACAAATAGAAAAACACATCCAAACAGTGAAATCATTGCAAAATCAAACACTGAAGGCATATAACTATATCTTATAAGATGTTAACTTTATTTGTGAGGTTTATGTTATGGGACAGTAGAAAATTGAAAAAAATCAGAAAACAGCCGTATACTTGCTGAATGTGCACAAAACAGACACAAATAGAAAAACACATCCAAACAGTGAAATTATTGCAAAATCAAACACTGACGGCATATAACTATATCTTATAAGATTTTAACTTTATTTGTGAGGTTTATGTTATGGGACAGTAGAAAATTCAAAAAAATCAGAAAACAGCCGTATACTTGCTGAATGTGCACAGAAACAGACACAAATAGAAAAACACATCCAAACAGTGAAATCATTGCAAAATCAAACACTGAGGTTACAGAAGTATATCTTATAAGATGTTAACTTTATTTGTGAGGTTTATGTTATGGGACAGTAGAAAATTGAAAAAAATCAGAAAACAGCCGTATACTTGCTGAATGTGCACAAAAACAGACACAAATAGAAAAACACATCCAAACAGTGAAATCATTGCAAAATCAAACACTGAAGGCATATAACTATATCTTACACGATGTTAAATTTATTCATGAGGTTTATGTTACGGGACAATAGAAAATTGAAAAAAATCAGAAAACAGCTGTATACTTGCTGAATGTGCACAGAAACAGACACAAATAGAAAAACACATCCAAACAGTGAAATCATTGCAAAATCAAACACTGAGGTTACAGAAGTATATCTTATAAGATGTTAACTTTATTTGTGAGGTTTATGTTATGGGACAGTAGAAAATTTAAAAAAATCAGAAAACAGCGGTATACTTGCTGAATGTGCACAAAAACAGACACAAATAGAAAAACACATCCAAACAGTGAAATCATTGCAAAATCAAACACTGAAGGCATATAACTATATCTTACACGATGTTAAATTTATTCATGAGGTTTATGTTACGGGACAATAGAAAATTGAAAAAAATCAGAAAACAGCTGTATACTTGCTGAATGTGCACAACAAAAGACACAAATAGAAAAACACATCCAAACAGTGAAATCATTGCAAAATCAAACACTGAGGTTACAGAAGTATATCTTATAAGATGTTAACTTTATTTATGAGGTTTATGTTTCGGGACAATAGAAAATTGAAAAAAATCAGAAAACAGCCGTATACTTGCTGAATGTGCACAACAAAAAACACAAATAGAAAAACACATCCAAACAGTGAAATCATTGCAAAATCAAACACTGAGGTTACAGAAGTATATCTTATGAGATGTTAACTTTATTCATGAGGTTTATGTTACGGGACAATAGAAAATTGAAAAAAATCTGAAAACAGCCGTATACTTGCTGAATGTGCACAAAAACAGACACAAATAGAAAAACACATCCAAACAGTGAAATCATTGCAAAATCAAACACTGAGGTTACAGAAGTATATCTTATAAGATGTTAACTTTATTTGTGAGGTTTGTTATGGGACAGTAGAAAATTGAAAAAAATCAGAAAACAGCCGTATACTTGCTGAATGCGCACAAAAACAGACACAAATAGAAAAACACATCCAAACAGTGAAATCATTGCAAAATCAAACACTGAAGGCATATAACTATATCTTATAAGATGTTAACTTTATTTGTGAGGTTTATATTATGGGACAGTAGAAAATTGAAAAAAATCAGAAAACAGCCGTATACTTGCTGAATGTGCACAAAAACAGACACAAATAGAAAAACACATCCAAACAGTGAAATCATTGCAAAATCAAACACTGACGGCATATAACTATATCTTATAAGATTTTAACTTTATTTGTGAGGTTTATGTTATGGGACAGTAGAAAATTGAAAAAAATCAGAAAACAGCCGTATACTTGCTGAATGCGCACAAAACAGACACAAATAGAAAAACACATCCAAACAGTGAAATCATTGCAAAATCAAACACTGAGGATAAATAACTATATCTTATAAGATTTTAACTTTATTTGTGAGGTTTATGTTATGGGACAGTAGAAAATTGAAAAAAATCAGAAAACAGCCGTATACTTGCTGAATGTGCACAAAACAGACACAAATAGAAAAACACATCCAAACAGTGAAATCATTGCAAAATCAAACACTGAGGTTACAGAAGTATATCTTATAAGATTTTAACTTTATTTGTGACGTTTATGTTATGGGACAGTAGAAAATTGAAAAAAATCAGAAAACAGCCGTATATTTGCTGATTGTGCACAAAAACAGACACAAATAGAAAAAAACACATCCAAACAGTGAAATCATTGCAAAATCAAACACTGAAGGCATATGACTATATCTTACAAGATGTTAAATTTATTTGTGAGGTTTATGTTATGGGACAGTAGAAAATTGAAAAAAATCAGAAAACAGCCGTATACTTGCTGAATGTGCACAAAACAGACACAAATAGAAAAACACATCCAAACAGTGAAATCATTGCAAAATCAAACACTGAGGTTACAGAAGTATATCTTATAAGATTTTAACTTTATTTGTGAGGTTTATGTTATGGGAGAGTAGAAAATTGAAAAAAATCAGAAAACAGCCGTATACTTGCTGAATGTGGACAAAAACAGACACAAATAGAAAAACACATCCAAACAGTGAAATCATTGCAAAATCAAACACTGAGGTTACAGAAGTATATCTTATAAGATGTTAACTTTATTTGTGAGGTTTATGTTATGGGACAGTAGAAAATTGAAAAAAATCAGAAAACAGCCGTATACTTGCTGAATGTGCACAAACACAGACACACATAGAAAAACACATCCAAACAGTGAAATCATTGCAAAATCAAACACTGAAGGCATATAACTATATCTTATAAGATGTTAACTTTATTTGTGAGGTTTATGTTATGGGACAGTAGAAAATTGAAAAAAATCAGAAAACAGCCGTATACTTGCTGAATGCGCACAAAAACAGACACAAATAGAAAAACACATCCAAACAGTGAAATCATTGCAAAATCAAACACTGAAGGCATATAACTATATCTTATAAGATGTTAACTTTATTTGTGAGGTTTATGTTATGGGACAGTAGAAAATTGAAAAAAATCAGAAAACAGCCGTATACTTGCTGAATGTGCACAAAACAGACACAAATAGAAAAACACATCCAAACAGTGAAATCATTGCAAAATCAAACACTGACGGCATATAACTATATCTTATAAGATTTTAACTTTATTTGTGAGGTTTATGTTACGGGACAGTAGAAAATTGAAAAAAATCAGAAAACAGCCGTATACTTACTGAATGCGCACAAAAACAGACACAAATAGAAAAACACATCCAAACAGTGAAATCATTGCAAAATCAAACACTGAAGGCATATAATTATATCTTATAAGATTTTAACTTTATTTGTGAGGTTTATGTTACGGGACAGTAGAAAATTGTAAAAAATCAGAAAACAGCCGTATACTTGCTGAATGCGCACAAAAACAGACACAAATAGAAAAACACATCCAAACAGTGAAATCATTGCAAAATCAAACACTGAAGGCATATAACTATATCTTATAAGATGTTAACTTTATTTGTGAGGTTTATGTTATGGGACAGTAGAAAATTGAAAAAAATCAGAAAACAGCCGTATACTTGCTGAATGTGCACAAAACAGACACAAATAGAAAAACACATCCAAACAGTGAAATCATTGCAAAATCAAACACTGAGGTTACAGAAGTATATCTTATAAGATTTTATCTTTATTTGTGAGGTTTATGTTACGGGACAGTAGAAAATTGAAAAAAATCAGAAAACAGCCGTATACTTGCTGAATGCGCACAAAAACAGACACAAATAGAAAAACACATCCAAACAGTGAAATCATTGCAAAATCAAACACTGAAGGCATATAACTATATCTTATAAGATGTTAACTTTATTTGTGAGGTTTATGTTATGGGACAGTAGAAAATTGAAAAAAATCAGAAAACAGCCGTATACTTGCTGAATGTGCACAAAACAGACACAAATAGAAAAACACATCCAAACAGTGAAATCATTGCAAAATCAAACACTGACGGCATATAACTATATCTTATAAGATTTTAACTTTATTTGTGAGGTTTATGTTATGGGACAGTAGAAAATTCAAAAAAATCAGAAAACAGCCGTATACTTGCTGAATGTGCACAGAAACAGACACAAATAGAAAAACACATCCAAACAGTGAAATCATTGCAAAATCAAACACTGAGGTTACAGAAGTATATCTTATAAGATGTTAACTTTATTTGTGAGGTTTATGTTATGGGACAGTAGAAAATTGAAAAAAATCAGAAAACAGCCGTATACTTGCTGAATGTGCACAAAACAGACACAAATAGAAAAACACATCCAAACAGTGAAATCATTGCAAAATCAAACACTGAGGTTACAGAAGTATATCTTATAAGATTTTAACTTTATTTGTGAGGTTTATATTATGGGACAGTAGAAAATTGAAAAAAATCAGAAAACAGCCGTATACTTGCTGAATGTGCACAAAACAGACACAAATAGAAAAACACATCCAAACAGTGAAATCATTGCAAAATCAAACACTGACGGCATATAACTATATCTTATAAGATTTTAACTTTATTTGTGAGGTTTATGTTATGGGACAGTAGAAAATTGAAAAAAATCAGAAAACAGCCGTATACTTGCTGAATGTGCACAAAAACAGACACAAATAGAAAAACACATCCAAACAGTGAAATCATTGCAAAATCAAACACTGACGGCATATAACTATATCTTATAAGATTTTAACTTTATTTGTGAGGTTTATGTTATGGGACAGTAGAAAATTGAAAAAAATCAGAAAACAGCCGTATACTTGCTGAATGCGCACAAAACAGACACAAATAGAAAAACACATCCAAACAGTGAAATCATTGCAAAATCAAACACTGAGGATAAATAACTATATCTTATAAGATTTTAACTTTATTTGTGAGGTTTATGTTATGGGACAGTAGAAAATTGAAAAAAATCAGAAAACAGCCGTATACTTGCTGAATGTGCACAAAACAGACACAAATAGAAAAACACATCCAAACAGTGAAATCATTGCAAAATCAAACACTGAGGTTACAGAAGTATATCTTATAAGATTTTAACTTTATTTGTGACGTTTATGTTATGGGACAGTAGAAAATTGAAAAAAATCAGAAAACAGCCGTATATTTGCTGATTGTGCACAAAAACAGACACAAATAGAAAAAAACACATCCAAACAGTGAAATCATTTCAAAATCAAACACTGAAGGCATATGACTATATCTTACAAGATGTTAAATTTATTTGTGAGGTTTATGTTATGGGACAGTAGAAAATTGAAAAAAATCAGAAAACAGCCGTATACTTGCTGAATGTGCACAAAACAGACACAAATAGAAAAACACATCCAAACAGTGAAATCATTGCAAAATCAAACACTGAGGTTACAGAAGTATATCTTATAAGATTTTAACTTTATTTGTGAGGTTTATGTTATGGGAGAGTAGAAAATTGAAAAAAATCAGAAAACAGCCGTATACTTGCTGAATGTGGACAAAAACAGACACAAATAGAAAAACACATCCAAACAGTGAAATCATTGCAAAATCAAACACTGAGGTTACAGAAGTATATCTTATAAGATGTTAACTTTATTTGTGAGGTTTATGTTATGGGACAGTAGAAAATTGAAAAAAATCAGAAAACAGCCGTATACTTGCTGAATGTGCACAAACACAGACACACATAGAAAAACACATCCAAACAGTGAAATCATTGCAAAATCAAACACTGAAGGCATATAACTATATCTTATAAGATGTTAACTTTATTTGTGAGGTTTATGTTATGGGACAGTAGAAAATTGAAAAAAATCAGATAACAGCCGTATACTTGCTGAATGCGCACAAAAACAGACACAAATAGAAAAACACATCCAAACAGTGAAATCATTGCAAAATCAAACACTGAAGTCATATAACTATATCTTATAAGATGTTAACTTTATTTGTGAGGTTTATGTTATGGGACAGTAGAAAATTGAAAAAAATCAGAAAACAGCCGTATACTTGCTGAATGTGCACAAAACAGACACAAATAGAAAAACACATCCAAACAGTGAAATCATTGCAAAATCAAACACTGACGGCATATAACTATATCTTATAAGATTTTAACTTTATTTGTGAGGTTTATGTTATGGGACAGTAGAAAATTGAAAAAAATCAGAAAACAGCCGTATACTTGCTGAATGTGCACAAAAACAGACACAAATAGAAAAACACATCCAAACAGTGAAATCATTGCAAAATCAAACACTGACGGCATATAACTATATCTTATAAGATTTTAACTTTATTTGTGAGGTTTATGTTATGGGACAGTAGAAAATTGAAAAAAATCAGAAAACAGCCGTATACTTGCTGAATGCGCACAAAACAGACACAAATAGAAAAACACATCCAAACAGTGAAATCATTGCAAAATCAAACACTGAGGATAAATAACTATATCTTATAAGATTTTAACTTTATTTGTGAGGTTTATGTTATGGGACAGTAGAAAATTGAAAAAAATCAGAAAACAGCCGTATACTTGCTGAATGTGCACAAAACAGACACAAATAGAAAAACACATCCAAACAGTGAAATCATTGCAAAATCAAACACTGAGGTTACAGAAGTATATCTTATAAGATTTTAACTTTATTTGTGACGTTTATGTTATGGGACAGTAGAAAATTGAAAAAAATCAGAAAACAGCCGTATATTTGCTGATTGTGCACAAAAACAGACACAAATAGAAAAAAACACATCCAAACAGTGAAATCATTGCAAAATCAAACACTGAAGGCATATGACTATATCTTACAAGATGTTAAATTTATTTGTGAGGTTTATGTTATGGGACAGTAGAAAATTGAAAAAAATCAGAAAACAGCCGTATACTTGCTGAATGTGCACAAAACAGACACAAATAGAAAAACACATCCAAACAGTGAAATCATTGCAAAATCAAACACTGAGGTTACAGAAGTATATCTTATAAGATTTTAACTTTATTTGTGAGGTTTATGTTATGGGAGAGTAGAAAATTGAAAAAAATCAGAAAACAGCCGTATACTTGCTGAATGTGGACAAAAACAGACACAAATAGAAAAACACATCCAAACAGTGAAATCATTGCAAAATCAAACACTGAGGTTACAGAAGTATATCTTATAAGATGTTAACTTTATTTGTGAGGTTTATGTTATGGGACAGTAGAAAATTGAAAAAAATCAGAAAACAGCCGTATACTTGCTGAATGTGCACAAACACAGACACACATAGAAAAACACATCCAAACAGTGAAATCATTGCAAAATCAAACACTGAAGGCATATAACTATATCTTATAAGATGTTAACTTTATTTGTGAGGTTTATGTTATGGGACAGTAGAAAATTGAAAAAAATCAGAAAACAGCCGTATACTTGCTGAATGCGCACAAAAACAGACACAAATAGAAAAACACATCCAAACAGTGAAATCATTGCAAAATCAAACACTGAAGGCATATAACTATATCTTATAAGATGTTAACTTTATTTGTGAGGTTTATGTTATGGGACAGTAGAAAATTGAAAAAAATCAGAAAACAGCCGTATACTTGCTGAATGTGCACAAAACAGACACAAATAGAAAAACACATCCAAACAGTGAAATCATTGCAAAATCAAACACTGACGGCATATAACTATATCTTATAAGATTTTAACTTTATTTGTGAGGTTTATGTTACGGGACAGTAGAAAATTGAAAAAAATCAGAAAACAGCCGTATACTTACTGAATGCGCACAAAAACAGACACAAATAGAAAAACACATCCAAACAGTGAAATCATTGCAAAATCAAACACTGAAGGCATATAATTATATCTTATAAGATTTTAACTTTATTTGTGAGGTTTATGTTACGGGACAGTAGAAAATTGTAAAAAATCAGAAAACAGCCGTATACTTGCTGAATGCGCACAAAAACAGACACAAATAGAAAAACACATCCAAACAGTGAAATCATTGCAAAATCAAACACTGAAGGCATATAACTATATCTTATAAGATGTTAACTTTATTTGTGAGGTTTATGTTATGGGACAGTAGAAAATTGAAAAAAATCAGAAAACAGCCGTATACTTGCTGAATGTGCACAAAACAGACACAAATAGAAAAACACATCCAAACAGTGAAATCATTGCAAAATCAAACACTGAGGTTACAGAAGTATATCTTATAAGATTTTAACTTTATTTGTGAGGTTTATGTTACGGGACAGTAGAAAATTGAAAAAAATCAGAAAACAGCCGTATACTTGCTGAATGCGCACAAAAACAGACACAAATAGAAAAACACATCCAAACAGTGAAATCATTGCAAAATCAAACACTGAAGGCATATAACTATATCTTATAAGATGTTAACTTTATTTGTGAGGTTTATGTTATGGGACAGTAGAAAATTGAAAAAAATCAGAAAACAGCCGTATACTTGCTGAATGTGCACAAAACAGACACAAATAGAAAAACACATCCAAACAGTGAAATTATTGCAAAATCAAACACTGACGGCATATAACTATATCTTATAAGATTTTAACTTTATTTGTGAGGTTTATGTTATGGGACAGTAGAAAATTCAAAAAAATCAGAAAACAGCCGTATACTTGCTGAATGTGCACAGAAACAGACACAAATAGAAAAACACATCCAAACAGTGAAATCATTGCAAAATCAAACACTGAGGTTACAGAAGTATATCTTATAAGATGTTAACTTTATTTGTGAGGTTTATGTTATGGGACAGTAGAAAATTGAAAAAAATCAGAAAACAGCCGTATACTTGCTGAATGTGCACAAAACAGACACAAATAGAAAAACACATCCAAACAGTGAAATCATTGCAAAATCAAACACTGAGGTTACAGAAGTATATCTTATAAGATTTTAACTTTATTTGTGACGTTTATGTTATGGGACAGTAGAAAATTTAAAAAAATCAGAAAACAGCGGTATACTTGCTGAATGTGCACAAAAACAGACACAAATAGAAAAACAGATCCAGACAGTGAAATCATTGCAAAATCAAACACTGAAGGCATATAACTATATCTTACACGATGTTAAATTTATTCATGAGGTTTATGTTACGGGACAATAGAAAATTGAAAAAAATCAGAAAACAGCTGTATACTTGCTGAATGTGCACAGAAACAGACACAAATAGAAAAACACATCCAAACAGTGAAATCATTGCAAAATCAAACACTGAGGTTACAGAAGTATATCTTATAAGATGTTAACTTTATTTGTGAGGTTTATGTTATGGGACAGTAGAAAATTGAAAAAAATCAGAAAACAGCCGTATACTTGCTGAATGTGCACAAAACAGACACAAATAGAAAAACACATCCAAACAGTGAAATCATTGCAAAATCAAACACTGAGGTTACAGAAGTATATCTTATAAGATTTTAACTTTATTTGTGACGTTTATGTTATGGGACAGTAGAAAATTTAAAAAAATCAGAAAACAGCGGTATACTTGCTGAATGTGCACAAAAACAGACACAAATAGAAAAACACATCCAAACAGTGAAATCATTGCAAAATCAAACACTGAAGGCATATAACTATATCTTACACGATGTTAAATTTATTCATGAGGTTTATGTTACGGGACAATAGAAAATTGAAAAAAATCAGAAAACAGCTGTATACTTGCTGAATGTGCACAACAAAAGACACAAATAGAAAAACACATCCAAACAGTGAAATCATTGCAAAATCAAACACTGAGGTTACAGAAGTATATCTTATAAGATGTTAACTTTATTTATGAGGTTTATGTTTCGGGACAATAGAAAATTGAAAAAAATCAGAAAACAGCCGTATACTTGCTGAATGTGCACAACAAAAGACACAAATAGAAAAACACATCCAAACAGTGAAATCATTGCAAAATCAAACACTGAGGTTACAGAAGTATATCTTATGAGATGTTAACTTTATTCATGAGGTTTATGTTACGGGACAATAGAAAATTGAAAAAAATCTGAAAACAGCCGTATACTTGCTGAATGTGCACAAAAACAGACACAAATAGAAAAACACATCCAAACAGTGAAATCATTGCAAAATCAAACACTGAGGTTACAGAAGTATATCTTATAAGATGTTAACTTTATTTGTGAGGTTTGTTATGGGACAGTAGAAAATTGAAAAAAATCAGAAAACAGCCGTATACTTGCTGAATGCGCACAAAAACAGACACAAATAGAAAAACACATCCAAACAGTGAAATCATTGCAAAATCAAACACTGAAGGCATATAACTATATCTTATAAGATGTTAACTTTATTTGTGAGGTTTATATTATGGGACAGTAGAAAATTGAAAAAAATCAGAAAACAGCCGTATACTTGCTGAATGTGCACAAAACAGACACAAATAGAAAAACACATCCAAACAGTGAAATCATTGCAAAATCAAACACTGACGGCATATAACTATATCTTATAAGATTTTAACTTTATTTGTGAGGTTTATGTTATGGGACAGTAGAAAATTGAAAAAAATCAGAAAACAGCCGTATACTTGCTGAATGTGCACAAAAACAGACACAAATAGAAAAACACATCCAAACAGTGAAATCATTGCAAAATCAAACACTGACGGCATATAACTATATCTTATAAGATGTTAACTTTATTTGTGAGGTTTATGTTATGGGACAGTAGAAAATTGAAAAAAATCAGAAAACAGCCGTATACTTGCTGAATGTGCACAAAACAGACACAAATAGAAAAACACATCCAAACAGTGAAATCATTGCAAAATCAAACACTGAGGTTACAGAAGTATATCTTATAAGATTTTAACTTTATTTGTGAGGTTTATGTTACGGGACAGTAGAAAATTGAAAAAAATCAGAAAACAGCCGTATACTTGCTGAATGCGCACAAAAACAGACACAAATAGAAAAACACATCCAAACAGTGAAATCATTGCAAAATCAAACACTGAAGGCATATAACTATATCTTATAAGATGTTAACTTTATTTGTGAGGTTTATGTTATGGGACAGTAGAAAATTGAAAAAAATCAGAAAACAGCCGTATACTTGCTGAATGTGCACAAAACAGACACAAATAGAAAAACACATCCAAACAGTGAAATTATTGCAAAATCAAACACTGACGGCATATAACTATATCTTATAAGATTTTAACTTTATTTGTGAGGTTTATGTTATGGGACAGTAGAAAATTCAAAAAAATCAGAAAACAGCCGTATACTTGCTGAATGTGCACAGAAACAGACACAAATAGAAAAACACATCCAAACAGTGAAATCATTGCAAAATCAAACACTGAGGTTACAGAAGTATATCTTATAAGATGTTAACTTTATTTGTGAGGTTTATGTTATGGGACAGTAGAAAATTGAAAAAAATCAGAAAACAGCCGTATACTTGCTGAATGTGCACAAAACAGACACAAATAGAAAAACACATCCAAACAGTGAAATCATTGCAAAATCAAACACTGAGGTTACAGAAGTATATCTTATAAGATTTTAACTTTATTTGTGACGTTTATGTTATGGGACAGTAGAAAATTTAAAAAAATCAGAAAACAGCGGTATACTTGCTGAATGTGCACAAAAACAGACACAAATAGAAAAACACATCCAAACAGTGAAATCATTGCAAAATCAAACACTGAAGGCATATAACTATATCTTACACGATGTTAAATTTATTCATGAGGTTTATGTTACGGGACAATAGAAAATTGAAAAAAATCAGAAAACAGCTGTATACTTGCTGAATGTGCACAGAAACAGACACAAATAGAAAAACACATCCAAACAGTGAA
Organism: Solea solea; assembly: GCF_958295425.1. Taxonomy (NCBI): domain Eukaryota; kingdom Metazoa; phylum Chordata; class Actinopteri; order Pleuronectiformes; family Soleidae; genus Solea; species Solea solea. Next base: position 571,174 of record NW_026704082.1, read on the forward strand.
ATCATTGCAAAATCAAACACTGAGGTTACAGAAGTATATCTTATAAGATGTTAACTTTATTTGTGAGGTTTATGTTATGGGACAGTAGAAAATTGAAAAAAATCAGAAAACAGCCGTATACTTGCTGAATGTGCACAAAACAGACACAAATAGAAAAACACATCCAAACAGTGAAATCATTGCAAAATCAAACACTGAGGTTACAGAAGTATATCTTATAAGATTTTAACTTTATCTGTGACGTTTATGTTATGGGACAGTAGAAAATTTAAAAAAATCAGAAAACAGCGGTATACTTGCTGAATGTGCACAAAAACAGACACAAATAGAAAAACACATCCAAACAGTGAAATCATTGCAAAATCAAACACTGAAGGCATATAACTATATCTTACACGATGTTAAATTTATTCATGAGGTTTATGTTACGGGACAATAGAAAATTGAAAAAAATCAGAAAACAGCTGTATACTTGCTGAATGTGCACAACAAAAGACACAAATAGAAAAACACATCCAAACAGTGAAATCATTGCAAAATCAAACACTGAGGTTACAGAAGTATATCTTATAAGACGTTAACTTTATTTGTGAGGTTTATGTTATGGGACAGTAGAAAATTGAAAAAAAATCAGAAAACAGCCGTATACTTGCTGAATGTGCACAAAAACAGACACAAATAGAAAAACACATCCAAACAGTGAAATCATTGCAAAATCAAACACTGAAGGCATATAACTATATCTTATAAGATTTTAACTTTATTTGTGAGGTTTATGTTACGGGACAGTAGAAAATTGAAAAAAATCAGAAAACAGCCGTATACTTGCTGAATGCGCACAAAAACAGACACAAATAGAAAAACACATCCAAACAGTGAAATCATTGCAAAATCAAACACTGAGGTTACAGAAGTATATCTTATAAGATGTTTACTTTATTTGTGAGGTTTATGTTATGGGACAGTAGAAAATTGAAAAAAATCAGAAAACAGCCGTATACTTGCTGAATGTGCACAACAAAAGACACAAATAGAAAAACACATCCAAACAGTGAAATCATTGCAAAATCAAACACTGAAGACATATAACTATAACTTCTAAGATTTTAACTTTATTTGTGAGGTTTATGTTATGGGACAGCAGAAAAATGAAAAAAATCCGGAAACAGCCTTATCTCAGCTGAATGCGCACACAAACAGATACTTGTAGAAAAACACATCCCAACAGTGAAATCATTGCAAAATTAAACACTGAGGGTAAAGAAGTATATCTTATAAGATGTTAACTTCATTTGTGAGGTTTATGTTATGGGACAGCAGAAAAATTAAAAAAATCCGTAAACAGCCTTATCTCAGCTGAATGCGCACACAAACAGATACTTGTAGAAAAACACATCCCAACAGTGAAATCATTGCAAAATTAAACACTGAGGGTAAAGAAGTATATCTTATAAGATGTTAAGTTCATTTGTTAGGTTTATATTATGGGATAGTAGAAAAATGAAAAAAATCCGAAAACAGCCTTATCTCAGCTCAATGGGGCACAAACAGACACTTGTAGAAAAACACATCCAAACAGTGAAATCATTGCAAAATCAAAAAGTGAGGGTAAAGAAGTATATCTTATAAGATGTTAGGTTCATTTGTTAGGTTTATATTATGGGAAAGTAGAAAAATGAAAGAAATCCGAAAACAGCCTTATCTCAGCTCAATGGGGCACAAACAGACACTTGTAGAAAAACACATCCAAACAGTGAAATCATTGCAAAATCAAACACTGAAGGCATATAACTATATCTTATAAGATTTTAACTTTATTTCTGAGGTTTATGTTATGGGACAGCAGAAAAATGAAAAAAATCCGGAAACAGCCTTATCTCAGCTGAATGCGCACACAAACAGACACCAATAGAAAAACACATCCAAACAGTGAAATCATTGCAAAATCAAACACTGAGGGTACAGAACTAAATCTTTTAAGATGTTAACTTCATTTGTGAGGTTTATGTTATGGGACAGTAGAAAATTGAAAAAAATCAGAAAACAGCCGTATACTTGCTGAATGTGCACAAAAACAGACACAAATAGAAAAACACATCCAAACAGTGAAATCATTGCAAAATCAAACACTGAGGGTACAGAACTAAATCTTTTAAGATGTTAACTTCATTTGTGATGTTTATGTTATGGGACAGCAGAAAAATTAAAAAAATCCTTAAACAGCCTTATCTCAGCTGAATGCGCAGACAAACAGATACTTGTAGAAAAACACATCCAAACAGTGAAATCATTGCAAAATCAAACACTGAAGGCATATAACTATAACTTCTAAGATTTTAACTTTATTTGTGAGGTTTATGTTATGGGACAGCAGAAAAATGAAAAAAATCCGGAAACAGCTGAATGCGCACACAAACAGACACAGAAAAACACATCCAAACAGTGAAATCAAAGCAAAATCAAACACTGAGGGTACAGAACTAAATATTTTAAGATGTTAACTTCATTTGTGAGGTTTATGTTATGGGACAGCAGAAAAATTCAAAAAATCCTTAAAAAGCCTTATCTCAGCTGAATGACACACAAACAGATACTTGTAGAAAAACACATCCCAACAGTGAAATCATTGCAAAATTAAACACTGAGCGTAAAGAAGTATATCTTATAAGATGTTAACTTCATTTGTGAGGTTTATGTTATGGGACAGCAGAAAAATTAAAAAAATCCGGAAACAGCCTTATCTCAGCTGAATGCGAACACAAACAGACACCAATAGAAAAACACATCCAAACAGTGAAATCATTGCAAAATCAAACAGTGAGTGTACAGAACTAAATCTTTTAAGATGTTAACTTCATTTGTGAGGTTTATGTTATGGAACAGCAGAAAAATTAAAAAAATCCGTAAACAGCCTTATCTCAGCTGAATGCGCACACAAACAGACACTTGTAGAAAAACACATCCCAACAGTGAAATCATTGCAAAATCAAACACTGAGGGTACAGAACTAAATCTTTTAAGATGTTAACTTCATTTGTGATGTTTATGTTATGGGACAGCAGAAAAATTAAAAAAATCCTTAAACAGCCTTATCTCAGCTGAATGCGCAGACAAACAGATACTTGTAGAAAAACACATCCAAACAGTGAAATCATTGCAAAATCAAACACTGAAGGCATATAACTATATCTTATAAGATTTTAACTTTATTTGTGAGGTTATGTTATAGGACAATAGAAAATTGAAAAAAATCAGAAAACAGCCGTATACTTGCTGAATGTGCACAAAAACAGACACAAATAGAAAAACACATCCAAACAGTGAAATCATTGCAAAATCAAACACTGAAGGCATATAACTATAACTTCTAAGATTTTAACTTTATTTGTGAGGTTTATGTTATGGGACAGCAGAAAAATGAAAAAAATCCGGAAACAGCCTTATCTCAGCTGAATGCGCACACAAACAGACACCAATAGAAAAACACATCCAAACAGTGAAATCATTGCAAAATCAAACACTGAGGGTACAGAACTAAATCTTTTAAGATGTTAACTTCATTTGTGAGGTTTATGTTATGGGACAGTAGGAAATTGAAAAAAATCAGAAAACAGCCGTATACTTGCTGAATGTGCACAAAAACAGACACAAATAGAAAAACACATCCAAACAGTGAAATCATTGCAAAATCAAACACTGAAGGCATATAACTATATCTTATAAGATTTTAACTTTATTTATGAGGTTTATGTTACGGGACAATAGAAAATTGAAAAAAATCAGAAAACAGCCGGATACTTGCTGAATGTGCACAACAAAAGACACAAATAGAAAAACACATCCAAACAGTGAAATCATTGCAAAATCAAACACTGAAGGCATATAACTATATCTTATAAGATGTTAACTTTATTTGTGAGGTTTATGTTATGCGACAGTAGAAAATTGAAAAAAATCAGAAAACAGCCGTATACTTGCTTAACGTGCACAAAGACAGACACAAATAGAAAAACACATCCAAACAGTGAAATCATTGCAAAATCAAACACTGAAGGCATATGACTATATCTTATAAGATGTTAACTTTATTTATGAGGTTAATGTTACGGGACAATAGAAAATTGAAAAAAATCAGAAAACAGCCGAATACTTGCTGAATGTGCACAACAAAAGACACAAATAGAAAAACACATCCAAACAGTGAAATCATTGCAAAATCAAACACTGAGGTTACAGAAGTATATCTTATAAGATGTTAACTTTATTTGTGAGGTTTATGTTATGGAACAGTAGAAAATTGAAAAAAATCAGAAAACAGCCGTATACTTGCTGAATAGTCCAGTCTGCAATAGTCCAGTCTGTTCTCTGCACCTCCATCATCGTTTGGTTTGCATCAGCCACCAAACAGGACAGAAACAGACTGAATCGCACCATCAGGACTGCAGAGAGAATCATTGGTGTCAAACTGCCCACCATCCAGGACTTGAACACATCCAGAGTCAAGAAACGGGCAGGCAGTATCTCTGCAGATCCATCACATCCCGGAAATAACCTGTTTGATCTTCTTCCCTCTGGCAGGCGTTACAGAACACTGTACACCAAAACTGCTAGACACAAGAACAGTTTCTTCCCCCAGGCCGTCACATTACTGAACACTTGACCAGTTTATTTGTTTATTTATCTATTCACTATCTGCACTTTATCGTTTATATATATATATATTTAAAAATAAACCGGACCTCTGGTCACCTTTTTTATTCACTCTTGTCAAATGTATGTTAAGTTATGTTGATGTCTATGTTTCATGTACAGCGTGTGTTTGAAAAACCGGAGTCGAATTCCTTGTATGTGTTACATACTTGGCCAATAAAGCTGATTCTGATTCTGATTCTGAATGTGCACAAACACAGACACACATAGAAAAACACATCCAAACAGTGAAATCATTGCAAAATCAAACACTGAGGTTACAGAAGTATATCTTATGAGATGTTAACTTTATTTGTGAGGTTTATGTTATGGAACAGTAGAAAATTGAAAAAAATCAGACAACAGCCGTATACTTGCTGAATGTGCACAAAAACAGACACAAATAGAAAAACACATCCAAACAGTGAAATCATTGCAAAATCAAACACTGAAGGCATATAACTATATCTTATAAGATTTTAACTTTATTTGTGAGGTTTATGTTACGGGACAGTAGAAAATTGAAAAAAATCAGAAAACAGCCGTATACTTGCTGAATGCGCACAAAAACAGACACAAATAGAAAAACACATCCAAACAGTGAAATCATTGCAAAATCAAACACTGAGGTTACAGAAGTATATCTTATAAGATGTTAACTTTATTTGTGAGGTTTATGTTATGGAACAGTAGAAAATTGAAAAAAATCAGAAAACAGCCGTATACTTGCTGAATGTGCACAAACACAGACACAAATAGAAAAACACATCCAAACAGTGAAATCATTTCAAAATCAAACACTGAAGGCATATAACTATATCTTATAAGATTTTAACTTTATTTGTGAGGTTTATGTTAAGGGACAGTAGAAAATTGTAAAAAATCAGAAAACAGCCGTATACTTGCTGAATGCGCACAAAAACAGACACAAATAGAAAAACACATCCAAACAGTGAAATCATTGCAAAATCAAACACTGAAGGCATATAACTATATCTTATAAGATGTTAACTTTATTTGTGAGGTTTATGTTATGGGACAGTAGAAAATTGAAAAAAATCAGAAAACAGCCGTATACTTGCTGAATGTGCACAAAACAGACACAAATAGAAAAACACATCCAAACAGTGAAATCATTGCAAAATCAAACACTGAGGTTACAGAAGTATATCTTATAAGATTTTAACTTTATTTGTGAGGTTTATGTTACGGGACAGTAGAAAATTGAAAAAAATCAGAAAACAGCCGTATACTTGCTGAATGCGCACAAAAACAGACACAAATAGAAAAACACATCCAAACAGTGAAATCATTGCAAAATCAAACACTGAAGGCATATAACTATATCTTATAAGATGTTAACTTTATTTGTGAGGTTTATGTTATGGGACAGTAGAAAATTGAAAAAAATCAGAAAACAGCCGTATACTTGCTGAATGTGCACAAAACAGACACAAATAGAAAAACACATCCAAACAGTGAAATTATTGCAAAATCAAACACTGACGGCATATAACTATATCTTATAAGATTTTAACTTTATTTGTGAGGTTTATGTTATGGGACAGTAGAAAATTCAAAAAAATCAGAAAACAGCCGTATACTTGCTGAATGTGCACAGAAACAGACACAAATAGAAAAACACATCCAAACAGTGAAATCATTGCAAAATCAAACACTGAGGTTACAGAAGTATATCTTATAAGATGTTAACTTTATTTGTGAGGTTTATGTTATGGGACAGTAGAAAATTGAAAAAAATCAGAAAACAGCCGTATACTTGCTGAATGTGCACAAAACAGACACAAATAGAAAAACACATCCAAACAGTGAAATCATTGCAAAATCAAACACTGAGGTTACAGAAGTATATCTTATAAGATTTTAACTTTATTTGTGACGTTTATGTTATGGGACAGTAGAAAATTTAAAAAAATCAGAAAACAGCGGTATACTTGCTGAATGTGCACAAAAACAGACACAAATAGAAAAACACATCCAAACAGTGAAATCATTGCAAAATCAAACACTGAAGGCATATAACTATATCTTACACGATGTTAAATTTATTCATGAGGTTTATGTTACGGGACAATAGAAAATTGAAAAAAATCAGAAAACAGCTGTATACTTGCTGAATGTGCACAGAAACAGACACAAATAGAAAAACACATCCAAACAGTGAAATCATTGCAAAATCAAACACTGAGGTTACAGAAGTATATCTTATAAGATGTTAACTTTATTTGTGAGGTTTATGTTATGGGACAGTAGAAAATTGAAAAAAATCAGAAAACAGCCGTATACTTGCTGAATGTGCACAAAACAGACACAAATAGAAAAACACATCCAAACAGTGAAATCATTGCAAAATCAAACACTGAGGTTACAGAAGTATATCTTATAAGATTTTAACTTTATTTGTGACGTTTATGTTATGGGACAGTAGAAAATTTAAAAAAATCAGAAAACAGCGGTATACTTGCTGAATGTGCACAAAAACAGACACAAATAGAAAAACACATCCAAACAGTGAAATCATTGCAAAATCAAACACTGAAGGCATATAACTATATCTTACACGATGTTAAATTTATTCATGAGGTTTATGTTACGGGACAATAGAAAATTGAAAAAAATCAGAAAACAGCTGTATACTTGCTGAATGTGCACAACAAAAGACACAAATAGAAAAACACATCCAAACAGTGAAATCATTGCAAAATCAAACACTGAGGTTACAGAAGTATATCTTATAAGATGTTAACTTTATTTATGAGGTTTATGTTTCGGGACAATAGAAAATTGAAAAAAATCAGAAAACAGCCGTATACTTGCTGAATGTGCACAACAAAAGACACAAATAGAAAAACACATCCAAACAGTGAAATCATTGCAAAATCAAACACTGAGGTTACAGAAGTATATCTTATGAGATGTTAACTTTATTCATGAGGTTTATGTTACGGGACAATAGAAAATTGAAAAAAATCTGAAAACAGCCGTATACTTGCTGAATGTGCACAAAAACAGACACAAATAGAAAAACACATCCAAACAGTGAAATCATTGCAAAATCAAACACTGAGGTTACAGAAGTATATCTTATAAGATGTTAACTTTATTTGTGAGGTTTGTTATGGGACAGTAGAAAATTGAAAAAAATCAGAAAACAGCCGTATACTTGCTGAATGCGCACAAAAACAGACACAAATAGAAAAACACATCCAAACAGTGAAATCATTGCAAAATCAAACACTGAAGGCATATAACTATATCTTATAAGATGTTAACTTTATTTGTGAGGTTTATATTATGGGACAGTAGAAAATTGAAAAAAATCAGAAAACAGCCGTATACTTGCTGAATGTGCACAAAACAGACACAAATAGAAAAACACATCCAAACAGTGAAATCATTGCAAAATCAAACACTGACGGCATATAACTATATCTTATAAGATTTTAACTTTATTTGTGAGGTTTATGTTATGGGACAGTAGAAAATTGAAAAAAATCAGAAAACAGCCGTATACTTGCTGAATGTGCACAAAAACAGACACAAATAGAAAAACACATCCAAACAGTGAAATCATTGCAAAATCAAACACTGACGGCATATAACTATATCTTATAAGATTTTAACTTTATTTGTGAGGTTTATGTTATGGGACAGTAGAAAATTGAAAAAAATCAGAAAACAGCCGTATACTTGCTGAATGCGCACAAAACAGACACAAATAGAAAAACACATCCAAACAGTGAAATCATTGCAAAATCAAACACTGAGGATAAATAACTATATCTTATAAGATTTTAACTTTATTTGTGAGGTTTATGTTATGGGACAGTAGAAAATTGAAAAAAATCAGAAAACAGCCGTATACTTGCTGAATGTGCACAAAACAGACACAAATAGAAAAACACATCCAAACAGTGAAATCATTGCAAAATCAAACACTGAGGTTACAGAAGTATATCTTATAAGATTTTAACTTTATTTGTGACGTTTATGTTATGGGACAGTAGAAAATTGAAAAAAATCAGAAAACAGCCGTATATTTGCTGATTGTGCACAAAAACAGACACAAATAGAAAAAAACACATCCAAACAGTGAAATCATTGCAAAATCAAACACTGAAGGCATATGACTATATCTTACAAGATGTTAAATTTATTTGTGAGGTTTATGTTATGGGACAGTAGAAAATTGAAAAAAATCAGAAAACAGCCGTATACTTGCTGAATGTGCACAAAACAGACACAAATAGAAAAACACATCCAAACAGTGAAATCATTGCAAAATCAAACACTGAGGTTACAGAAGTATATCTTATAAGATTTTAACTTTATTTGTGAGGTTTATGTTATGGGAGAGTAGAAAATTGAAAAAAATCAGAAAACAGCCGTATACTTGCTGAATGTGGACAAAAACAGACACAAATAGAAAAACACATCCAAACAGTGAAATCATTGCAAAATCAAACACTGAGGTTACAGAAGTATATCTTATAAGATGTTAACTTTATTTGTGAGGTTTATGTTATGGGACAGTAGAAAATTGAAAAAAATCAGAAAACAGCCGTATACTTGCTGAATGTGCACAAACACAGACACACATAGAAAAACACATCCAAACAGTGAAATCATTGCAAAATCAAACACTGAAGGCATATAACTATATCTTATAAGATGTTAACTTTATTTGTGAGGTTTATGTTATGGGACAGTAGAAAATTGAAAAAAATCAGAAAACAGCCGTATACTTGCTGAATGCGCACAAAAACAGACACAAATAGAAAAACACATCCAAACAGTGAAATCATTGCAAAATCAAACACTGAAGGCATATAACTATATCTTATAAGATGTTAACTTTATTTGTGAGGTTTATGTTTTGGGACAGTAGAAAATTGAAAAAAATCAGAAAACAGCCGTATACTTGCTGAATGTGCACAAAACAGACACAAATAGAAAAACACATCCAAACAGTGAAATCATTGCAAAATCAAACACTGACGGCATATAACTATATCTTATAAGATTTTAACTTTATTTGTGAGGTTTATGTTATGGGACAGTAGAAAATTGAAAAAAATCAGAAAACAGCCGTATACTTGCTGAATGCGCACAAAACAGACACAAATAGAAAAACACATCCAAACAGTGAAATCATTGCAAAATCAAACACTGAGGATAAATAACTATATCTTATAAGATTTTAACTTTATTTGTGAGGTTTATGTTATGGGACAGTAGAAAATTGAAAAAAATCTGAAAACAGCCGTATACTTGCTGAATGTGCACAAAACAGACACAAATAGAAAAACACATCCAAACAGTGAAATCATTGCAAAATCAAACACTGAGGTTACAGAAGTATATCTTATAAGATTTTAACTTTATTTGTGACGTTTATGTTATGGGACAGTAGAAAATTGAAAAAAATCAGAAAACAGCCGTATACTTGCTGAATGTGCACAAAACAGACACAAATAGAAAAACACATCCAAACAGTGAAATCATTGCAAAATCAAACACTGACGGCATATTATATCTTATAAGATTTTAACTTTATTTGTGAGGTTTATGTTATGGGACAGTAGAAAATTGAAAAAAATCAGAAAACAGCCGTATACTTGCTGAATGTGCACAGAAACAGACACAAATAGAAAAACACATCCAAACAGTGAAATCATTGCAAAATCAAACACTGAGGTTACAGAAGTATATCTTATAAGATGTTAACTTTATTTGTGAGGTTTATGTTATGGGACAGTAGAAAATTGAAAAAAATCAGAAAACAGCCGTATACTTGCTGAATGTGCACAAAACAGACACAAATAGAAAAACACATCCAAACAGTGAAATCATTGGAAAATCAAACACTGAGGTTACAGAAGTATATCTTATAAGATTTTAACTTTATTTGTGACGTTTATGTTATGGGACAGTAGAAAATTTAAAAAAATCAGAAAACAGCGGTATACTTGCTGAATGTGCACAAAAACAGACACAAATAGAAAAACACATCCAAACAGTGAAATCATTGCAAAATCAAACACTGAAGACATATAACTATATCTTACACGATGTTAAATTTATTCATGAAGTTTATGTTACGGGACAATAGAAAATTGAAAAAAATCAGAAAACAGCTGTATACTTGCTGAATGTGCACAACAAAAGACACAAATAGAAAAACACATCCAAACAGTGAAATCATTGCAAAATCAAACACTGAGGTTACAGAAGTATATCTTATAAGATGTTAACTTTATTTATGAGGTTTATGTTTCGGGACAATAGAAAATTGAAAAAAATCCGAAAACAGCCGTATCCCTGCTGAATGCGCACAAAAACAGACACAAATAGAAAAACACATCCAAACAGTGAAATCATTATAAATTCAAACACTGAGGGTACATCAATATACCTTATAAGATGTTAACTTTATTTGTGAGGTTTATGTTATGCGACAGTAGAAAATTGAAAAAAATCAGAAAACAGCCGTATACTTGCTGAATACGCACAAAAACAGACACAAATAGAAAAACACATCCAAACAGTGAAATCATTGCAAAATCAAACACTGAAGGCATATAACTATATCTTATAAGATGTTAACTTTATTTGTGAGGTTTATGTTATGCGACAGTAGAAAATTGAAAAAAATCAGAAAACAGCCGTATACTTGCTGAATGTGCACAACAAAAGACACAAATAGAAAAACACATCCAAACAGTGAAATCATTGCAAAATCAAACCCTGAAGGCATATAACTATATCTTATAAGATTTTAACTTTATTTGTGAGGTTTATGTTATGGGACAGTAGAAAATTGAAAAAAATCAGAAAACAGCCGTATACTTGCTGAATGTGCACAACAAAAGACACAAATAGAAAAACACATCCAAACAGTGAAATCATTGCAAAATCAAACACTGAAGGCATATAACTATATCTTATAAGATGTTAACTTTATTTGTGAGGTTTATGTTATGGGACAGTAGAAAATTGAAAAAAATCAGAAAACAGCCGTATACTTGCTGAATGCGCACAAAAACAGACACAAATAGAAAAACACATCCAAACAGTGAAATCATTGCAAAATCAAACACTGAAGGCATATAACTATATCTTATAAGATGTTAACTTTATTTGTGAGGTTTATGTTTTGGGACAGTAGAAAATTGAAAAAAATCAGAAAACAGCCGTATACTTGCTGAATGTGCACAAAACAGACACAAATAGAAAAACACATCCAAACAGTGAAATCATTGCAAAATCAAACACTGAGGATAAATAACTATATCTTATAAGATTTTAACTTTATTTGTGAGGTTTATGTTATGGGACAGTAGAAAATTGAAAAAAATCAGAAAACAGCCGTATACTTGCTGAATGTTCACAAAACAGACACAAATAGAAAAACACATCCAAACAGTGAAATCATTGCAAAATCAAACACTGAGGTTACAGAAGTATATCTTATAAGATTTTAACTTTATTTGTGACGTTTATGTTATGGGACAGTAGAAAATTGAAAAAAATCAGAAAACAGCCGTATACTTGCTGAATGTGCACAAAACAGACACAAATAGAAAAACACATCCAAACAGTGAAATCATTGCAAAATCAAACACTGACGGCATATAACTATATCTTATAAGATTTTAACTTTATTTGTGAGGTTTATGTTATGGGACAGTAGAAAATTGAAAAAAATCAGAAAACAGCCGTATACTTGCTGAATGTGCACAGAAACAGACACAAATAGAAAAACACATCCAAACAGTGAAATCATTGCAAAATCAAACACTGAGGTTACAGAAGTATATCTTATAAGATTTTAACTTTATTTGTGACGTTTATGTTATGGGACAGTAGAAAATTGAAAAAAATCAGAAAACAGCCGTATACTTGCTGAATGTGCACAAAACAGACACAAATAGAAAAACACATCCAAACAGTGAAATCATTGCAAAATCAAACACTGACGGCATATAACTATATCTTATAAGATTTTAACTTTATTTGTGAGGTTTATGTTATGGGACAGTAGAAAATTGAAAAAAATCAGAAAACAGCCGTATACTTGCTGAATGTGCACAGAAACAGACACAAATAGAAAAACACATCCAAACAGTGAAATCATTGCAAAATCAAACACTGAGGTTACAGAAGTATATCTTATAAGATGTTAACTTTATTTGTGAGGTTTATGTTATGGGACAGTAGAAAATTGAAAAAAATCAGAAAACAACGGTATACTTGCTGAATGTGCACAAAAACAGACACAAATAGAAAAACACATCCAAACAGTGAAATCATTGCAAAATCAAACACTGAAGGCATATAACTATATCTTACAAGATGTTAAATTTATTTGTGAGGTTTATGTTATGGGACAGTAGAAAATTGAAAAAAATCAGAAAACAGCCGTATACTTGCTGAATGCGCACAAAACAGACACAAATAGAAAAACACATTCAAACAGTGAAATCATTGCAAAATCAAACACTGACGGCATATAACTATATCTTATAAGATTTTAACTTTATTTGTGAGGTTTATGTTATGGGACAGTAGAAAATTGAAAAAAATCAGAAAACAGCCGTATACTTGCTGAATGTGCACAAAACAGACACAAATAGAAAAACACATCCAAACAGTGAAATCATTGCAAAATCAAACACTGAGGTTACAGAAGTATATCTTATAAGATTTTAACTTTATTTGTGACGTTTATGTTATGGGACAGTTGAAAATTTAAAAAAATCAGAAAACAGCGGTATACTTGCTGAATGTGCACAAAAACAGACACAAATAGAAAAACACATCCAAACAGTGAAATCATTGCAAAATCAAACACTGAAGGCATATAACTATATCTTACACGATGTTAAATTTATTCATGAGGTTTATGTTACGGGACAATAGAAAATTGAAAAAAATCAGAAAACAGCTGTATGCTTGCTGAATGTGCACAACAAAAGACACAAATAGAAAAACACATCCAAACAGTGAAATCATTGCAAAATCAAACACTGAGGTTACAGAAGTATATCTTATAAGATGTTAACTTTATTTGTGAGGTTTATGTTATGGGACAGTAGAAAATTTAAAAAAATCAGAAAACAGCCGTATACTTGCTGAATGCGCACAACAAAAGACACAAATAGAAAAACACATCCAAACAGTGAAATCATTGCAAAATCAAACACTGAAGGCATATAACTATATCTTATAAGATTTTAACTTTATTTGTTAGGTTTATGTTATGGGACAGTAGAAAATTGAAAAAAATCAGAAAACAGCCGTAAACTTGCTGAATGTGCACAAAACAGACACAAATAGAAAAACACATCCAAACAGTGAAATCATTGCAAAATCAAACACTGAGGTTACAGAAGTATATCTTATAAGATGTTAACTTTATTTGTGAGGTTTATGTTATGGGACAGTAGAAAATTGAAAAAAATCAGAAAACAGCCGTATACTTGCTGAATTTGCACAAAAACAGACACAAATAGAAAAACACATCCAAACAGTGAAATCATTGCAAAATCAAACACTGAGGGTAAATTACTATATCTCATAAGATTTTAACTTTATTTGTTAGGTTTATGTTATGGGACAGTAGAAAATTGAAAAAAATCAGAAAACAGCCGTATACTTGCTGAATGCGCACAAAAACAGACAGAAATAGAAAAACACATCCAAACAGTGAAATCATTGCAAAATCAAACACTGAAGGCATATAACTATATCTAATAAGATTTTAACTTTATTTGTGAGGTTTATGTTATGGGACTGTAGAAAATTGAAAAAAATCAGAAAACAGCCGTATACTTGCTGAATGTGCACAAAAACAGACACAAATAGAAAAACACATCCAAACAGTGAAATCATTGCAAAATCAAACACTGAGGTTACAGAAGTATATCTTATAAGATGTTAACTTTATTTGTGAGGTTTATGTTATGGGACAGTAGAAAATTTAAAAAAATCAGAAAACAGCCGTATACTTGCTGAATGTGCACAAAACAGACACAAATAGAAAAACACATCCAAATTGTGAAATCATTGCAAAATCAAACACTGATGGCACATAACTATATCTTATAAGATGTTAACTTCATTTGTGAGGTTTATGTTATGGGACAGTAGAAAATTGAAAAAAATCAGAAAACAGCCGTAAACTTGCTGAATGTGCACAAAACAGACACAAATAGAAAAACACATCCAAACAGTGAAATCATTGCAAAATCAAACACTGAGGTTACAGAAGTATATCTTATAAGATGTTAACTTTATTTGTGAGGTTTATGTTATGGGACAGTAGAAAATTGAAAAAAATCAGAAAACAGCCGTATACTTGCTGAATGCGCACAACAAAAGACACAAATAGAAAAACACATCCAAACAGTGAAATCATTGCAAAATCAAACACTGAAGGCATATAACTATATCTTATAAGATGTTAACTTTATTTGTGAGGTTTATGTTATGGGACAGTAGAAAATTGAAAAAAATCAGAAAACAGCCGTATACTTGCTGAATGTGCACAAAAACAGACACAAATAGAAAAACACATCCAAACAGTGAAATCATTGCAAAATCAAACACTGAAGGCATATAACTATATCTTATAAGATTTTAACTTTATTTGTGAGGTTTATGTTATGGGACAGTAGAAAATTGAAAAAAAAACAGAAAACAGCCGTATACTTGCTGAATGTGCACAAAAACAGACACAAATAGAAAAACACATCCATACAGTGAAATCATTGCAAAATCAAACACTGAAGGCATATAACTATATCTTATAAGATGTTAACTTTATTTGTGAGGTTTATGTTATGGGACAGTAGAAAATTGAAAAAAATCAGAAAACAGCCGTATACTTGCTGAATGTGCACAACAAAAGACACAAATAGAAAAACACATCCAAACAGTGAAATCATTGCAAAATCAAACACTGAGGTTACAGAAGTATATCTTATAAGATGTTAACTTTATTTGTGAGGTTTATGTTATGTAACAGTAGAAAATTGAAAAAAATCAGAAAACAGCCGTATACTTGCTGAATGCGCACAAAAACAGACACAAATAGAAAAACACATCCAAACAGTGGAATCATTGCAAAATCAAACACTGACGGCATATAACTATATCTTATAAGATGTTAACTTTATTTGTGAGGTTTATGTTATGGGACAGTAGAAAATTAAAAAAAATCAGAAAACAGCCGTATACTTGCTGAATGTGCAAAACAAAAGACACAAATAGAAAAACACATCCAAACAGTGAAATCATTGCAAAATCAAACAGAAGTATATCTTATAAGATGTTAACTTTATTTGTGAGGTTCATGTTATGGGACAGTAGAAAATTGAAAAAAATCAGAAAACAGCCATATACTTGCTGAATGTGCACAAAAACAGACACAAATAGAAAAACACATCCAAACAGTGAAATCATTGCAAAATCAAACACTGAGGTTACAGAAGTATATCTTATAAGATGTTAACTTTATTTGTGAGGTTTATGTTATGGGACAGTAGAAAATTGAAAAAAATCAGAAAACATTCGATACTTGCTGAATGTGCACAACAAAAGACACAAATAGAAAAACACATCCAAACAGTGAAATCATTGCAAAATCAAACACTGACGGCATATAACTATATCTTATAAGATGTTAACTTTATTTGTGAGGTTTATGTTATGGGACAGTAGAAAATTGAAAAAAATCAGAAAACAGCCGTATACTTGCTGAATGTGCACAAAAACAGACACAAATAGAAAAACACATCCAAACAGTGAAATCATTGCAAAATCAAACACTGAGGTTACAGAAGTATATCTTATAAGATGTTAACTTTATTTGTGAGGTTTATGTTATGGGACAGTAGAAAATTGAAAAAAATCAGAAAACAGCCATATACTTGCTGAATGTGCACAAAAACAGACACAAATAGAAAAACACATCCAAACAGTGAAATCATTGCAAAATCAAACACTGAAGGCATATAACTATATCTTATAAGATTTTAACTTTATTTGTGAAGTTTATGTTATGGGACAGTAGAAAATTGAAAAAAATCAGAAAACAGCCGTATACTTGCTGAATGCGCACAAAAACAGACACAAATAGAAAAACACATCCAAACAGTGAAATCATTGCAAAATTAAACACTGAGGTTACAGAAGTATATCTTATAAGATGTTAACTTTATTTGTGAGGTTTATGTTATGGGACAGTAGAAAATTGAAAAAAATCAGAAAACAGCCGTAAACTTGCTGAATGTGCACAAAACAGACACAAATAGAAAAACACATCCAAACAGTGAAATCATTGCAAAATCAAACACTGAGGTTACAGAAGTATATCTTATAAGATGTTAACTTTATTTGTGAGGTTTATGTTATGGGACAGTAGAAAATTGAAAAAAATCAGAAAACAGCCGTATACTTGCTGAATGCGCACAACAAAAGACACAAATAGAAAAACACATCCAAACAGTGAAATCATTGCAAAATCAAACACTGAAGGCATATAACTATATCTTATAAGATGTTAACTTTATTTGTGAGGTTTATGTTATGGGACAGTAGAAAATTGAAAAAAATCAGAAAACAGCCGTATACTTGCTGAATTTGCACAAAAACAGACACAAATAGAAAAACACATCCAAACAGTGAAATCATTGCAAAATCAAACACTGAGGGTAAATTACTATATCTTATAAGATTTTAACTTTATTTGTTAGGTTTATGTTATGGGACAGTAGAAAATTGAAAAAAATCAGAAAACAGCCGTATACTTGCTGAATGCGCACAAAAACAGACAGAAATAGAAAAACACATCCAAACAGTGAAATCATTGCAAAATCAAACACTGAAGGCATATAACTATATCTAATAAGATTTTAACTTTATTTGTGAGGTTTATGTTATGGGACAGTAGAAAATTGAAAAAAATCAGAAAACAGCCGTATACTTGCTGAATGTGCACAAAAACAGACACAAATAGAAAAACACATCCAAACAGTGAAATCATTGCAAAATCAAACACTGAGGTTACAGACGTATATCTTATAAGATGTTAACTTTATTTGTGAGGTTTATGTTATGGGACAGTAGAAAATTGAAAAAAATCAGAAAACAGCCGTATACTTGCTGAATGTGCACAAAACAGACACAAATAGAAAAACACATCCAAACTGTGAAATCATTGCAAAATCAAACACTGATGGCATATAACTATATCTTATAAGATGTTAACTTCATTTGTGAGGTTTATGTTATGGGACAGTAGAAAATTGAAAAAAATCAGAAAACAGCCGTAAACTTGCTGAATGTGCACAAAACAGACACAAATAGAAAAACACATCCAAACAGTGAAATCATTGCAAAATCAAACACTGAGGTTACAGAAGTATATCTTATAAGATGTTAACTTTATTTGTGAGGTTTATGTTATGGGACAGTAGAAAATTGAAAAAAATCAGAAAACAGCCGTATACTTGCTGAATGCGCACAACAAAAGACACAAATAGAAAAACACATCCAAACAGTGAAATCATTGCAAAATCAAACACTGAAGGCATATAACTATATCTTATAAGATGTTAACTTTATTTGTGAGGTTTATGTTATGGGACAGTAGAAAATTGAAAAAAATCAGAAAACAGCCGAATACTTGCTGAATGTGCACAAAAACAGACACAAATAGAAAAACACATCCAAACAGTGAAATCATTGCAAAATCAAACACTGAAGGCATATAACTATATCTTATAAGATTTTAACTTTATTTGTGAGGTTTATGTTATGGGACAGTAGAAAATTGAAAAAAAACAGAAAACAGCCGTATACTGCTGAATGTGCACAAAAACAGACACAAATAGAAAAACACATCCATACAGTGAAATCATTGCAAAATCAAACACTGAAGGCATATAACTATATCTTATAAGATGTTAACTTTATTTGTGAGGTTTATGTTATGGGACAGTAGAAAATTGAAAAAAATCAGAAAACAGCCGTATACTTGCTGAATGTGCACAACAAAAGACACAAATAGAAAAACACATCCAAACAGTGAAATCATTGCAAAATCAAACACTGAGGTTACAGAAGTATATCTTATAAGATGTTAACTTTATTTGTGAGGTTTATGTTATGTAACAGTAGAAAATTGAAAAAAATCAGAAAACAGCCGTATACTTGCTGAATGCGCACAAAAACAGACACAAATAGAAAAACACATCCAAACAGTGGAATCATTGCAAAATCAAACACTGACGGCATATAACTATATCTTATAAGATGTTAACTTTATTTGTGAGGTTTATGTTATGGGACAGTAGAAAATTAAAAAAAATCAGAAAACAGCCGTATACTTGCTGAATGTGCAAAACAAAAGACACAAATAGAAAAACACATCCAAACAGTGAAATCATTGCAAAATCAAACAGAAGTATATCTTATAAGATGTTAACTTTATTTGTGAGGTTCATGTTATGGGACAGTAGAAAATTGAAAAAAATCAGAAAACAGCCATATACTTGCTGAATGTGCACAAAAACAGACACAAATAGAAAAACACATCCAAACAGTGAAATCATTGCAAAATCAAACACTGAGGTTACAGAAGTATATCTTATAAGATATTAACTTTATTTGTGAGGTTTATGTTATGGGACAGTAGAAAATTGAAAAAAATCAGAAAACAGCCGTATACTTGCTGAATGTGCACAAAACAGACACAAATAGAAAAACACATCCAAACTGTGAAATCATTGCAAAATCAAACACTGATGGCATATAACTATATCTTATAAGATGTTAACTTCATTTGTGAGGTTTATGTTATGGGACAGTAGAAAATTGAAAAAAATCAGAAAACAGTCGATACTTGCTGAATGTGCACAACAAAAGACACAAATAGAAAAACACATCCAAACAGTGAAATCATTGCAAAATCAAACACTGACGGCATATAACTATATCTTATAAGATGTTAACTTTATTTGTGAGGTTTATGTTATGGGACAGTAGAAAATTGAAAAAAATCAGAAAACAGCCGTATACTTGCTGAATGTGCACAAAAACAGACACAAATAGAAAAACACATCCAAACAGTGAAATCATTGCAAAATCAAACACTGAGGTTACAGAAGTATATCTTATAAGATGTTAACTTTATTTGTGAGGTTTATGTTATGGGACAGTAGAAAATTGAAAAAAATCAGAAAACAGCCGTATACTTGCTGAATGTGCACAAAAACAGACACAAATAGAAAAACACATCCAAACAGTGAAATCATTGCAAAATCAAACACTGAAGGCATATAACTATATCTTAAAAGATTTTAACTTTATTTGTGAAGTTTATGTTACGGGACTGTAGAAAATTGAAAAAAATCAGAAAACAGCCGTATACTTGCTGAATGCGCACAAAAACAGACACAAATAGAAAAACACATCCAAACAGTGAAATCATTGCAAAATTAAACACTGAGGTTACAGAAGTATATCTTATAAGATGTTAACTTTATTTGTGAGGTTTATGTTATGGGACAGTAGAAAATTTAAAAAAATCAGAAAACAGCCATATACTTGCTGAATGTGCACAAAAACAGACACAAATAGAAAAACACATCCAAACAGTGAAATCATTGCAAAATCAAACACTGAAGGCATATAACTATATCTTACAAGATTTTAACTTTATTTGTGAGGTTTATGTTATGGGACAGTAGAAAATTGAAAAAAATCAGAAAACAGCCGTATACTTGCTGAATGTGCAAAACAAAAGACACAAATAGAAAAACACATCCAAACAGTGAAATCATTGCAAAATCAAACAGAAGTATATCTTATAAGATGTTAACTTTATTTGTGAGGTTTATGTTATGGGACAGTAGAAAATTGAAAAAAATCAGAAAACAGCCATATACTTGCTGAATGTGCACAAAAACAGACACAAATAGAAAAACACATCCAAACAGTGAAATCATTGCAAAATCAAACACTGAGGTTACAGAAGTATATCTTATAAGATGTTAACTTTATTTGTGAGGTTTATGTTATGGGACAGTAGAAAATTTAAAAAAATCAGAAAACAGCCGTATACTTGCTGAATGTGCACAAAACAGACACAAATAGAAAAACACATCCAAACTGTGAAATCATTGCAAAATCAAACACTGATGGCATATAACTATATCTTATAAGATGTTAAATTCATTTGTGAGGTTTATGTTATGGGACAGTAGAAAATTGAAAAAAATCAGAAAACAGTCGATACTTGCTGAATGTGCACAACAAAAGACACAAATAGAAAAACACATCCAAACAGTGAAATCATTGCAAAATCAAACACTGACGGCATATAACTATATCTTATAAGATGTTAACTTTATTTGTGAGGTTTATGTTATGGGACAGTAGAAAATTAAAACAAATCAGAAAACAGCCGTATACTTGCTGAATGTGCAAAACAAAAGACACAAATAGAAAAACACATCCAAACAGTGAAATCATTGCAAAATCAAACAGAAGTATATCTTATAAGATGTTAACTTTATTTGTGAGGTTTATGTTATGGGACAGTAGAAAATTGAAAAAAATCAGAAAACAGCCGTATACTTGCTGAATGTGCACAAAAACAGACACAAATAGAAAAACAAATCCAAACAGAGAAATCATTGCAAAATCAAACACTGAGGTTACAGAAGTATATCTTATAAGATGTTAACTTTATTTGTGAGGTTTATGTTATGGGACAGTAGAAAATTGAAAAAAATCAGAAAACAGCCGTATACTTGCTGAATGTGCACAAAAACAGACACAAATAGAAAAACACATCCAAACAGTGAAATCATTGCGAAATCAAACACTGAAGGCAAATAACTATATCTTATAAGATTTTAACTTTATTTGTGAGGTTTATGTTATGGGACAGTAGAAAATTGAAAAAAATCAGAAAACAGCCGTATACTTGCTGAATGTGCACAAATACAGAGACAAATAGAAAAACACATCCAAACAGTGAAATCATTGCAAAATCAAACACTGAGGTTACAGAAGTATATCTTATAAGATGTTAACTGTATTTGTGAGGTTTATGTTATGGGACAGTAGAAAATTGAAAAAAATCAGAAAACAGCCGTATACTTGCTGAATGTGCACAAACACAGACACACATAGAAAAACACATCCAAACAGTGAAATCATTGCAAAATCAAACACTGAAGGCATATAACTATATCTTATAAGATTTTAACTTTATTTGTGAGGTTTATGTCATGGGACAGTAGAAAATTGAAAAAAATCAGAAAACAGCCGTATACTTGCTGAATGTGCACAAACACAGACACACATAGAAAAACACATCCAAACAGTGAAATCATTGCAAAATCAAACACTGAAGGCATATAACTATATCTTATAAGATTTTAACTTTATTTGTGAGGTTTATGTTATGGGACAGTAGAAAATTGAAAAAAATCAGAAAACAGCCGTATACTTGCTGAATGTGCACAAATACAGAGACAAATAGAAAAACACATCCAAACAGTGAAATCATTGCAAAATCAAACACTGAGGTTACAGAAGTATATCTTATAAGATGTTAACTGTATTTGTGAGGTTTATGTTATGGGACAGTAGAAAATTGAAAAAAATCAGAAAACAGCCGTATACTTGCTGAATGTGCACAAACACAGACAGACATAGAAAAACACATCCAAACAGTGAAATCATTGCAAAATCAAACACTGAAGGCATATAACTATATCTTATAAGATTTTAACTTTATTTGTGAGGTTTATGTTATGGGACAGTAGAAAATTGAAAAAAATCAGAAAACAGCCGTATACTTGCTGAATATGCACAAAAACAGACACAAATAGAAAAACACATCCAAACAGTGAAATCATTGCAAAATCAAACACTGAGGTTACAGAAGTATATCTTATAAGATGTTAACTTTATTTGTGAGGTTTATGTTTTGGGACAGTAGAAAATTGAAAAAAATCAGAAAACAGCCGTATACTTGCTGAATGTGCACAAACACAGACACACATAGAAAAACACATCCAAACAGTGAAATCATTGCAAAATCAAACACTGAAGGCATATAACTATATCTTATAAGATTTTAACTTTATTTGTGAGGTTTATGTTATGGGATAGTAGAAAATTGAAAAAAATCAGAAAACAGCCGTATACTTGCTGAATGTGCACAAACACAGAGACACATAGAAAAACACATCCAAACAGTGAAATCATTGCAAAATCAAACACTGAAGGCATATAACTATATCTTATAAGATTTTAACTTTATTTGTGAGGTTTATGTTATGGGACAGTAGAAAATTGAAAAAAATCAGAAAACAGCCGTATACTTGCTGAATGTGCACAAATACAGAGACAAATAGAAAAACACATCCAAACAGTGAAATCATTGCAAAATCAAACACTGAGGTTACAGAAGTATATCTTATAAGATGTTAACTGTATTTGTGAGGTTTATGTTATGGGACAGTAGAAAATTGAAAAAAATCAGAAAACAGCCGTATACTTGCTGAATGTGCACAAACACAGACACACATAGAAAAACACATCCAAACAGTGAAATCATTGCAAAATCAAACACTGAAGGCATATAACTATATCTTATAAGATTTTAACTTTATTTGTGAGGTTTATGTTATGGGACAGTAGAAAATTGAAAAAAATCAGAAAACAGCCGTATACTTGCTGAAAGTGCACAAACACAGACACACATAGAAAAACACATCCAAACAGTGAAATCATTGCAAAATCAAACACTGAAGGCATATAACTATATCTTATAAGATTTTAACTTTATTTGTGAGGTTTATGTTATGGGACAGTAGAAAATTCAAAAAAATCAGAAAACAGCCGTATACTTGCTGAATGTGCACAAAAACAGACACAAATAGAAAAACACATCCAAACAGTGAAATCATTGCAAAATCAAACACTGAGGTTACAGAAGTATATCTTATAAGATGTTAACTTTATTTGTGAGGTTTATGTTTTGGGACAGTAGAAAATTGAAAAAAATCAGAAAACAGCCGTATACTTGCTGAATGTGCACAAACACAGACACACATAGAAAAACACATCCAAACAGTGAAATCATTGCAAAATCAAACACTGAAGGCATATAACTATATCTTATAAGATTTTAACTTTATTTGTGAGGTTTATGTTATGGGACAGTAGAAAATTGAAAAAAATCAGAAAACAGCCGTATACTTGCTGAATGTGCACAAACACAGACACACATAGAAAAACACATCCAAACAGTGAAATCATTGCAAAATCAAACACTGAAGGCATATAACTATATCTTATAAGATTTTAACTTTATTTGTGAGGTTTATGTTATGGGACAGTAGAAAATTGAAAAAAATCAGAAAACAGCCGTATACTTGCTGAATGTGCACAAAAACAGACACAAATAGAAAAACACATCCAAACAGTGAAATCATTGCAAAATCAAACACTGAGGTTACAGAAGTATATCTTATAAGATGTTAACTGTATTTGTGAGGTTTATGTTATGGGACAGTAGAAAATTGAAAAAAATCAGAAAACAGCCATATACTTGCTGAATGTGCACAAACACAGACACACATAGAAAAACACATCCAAACAGTGAAATCATTGCAAAATCAAACACTGAAGGCATATAACTATATCTTATAAGATTTTAACTTTATTTGTGAGGTTTATGTTATGGGACAGTAGAAAATTGAAAAAAATCAGAAAACAGCCGTATACTTGCTGAATGTGCACAAACACAGACACACATAGAAAAACACATCCAAACAGTGAAATCATTGCAAAATCAAACACTGAAGGCATATAACTATATCTTATAAGATTTTAACTTTATTTGTGAGGTTTATGTTATGGGACAGTAGAAAATTCAAAAAAATCAGAAAACAGCCGTATACTTGCTGAATGTGCACAAAAACAGACACAAATAGAAAAACACATCCAAACAGTGAAATCATTGCAAAATCAAACACTGAGGTTACAGAAGTATATCTTATAAGATGTTAACTTTATTTGTGAGGTTTATGTTTTGGGACAGTAGAAAATTGAAAAAAATCAGAAAACAGCCGTATGCTTGCTGAATGTGCACAAACACAGACACACATAGAAAAACACATCCAAACAGTGAAATCATTGCAAAATCAAACACTGAAGGCATATAACTATATCTTATAAGATTTTAACTTTATTTGTGAGGTTTATGTTATGGGACAGTAGAAAATTGAAAAAAATCAGAAAACAGCCGTATACTTGCTGAATGTGCACAAAAACAGACACAAATAGAAAAACACATCCAAACAGTGAAATCATTGCAAAATCAAACACTGAGGTTACAGAAGTATATCTTATAAGATGTTTACTTTATTTGTGAGGTTTATGTTATGGGACAGTAGAAAATTGAAAAAAATCAGAAAACAGCCGTATACTTGCTGAATGTGCACAAAACAGACACAAATAGAAAAACACATCCAAACAGTGAAATCATTGCAAAATGAAACACTGAAAGTAAATAACTATATCTTATAAGATTTTAACTTTATTTGTGACGTTTATGTTATGGGACAGTAGAAAATTGAAAAAAATCAGAAAACAGCCGTATACTTGCTGAATGCGCACAAAAACAGACACAAATAGAAAAACACATCCAAACAGTGGAATCATTGCAAAATCAAACACTGACGGCATATAACTATATCTTATAAGATGTTAACTATATTTGTGAGGTTTATGTTATGGGACAGTAGAAAATTAAAAAAAATCAGAAAACAGCCGTATACTTGCTGAATGTGCAAAACAAAAGACACAAATAGAAAAACACATCCAAACAGTGAAATCATTGCAAAATCAAACAGAAGTATATCTTATAAGATGTTAACTTTATTTGTGAGGTTTATGTTATGGGACAGTAGAAAATTGAAAAAAATCAGAAAACAGCCGTATACTTGCTGAATGTGCACAAAAACAGACACAAATAGAAAAACACATCCAAACAGTGAAATCATTGCAAAATCAAACACTGAGGTTACAGAAGTATATCTTATAAGATGTTAACTTTATTTGTGAGGTTTATGTTATGGGACAGTAGAAAATTGAAAAAAATCAGAAAACAGCCGTATACTTGCTGAATGTGCACAAAACAGACACAAATAGAAAAACACATCCAAACTGTGAAATCATTGCAAAATCAAACACTGATGGCATATAACTATATCTTATAAGATGTTAACTTCATTTGTGAGGTTTATGTTATGGGACAGTAGAAAATTGAAAAAAATCAGAAAACAGTCGATACTTGCTGAATGTGCACAACAAAAGACACAAATAGAAAAACACATCCAAACAGTGAAATCATTGCAAAATCAAACACTGACGGCATATAACTATATCTTATAAGATGTTAACTTTATTTGTGAGGTTTATGTTATGGGACAGTAGAAAATTAAAAAAAATCAAAAAACAGCCGTATACTTGCTGAATGTGCAAAACAAAAGACACAAATAGAAAAACACATCCAAACAGTGAAATCATTGCAAAATCAAACAGAAGTATATCTTATAAGATGTTAACTTTATTTGTGAGGTTTATGTTATGGGACAGTAGAAAATTGAAAAAAATCAGAAAACAGCTGTATACTTGCTGAATGTGCACAACAAAAGACACAAATAGAAAAACAGATCCAGACAGTGAAATCATTGCAAAATCAAACACTGAGGTTAAAGAAGTATATCTTATAAGATGTTAACTTTATTTGTGAGGTTTATGTTATGGGACAGTAGAAAATGGAAAAAAATCTGAAAACAGCCGTATACTTGCTGAATGTGCACAAAAACAGACACAAATAGAAAAACACATCCAAACAGTGAAATCATTGCAAAATCAAACACTGAAGGCATATAGCTATATCTTATAAGATTTTAACTTTATTTGTGAGGTTTATGTTATGGGACAGTAGAAAATGAAAAAAAAAACAGAAAACAGCCGTATACTTGCTGTGTGTGCACAACAAAAGACACAAATAGAAAAACACATCCAAACAGTGAAATCATTGCAAAATCAAACACTGAGGATAAATAACTATATCTTATAAGATTTTAACTTTATTTGTGAGGTTTATGTTATGGGACAGTAGAAAATTGAAAAAAATCAGAAAACAGCGGTATACTGCTGAATGTGCACAAAAACAGACACAAATAGAAAAACACATCCAAACAGTTAAATCATTGCAAAATCAAACACTGAAGGCATATAACTATATCTTACACGATGTTAAATTTATTCATGAGGTTTATGTTACGGGACAATAGAAAATTGAAAAAAATCAGAAAACAGCTGTATACTTGCTGAATGTGCACAACAAAAGGCACAAAAAGAAAAACACATCCAAACAGTGAAATCATTGCAAAATCAAACACTGAGGTTACAGAAGTATATCTTATAAGATGTTAACTTTATTTATGAGGTTTATGTTTCGGGACAATAGAAAATTGAAAAAAATCAGAAAACAGCCGTATACTTGCTGAATGTGCACAACAAAAGACACAAATAGAAAAACACATCCAAACAGTGAAATCATTGCAAAATCAAACACTGAGGGTACAAAAGTATATCTTATAAGATGTTAACTTTATTTGTGAGGTTTGTTATGGGACAGTAGAAAATTGAAAAAAATCAGAAAACAGCCGTATACTTGCTGAATGCGCACAAAAACAGACACATATAGAAAAACACATCCAAACAGTGAAATCATTGCAAAATCAAACACTGAAGGCATATAACTATATCTTATAAGATTTTAACTTTATTTGTGAGGTTTATGTTATGGGACAGTAGAAAATTGAAAAAAATCAGAAAACAGCCGTATACTTGCTGAATGTGCACAAAAACAGACACAAATAGAAAAACACATCCAAACAGTGAAATCATTGCAAAATCAAACACTGAGGTTACAGAAGTATATCTTATAAGATGTTAACTTTATTTGTGAGGTTTATGTTATGGGACAGTAGAAAATTGAAAAAAATCAGAAAACAGCCGTATACTTGCTGAATGTGCACAAAACAGACACAAATAGAAAAACACATCCAAACTGTGAAATCATTGCAAAATCAAACACTGATGGCATATAACTATATCTTATAAGATGTTAACTTCATTTGTGAGGTTTATGTTATGGGACAGTAGAAAATTGAAAAAAATCAGAAAACAGTCGATACTTGCTGAATGTGCACAACAAAAGACACAAATAGAAAAACACATCCAAACAGTGAAATCATTGCAAAATCAAACACTGACGGCATATAACTATATCTTATAAGATGTTAACTTTATTTGTGAGGTTTATGTTATGGGACAGTAGAAAATTAAAAAAAATCAAAAAACAGCCGTATACTTGCTGAATGTGCAAAACAAAAGACACAAATAGAAAAACACATCCAAACAGTGAAATCATTGCAAAATCAAACAGAAGTATATCTTATAAGATGTTAACTTTATTTGTGAGGTTTATGTTATGGGACAGTAGAAAATTGAAAAAAATCAGAAAACAGCTGTATACTTGCTGAATGTGCACAACAAAAGACACAAATAGAAAAACAGATCCAGACAGTGAAATCATTGCAAAATCAAACACTGAGGTTAAAGAAGTATATCTTATAAGATGTTAACTTTATTCATGAGGTTTATGTTACGGGACAATAGAAAATTGAAAAAAATCTGAAAACAGCCGTATACTTGCTGAATGTGCACAAAAACAGACACAAATAGAAAAACACATCCAAACAGTGAAATCATTGCAAAATCAAACACTGAAGGCATATAGCTATATCTTATAAGATTTTAACTTTATTTGTGAGGTTTATGTTATGGGACAGTAGAAAATGAAAAAAAAAACAGAAAACAGCCGTATACTTGCTGTGTGTGCACAACAAAAGACACAAATAGAAAAACACATCCAAACAGTGAAATCATTGCAAAATCAAACACTGAGGATAAATAACTATATCTTATAAGATTTTAACTTTATTTGTGAGGTTTATGTTATGGGACAGTAGAAAATTGAAAAAAATCAGAAAACAGCGGTATACTGCTGAATGTGCACAAAAACAGACACAAATAGAAAAACACATCCAAACAGTTAAATCATTGCAAAATCAAACACTGAAGGCATATAACTATATCTTACACGATGTTAAATTTATTCATGAGGTTTATGTTACGGGACAATAGAAAATTGAAAAAAATCAGAAAACAGCTGTATACTTGCTGAATGTGCACAACAAAAGGCACAAAAAGAAAAACACATCCAAACAGTGAAATCATTGCAAAATCAAACACTGAGGTTACAGAAGTATATCTTATAAGATGTTAACTTTATTTATGAGGTTTATGTTTCGGGACAATAGAAAATTGAAAAAAATCAGAAAACAGCCGTATACTTGCTGAATGTGCACAACAAAAGACACAAATAGAAAAACACATCCAAACAGTGAAATCATTGCAAAATCAAACACTGAGGGTACAAAAGTATA
Organism: Solea solea; assembly: GCF_958295425.1. Taxonomy (NCBI): domain Eukaryota; kingdom Metazoa; phylum Chordata; class Actinopteri; order Pleuronectiformes; family Soleidae; genus Solea; species Solea solea. Next base: position 600,501 of record NW_026704082.1, read on the forward strand.
TCTTATAAGATGTTAACTTTATTTGTGAGGTTTGTTATGGGACAGTAGAAAATTGAAAAAAATCAGAAAACAGCCGTATACTTGCTGAATGCGCACAAAAACAGACACATATAGAAAAACACATCCAAACAGTGAAATCATTGCAAAATCAAACACTGAAGGCATATAACTATATCTTATAAGATTTTAACTTTATTTGTGAGGTTTATGTTATGGGACAGTAGAAAATTGAAAAAAATCAGAAAACAGCCGTATACTTGCTGAATGTGCACAAACACAGACACACATAGAAAAACACATCCAAACAGTGAAATCATTGCAAAATCAAACACTGAAGGCATATAACTATATCTTATAAGATTTTAACTTTATTTGTGAGGTTTATGTTATGGGACAGTAGAAAATTGAAAAAAATCAGAAAACAGCCGTATACTTGCTGAATGTGCACAAAAACAGACACAAATAGAAAAACACATCCAAACAGTGAAATCATTGCAAAATCAAACACTGAGGTTACAGAAGTATATCTTATAAGATGTTAACTGTATTTGTGAGGTTTATGTTATGGGACAGTAGAAAATTGAAAAAAATCAGAAAACAGCCGTATACTTGCTGAATGTGCACAAACACAGACACACATAGAAAAACACATCCAAACAGTGAAATCATTGCAAAATCAAACACTGAAGGCATATAACTATATCTTATAAGATTTTAACTTTATTTGTGAGGTTTATGTTATGGGACAGTAGAAAATTGAAAAAAATCAGAAAACAGCCGTATACTTGCTGAATGTGCACAAACACAGACACACATAGAAAAACACATCCAAACAGTGAAATCATTGCAAAATCAAACACTGAAGGCATATAACTATATCTTATAAGATTTTAACTTTATTTGTGAGGTTTATGTCATGGGACAGTAGAAAATTGAAAAAAATCAGAAAACAGCCGTATACTTGCTGAATGTGCACAAACACAGACACACATAGAAAAACACATCCAAACAGTGAAATCATTGCAAAATCAAACACTGAAGGCATATAACTATATCTTATAAGATTTTAACTTTATTTGTGAGGTTTATGTTATGGGACAGTAGAAAATTGAAAAAAATCAGAAAACAGCCGTATACTTGCTGAATGTGCACAAATACAGAGACAAATAGAAAAACACATCCAAACAGTGAAATCATTGCAAAATCAAACACTGAGGTTACAGAAGTATATCTTATAAGATGTTAACTGTATTTGTGAGGTTTATGTTATGGGACAGTAGAAAATTGAAAAAAATCAGAAAACAGCCGTATACTTGCTGAATGTGCACAAACACAGACAGACATAGAAAAACACATCCAAACAGTGAAATCATTGCAAAATCAAACACTGAAGGCATATAACTATATCTTATAAGATTTTAACTTTATTTGTGAGGTTTATGTTATGGGACAGTAGAAAATTGAAAAAAATCAGAAAACAGCCGTATACTTGCTGAATGTGCACAAAAACAGACACAAATAGAAAAACACATCCAAACAGTGAAATCATTGCAAAATCAAACACTGAGGTTACAGAAGTATATCTTATAAGATGTTAACTTTATTTGTGAGGTTTATGTTTTGGGACAGTAGAAAATTGAAAAAAATCAGAAAACAGCCGTATACTTGCTGAATGTGCACAAACACAGACACACATAGAAAAACACATCCAAACAGTGAAATCATTGCAAAATCAAACACTGAAGGCATATAACTATATCTTATAAGATTTTAACTTTATTTGTGAGGTTTATGTTATGGGATAGTAGAAAATTGAAAAAAATCAGAAAACAGCCGTATACTTGCTGAATGTGCACAAACACAGAGACACATAGAAAAACACATCCAAACAGTGAAATCATTGCAAAATCAAACACTGAAGGCATATAACTATATCTTATAAGATTTTAACTTTATTTGTGAGGTTTATGTTATGGGACAGTAGAAAATTGAAAAAAATCAGAAAACAGCCGTATACTTGCTGAATGTGCACAAATACAGAGACAAATAGAAAAACACATCCAAACAGTGAAATCATTGCAAAATCAAACACTGAGGTTACAGAAGTATATCTTATAAGATGTTAACTGTATTTGTGAGGTTTATGTTATGGGACAGTAGAAAATTGAAAAAAATCAGAAAACAGCCGTATACTTGCTGAATGTGCACAAACACAGACACACATAGAAAAACACATCCAAACAGTGAAATCATTGCAAAATCAAACACTGAAGGCATATAACTATATCTTATAAGATTTTAACTTTATTTGTGAGGTTTATGTTATGGGACAGTAGAAAATTGAAAAAAATCAGAAAACAGCCGTATACTTGCTGAAAGTGCACAAACACAGACACACATAGAAAAACACATCCAAACAGTGAAATCATTGCAAAATCAAACACTGAAGGCATATAACTATATCTTATAAGATTTTAACTTTATTTGTGAGGTTTATGTTATGGGACAGTAGAAAATTCAAAAAAATCAGAAAACAGCCGTATACTTGCTGAATGTGCACAAAAACAGACACAAATAGAAAAACACATCCAAACAGTGAAATCATTGCAAAATCAAACACTGAGGTTACAGAAGTATATCTTATAAGATGTTAACTTTATTTGTGAGGTTTATGTTTTGGGACAGTAGAAAATTGAAAAAAATCAGAAAACAGCCGTATACTTGCTGAATGTGCACAAACACAGACACACATAGAAAAACACATCCAAACAGTGAAATCATTGCAAAATCAAACACTGAAGGCATATAACTATATCTTATAAGATTTTAACTTTATTTGTGAGGTTTATGTTATGGGACAGTAGAAAATTGAAAAAAATCAGAAAACAGCCGTATACTTGCTGAATGTGCACAAACACAGACACACATAGAAAAACACATCCAAACAGTGAAATCATTGCAAAATCAAACACTGAAGGCATATAACTATATCTTATAAGATTTTAACTTTATTTGTGAGGTTTATGTTATGGGACAGTAGAAAATTGAAAAAAATCAGAAAACAGCCGTATACTTGCTGAATGTGCACAAAAACAGACACAAATAGAAAAACACATCCAAACAGTGAAATCATTGCAAAATCAAACACTGAGGTTACAGAAGTATATCTTATAAGATGTTAACTGTATTTGTGAGGTTTATGTTATGGGACAGTAGAAAATTGAAAAAAATCAGAAAACAGCCATATACTTGCTGAATGTGCACAAACACAGACACACATAGAAAAACACATCCAAACAGTGAAATCATTGCAAAATCAAACACTGAAGGCATATAACTATATCTTATAAGATTTTAACTTTATTTGTGAGGTTTATGTTATGGGACAGTAGAAAATTGAAAAAAATCAGAAAACAGCCGTATACTTGCTGAATGTGCACAAACACAGACACACATAGAAAAACACATCCAAACAGTGAAATCATTGCAAAATCAAACACTGAAGGCATATAACTATATCTTATAAGATTTTAACTTTATTTGTGAGGTTTATGTTATGGGACAGTAGAAAATTCAAAAAAATCAGAAAACAGCCGTATACTTGCTGAATGTGCACAAAAACAGACACAAATAGAAAAACACATCCAAACAGTGAAATCATTGCAAAATCAAACACTGAGGTTACAGAAGTATATCTTATAAGATGTTAACTTTATTTGTGAGGTTTATGTTTTGGGACAGTAGAAAATTGAAAAAAATCAGAAAACAGCCGTATGCTTGCTGAATGTGCACAAACACAGACACACATAGAAAAACACATCCAAACAGTGAAATCATTGCAAAATCAAACACTGAAGGCATATAACTATATCTTATAAGATTTTAACTTTATTTGTGAGGTTTATGTTATGGGACAGTAGAAAATTGAAAAAAATCAGAAAACAGCCGTATACTTGCTGAATGTGCACAAAAACAGACACAAATAGAAAAACACATCCAAACAGTGAAATCATTGCAAAATCAAACACTGAGGTTACAGAAGTATATCTTATAAGATGTTTACTTTATTTGTGAGGTTTATGTTATGGGACAGTAGAAAATTGAAAAAAATCAGAAAACAGCCGTATACTTGCTGAATGTGCACAAAACAGACACAAATAGAAAAACACATCCAAACAGTGAAATCATTGCAAAATGAAACACTGAAAGTAAATAACTATATCTTATAAGATTTTAACTTTATTTATGACGTTTATGTTATGGGACAGTAGAAAATTGAAAAAAATCAGAAAACAGCCGTATACTTGCTGAATGCGCACAAAAACAGACACAAATAGAAAAACACATCCAAACAGTGGAATCATTGCAAAATCAAACACTGACGGCATATAACTATATCTTATAAGATGTTAACTATATTTGTGAGGTTTATGTTATGGGACAGTAGAAAATTAAAAAAAATCAGAAAACAGCCGTATACTTGCTGAATGTGCAAAACAAAAGACACAAATAGAAAAACACATCCAAACAGTGAAATCATTGCAAAATCAAACAGAAGTATATCTTATAAGATGTTAACTTTATTTGTGAGGTTTATGTTATGGGACAGTAGAAAATTGAAAAAAATCAGAAAACAGCCGTATACTTGCTGAATGTGCACAAAAACAGACACAAATAGAAAAACACATCCAAACAGTGAAATCATTGCAAAATCAAACACTGAGGTTACAGAAGTATATCTTATAAGATGTTAACTTTATTTGTGAGGTTTATGTTATGGGACAGTAGAAAATTGAAAAAAATCAGAAAACAGCCGTATACTTGCTGAATGTGCACAAAACAGACACAAATAGAAAAACACATCCAAACTGTGAAATCATTGCAAAATCAAACACTGATGGCATATAACTATATCTTATAAGATGTTAACTTCATTTGTGAGGTTTATGTTATGGGACAGTAGAAAATTGAAAAAAATCAGAAAACAGTCGATACTTGCTGAATGTGCACAACAAAAGACACAAATAGAAAAACACATCCAAACAGTGAAATCATTGCAAAATCAAACACTGACGGCATATAACTATATCTTATAAGATGTTAACTTTATTTGTGAGGTTTATGTTATGGGACAGTAGAAAATTAAAAAAAATCAAAAAACAGCCGTATACTTGCTGAATGTGCAAAACAAAAGACACAAATAGAAAAACACATCCAAACAGTGAAATCATTGCAAAATCAAACAGAAGTATATCTTATAAGATGTTAACTTTATTTGTGAGGTTTATGTTATGGGACAGTAGAAAATTGAAAAAAATCAGAAAACAGCTGTATACTTGCTGAATGTGCACAACAAAAGACACAAATAGAAAAACAGATCCAGACAGTGAAATCATTGCAAAATCAAACACTGAGGTTAAAGAAGTATATCTTATAAGATGTTAACTTTATTCATGAGGTTTATGTTACGGGACAATAGAAAATTGAAAAAAATCTGAAAACAGCCGTATACTTGCTGAATGTGCACAACAAAAGACACAAATAGAAAAACACATCCAAACAGTGGAATCATTGCAAAATCAAACACTGACGGCATATAACTATATCTTATAAGATGTTAACTATATTTGTGAGGTTTATGTTATGGGACAGTAGAAAATTAAAAAAAATCAGAAAACAGCCGTATACTTGCTGAATGTGCAAAACAAAAGACACAAATAGAAAAACACATCCAAACAGTGAAATCATTGCAAAATCAAACAGAAGTATATCTTATAAGATGTTAACTTTATTTGTGAGGTTTATGTTATGGGACAGTAGAAAATTGAAAAAAATCAGAAAACAGCCGTATACTTGCTGAATGTGCACAAAAACAGACACAAATAGAAAAACACATCCAAACAGTGAAATCATTGCAAAATCAAACACTGAGGTTACAGAAGTATATCTTATAAGATGTTAACTTTATTTGTGAGGTTTATGTTATGGGACAGTAGAAAATTGAAAAAAATCAGAAAACAGCCGTATACTTGCTGAATGTGCACAAAACAGACACAAATAGAAAAACACATCCAAACTGTGAAATCATTGCAAAATCAAACACTGATGGCATATAACTATATCTTATAAGATGTTAACTTCATTTGTGAGGTTTATGTTATGGGACAGTAGAAAATTGAAAAAAATCAGAAAACAGTCGATACTTGCTGAATGTGCACAACAAAAGACACAAATAGAAAAACACATCCAAACAGTGAAATCATTGCAAAATCAAACACTGACGGCATATAACTATATCTTATAAGATGTTAACTTTATTTGTGAGGTTTATGTTATGGGACAGTAGAAAATTAAAAAAAATCAAAAAACAGCCGTATACTTGCTGAATGTGCAAAACAAAAGACACAAATAGAAAAACACATCCAAACAGTGAAATCATTGCAAAATCAAACAGAAGTATATCTTATAAGATGTTAACTTTATTTGTGAGGTTTATGTTATGGGACAGTAGAAAATTGAAAAAAATCAGAAAACAGCTGTATACTTGCTGAATGTGCACAACAAAAGACACAAATAGAAAAACAGATCCAGACAGTGAAATCATTGCAAAATCAAACACTGAGGTTAAAGAAGTATATCTTATAAGATGTTAACTTTATTCATGAGGTTTATGTTACGGGACAATAGAAAATTGAAAAAAATCTGAAAACAGCCGTATACTTGCTGAATGTGCACAAAAACAGACACAAATAGAAAAACACATCCAAACAGTGAAATCATTGCAAAATCAAACACTGAAGGCATATAGCTATATCTTATAAGATTTTAACTTTATTTGTGAGGTTTATGTTATGGGACAGTAGAAAATGAAAAAAAAAACAGAAAACAGCCGTATACTTGCTGTGTGTGCACAACAAAAGACACAAATAGAAAAACACATCCAAACAGTGAAATCATTGCAAAATCAAACACTGAAGGCATATAGCTATATCTTATAAGATTTTAACTTTATTTGTGAGGTTTATGTTATGGGACAGTAGAAAATTGAAAAAAATCAGAAAACAGCGGTATACTGCTGAATGTGCACAAAAACAGACACAAATAGAAAAACACATCCAAACAGTTAAATCATTGCAAAATCAAACACTGAAGGCATATAACTATATCTTACACGATGTTAAATTTATTCATGAGGTTTATGTTACGGGACAATAGAAAATTGAAAAAAATCAGAAAACAGCTGTATACTTGCTGAATGTGCACAACAAAAGGCACAAAAAGAAAAACACATCCAAACAGTGAAATCATTGCAAAATCAAACACTGAGGTTACAGAAGTATATCTTATAAGATGTTAACTTTATTTATGAGGTTTATGTTTCGGGACAATAGAAAATTGAAAAAAATCAGAAAACAGCCGTATACTTGCTGAATGTGCACAACAAAAGACACAAATAGAAAAACACATCCAAACAGTGAAATCATTGCAAAATCAAACACTGAGGGTACAAAAGTATATTTTATAAGATGTTAACTTTATTTGTGAGGTTTGTTATGGGACAGTAGAAAATTGAAAAAAATCAGAAAACAGCCGTATACTTGCTGAATGCGCACAAAAACAGACACATATAGAAAAACACATCCAAACAGTGAAATCATTGCAAAATCAAACACTGAAGGCATATAACTATATCTTATAAGATTTTAACTTTATTTGTGAGGTTTATGTTATGGGACAGTAGAAAATTGAAAAAAATCAGAAAACAGCCGTATACTTGCTGAATGTGCACAAACACAGACACACATAGAAAAACACATCCAAACAGTGAAATCATTGCAAAATCAAACACTGAAGGCATATAACTATATCTTATAAGATTTTAACTTTATTTGTGAGGTTTATGTTATGGGACAGTAGAAAATTGAAAAAAATCAGAAAACAGCCGTATACTTGCTGAATGTGCACAAAAACAGACACAAATAGAAAAACACATCCAAACAGTGAAATCATTGCAAAATCAAACACTGAGGTTACAGAAGTATATCTTATAAGATGTTAACTGTATTTGTGAGGTTTATGTTATGGGACAGTAGAAAATTGAAAAAAATCAGAAAACAGCCGTATACTTGCTGAATGTGCACAAACACAGACACACATAGAAAAACACATCCAAACAGTGAAATCATTGCAAAATCAAACACTGAAGGCATATAACTATATCTTATAAGATTTTAACTTTATTTGTGAGGTTTATGTTATGGGACAGTAGAAAATTGAAAAAAATCAGAAAACAGCCGTATACTTGCTGAATGTGCACAAACACAGACACACATAGAAAAACACATCCAAACAGTGAAATCATTGCAAAATCAAACACTGAAGGCATATAACTATATCTTATAAGATTTTAACTTTATTTGTGAGGTTTATGTTATGGGACAGTAGAAAATTCAAAAAAATCAGAAAACAGCCGTATACTTGCTGAATGTGCACAAAAACAGACACAAATAGAAAAACACATCCAAACAGTGAAATCATTGCAAAATCAAACACTGAGGTTACAGAAGTATATCTTATAAGATGTTAACTTTATTTGTGAGGTTTATGTTTTGGGACAGTAGAAAATTGAAAAAAATCAGAAAACAGCCGTATGCTTGCTGAATGTGCACAAACACAGACACACATAGAAAAACACATCCAAACAGTGAAATCATTGCAAAATCAAACACTGAAGGCATATAACTATATCTTATAAGATTTTAACTTTATTTGTGAGGTTTATGTTATGGGACAGTAGAAAATTGAAAAAAATCAGAAAACAGCCGTATACTTGCTGAATGTGCACAAAAACAGACACAAATAGAAAAACACATCCAAACAGTGAAATCATTGCAAAATCAAACACTGAGGTTACAGAAGTATATCTTATAAGATGTTAACTTTATTTGTGAGGTTTATGTTATGGGACAGTAGAAAATTGAAAAAAATCAGAAAACAGCCGTATACTTGCTGAATGTGCACAAAACAGACACAAATAGAAAAACACATCCAAACTGTGAAATCATTGCAAAATCAAACACTGATGGCATATAACTATATCTTATAAGATGTTAACTTCATTTGTGAGGTTTATGTTATGGGACAGTAGAAAATTGAAAAAAATCAGAAAACAGTCGATACTTGCTGAATGTGCACAACAAAAGACACAAATAGAAAAACACATCCAAACAGTGAAATCATTGCAAAATCAAACACTGACGGCATATAACTATATCTTATAAGATGTTAACTTTATTTGTGAGGTTTATGTTATGGGACAGTAGAAAATTAAAAAAAATCAAAAAACAGCCGTATACTTGCTGAATGTGCAAAACAAAAGACACAAATAGAAAAACACATCCAAACAGTGAAATCATTGCAAAATCAAACAGAAGTATATCTTATAAGATGTTAACTTTATTTGTGAGGTTTATGTTATGGGACAGTAGAAAATTGAAAAAAATCAGAAAACAGCTGTATACTTGCTGAATGTGCACAACAAAAGACACAAATAGAAAAACACATCCAGACAGTGAAATCATTGCAAAATCAAACACTGAGGTTAAAGAAGTATATCTTATAAGATGTTAACTTTATTCATGAGGTTTATGTTACGGGACAATAGAAAATTGAAAAAAATCAGAAAACAGCCATATACTTGCTGAATGTGCACAAAAACAGACACAAATAGAAAAACACATCCAAACAGTGAAATCATTGCAAAATCAAACACTGAGGTTACAGAAGTATATCTTATAAGATGTTAACTTTATTTGTGAGGTTTATGTTATGGGACAGTAGAAAATTGAAAAAAATCAGAAAACAGCCGTATACTTGCTGAATGTGCACAAAACAGACACAAATAGAAAAACACATCCAAACTGTGAAATCATTGCAAAATCAAACACTGATGGCATATAACTATATCTTATAAGATGTTAACTTCATTTGTGAGGTTTATGTTATGGGACAGTAGAAAATTGAAAAAAATCAGAAAACAGTCGATACTTGCTGAATGTGCACAACAAAAGACACAAATAGAAAAACACATCCAAACAGTGAAATCATTGCAAAATCAAACAGAAGTATATCTTATAAGATGTTAACTTTATTTGTGAGGTTTATGTTATGGGACAGTAGAAAATTGAAAAAAATCAGAAAACAGCCGTATACTTGCTGAATGTGCACAAAACAGACACAAATAGAAAAACACATCCAAACTGTGAAATCATTGCAAAATCAAACACTGATGGCATATAACTATATCTTATAAGATGTTAACTTCATTTGTGAGGTTTATGTTATGGGACAGTAGAAAATTGAAAAAAATCAGAAAACAGCCGTATACTTGCTGAATGTGCAAAACAAAAGACACAAATAGAAAAACACATCCAAACAGTGAAATCATTGCAAAATCAAACAGAAGTATATCTTATAAGATGTTAACTTTATTTGTGAGGTTTATGTTATGGGACAGTAGAAAATTGAAAAAAATCAGAAAACAGCTGTATACTTGCTGAATGTGCACAACAAAAGACACAAATAGAAAAACACATCCAGACAGTGAAATCATTGCAAAATCAAACACTGAGGTTAAAGAAGTATATCTTATAAGATGTTAACTTTATTCATGAGGTTTATGTTACGGGACAATAGAAAATTGAAAAAAATCTGAAAACAGCCGTATACTTGCTGAATGTGCACAAAAACAGACACAAATAGAAAAACACATCCAAACAGTGAAATCATTGCAAAATCAAACACTGAAGGCATATAGCTATATCTTCTAAGATTTTAACTTTATTTGTGAGGTTTATGTTATGGGACAGTAGAAAATGAAAAAAAAAACAGAAAACAGCCGTATACTTGCTGTGTGTGCACAACAAAAGACACAAATAGAAAAACACATCCAAACAGTGAAATCATTGCAAAATCAAACACTGAGGATAAATAACTATATCTTATAAGATTTTAACTTTATTTGTGAGGTTTATGTTATGGGACAGTAGAAAATTGAAAAAAATCAGAAAACAGCGGTATACTTGCTGAATGTGCACAAAAACAGACACAAATAGAAAAACACATCCAAACAGTGAAATCATTGCAAAATCAAACACTGAAGGCATATAACTATATCTTACACGATGTTAAATTTATTCATGAGGTTTATGTTACGGGACAATAGAAAATTGAAAAAAATCAGAAAACAGCTGTATACTTGCTGAATGTGCACAACAAAAGGCACAAAAAGAAAAACACATCCAAACAGTGAAATCATTGCAAAATCAAACACTGAGGTTACAGAAGTATATCTTATAAGATGTTAACTTTATTTATGAGGTTTATGTTTCGGGACAATAGAAAATTGAAAAAAATCAGAAAACAGCCGTATACTTGCTGAATGTGCACAACAAAAGACACAAATAGAAAAACACATCCAAACAGTGAAATCATTGCAAAATCAAACACTGAAGGCATATAACTATATCTTACAAGATGTTAAATTTATTTGTGAGGTTTATGTCATGGGACAGTAGAAAATTGAAAAAAATCAGAAAACAGCCGTATACTTGCTGAATGTGCACAAAACAGACACAAATAGAAAAACACATCCAAACAGTGAAATCATTGCAAAATCAAACACTGAGGTTACAGAAGTATATCTTATAAGATTTTAACTTTATTTGTGAGGTTTATGTTATGGGACAGTAGAAAATTGAAAAAAATCAGAAAACAGCCGTATACTTGCTGAATGTGCACAAAAACAGACACAAATAGAAAAACACATCCAAACAGTGAAATCATTGCAAAATCAAACACTGAGGTGACAGAAGTATATCTTATAAGATTTTAACTTTATTTGTGACGTTTATGTTATGGGACAATAGAAATTTGAAAAAAATCAGAAAACAGCCGTATACTTGCTGAATGTGCACAAAAACAGACACAAATAGAAAAACACATCCAAACAGTGAAATCATTGCAAAATCAAACACTGAAGGCATATAACTATATCTAACAAGATGTTAAATTTATCTGTGAGGTTTATGTTATGGGACAGTAGAAAATTGAAAAAAATCAGAAAACAGCCGTATACTTGCTGAATGCGCATAAAAACAGACACAAATAGAAAAACACATCCAAACAGTGAAATCATTGCAAAATCAAACACTGACGGCATATAACTATATCTTATAAGATTTTAACTTTATTTGTGAGGTTTATGTTATGGGACAGTAGAAAATTGAAAAAAATCAGAAAACAGCCGTATACTTGCTGAATGTGCACAAAACAGACACAAATAGAAAAACACATCCAAACAGTGAAATCATTGCAAAATCAAACACTGAGGTTACAGAAGTATATCTTATAAGATGTTTACTTTATTTGTGAGGTTTATGTTATGGGACAGTAGAAAATTGAAAAAAATCAGAAAACAGCCGTATACTTGCTGAATGTGCACAAAAACAGACACAAATAGAAAAACACATCCAAACAGTGAAATCATTGCAAAATCAAACACTGAAGGCATATAACTATATCTAATAAGATTTTAACTTTATTTGTGAGGTTTATGTTATGGGACAGTAGAGAATTGAAAAAAATCAGAAAACAGCCGTATACTTGCTGAATGTGCACAAAAACAGACACAAATAGAAAAACACATCCAAACAGTGAAATCATTGCAAAATCAAACACTGAAGGCATATAACTATATCTTATAAGATTTTAACTTTATTTGTTAGGTTTATGTTATTGGACAGTAGAAAATTGAAAAAAATCAGAAAACAGCCGTATACTTGCTGAATGTGCACAAAACAGACACAAATAGAAAAACACATCCAAACAGTGAAATCAGTGCAAAATCAAACCCTGAGGTTACAGAAGTATATCTTATAAGATGTTAACTTTATTTGTGAGGCTTATGTTATGGGACAGTAGAAAATTGAAAAAAATCAGAAAACAGCCGTATACTTGCTGAATGCGCACAACAAAAGACACAAATAGAAAAACACATCCAAACAGTGAAATCATTGCAAAATCAAACACTGACGGCATATAACTATATCTTATAAGATGTTAACTTTATTTGTGAGATTTATGTTATGGGACAGTAGAAAATTGAAAAAAATCAGAAAACAGCCGTATACTTGCTGAATGTGCACAAAACAGACACAAATAGAAAAACACATCCAAACAGTGAAATCATTGCAAAATCAAACACTGAGGTTACAGAAGTATATCTTATAAGATGTTTACTTTATTTGTGAGGTTTATGTTATGGGACAGTAGAAAATTGAAAAAAATCAGAAAACAGCCGTATACTTGCTGAATGTGCACAAAAACAGACACAAATAGAAAAACACATCCAAACAGTGAAATCATTGCAAAATCAAACACTGAAGGCATATAACTATATCTAATAAGATTTTAACTTTATTTGTGAGGTTTATGTTATGGGACAGTAGAGAATTGAAAAAAATCAGAAAACAGCCGTATACTTGCTGAATGTGCACAAAAACAGATACAAATAGAAAAACACATCCAAACAGTGAAATCATTGCAAAATCAAACACTGAAGGCATATAACTATATCTTATAAGATTTTAACTTTATTTGTTAGGTTTATGTTATGGGACAGTAGAAAATTGAAAAAAATCAGAAAACAGCCGTATACTTGCTGAATGTGCACAAAACAGACACAAATAGAAAAACACATCCAAACAGTGAAATCATTGCAAAATCAAACACTGAGGTTACAGAAGTATATCTTATAAGATGTTAACTTTATTTGTGAGGCTTATGTTATGGGACAGTAGAAAATTGAAAAAAATCAGAAAACAGCCGTATACTTGCTGAATGCGCACAACAAAAGACACAAATAGAAAAACACATCCAAACAGTGAAATCATTGCAAAATCAAACACTGACGGCATATAACTATATCTTATAAGATGTTAACTTTATTTGTGAGATTTATGTTATGGGACAGTAGAAAATTGAAAAAAATCAGAAAACAGCCGTATACTTGCTGAATGTGCACAAAAACAGACACAAATAGAAAAACACATCCAAACAGGGAAATCATTGCAAAATCAAACACTGAAGGCATATAACTATATCTAATAAGATTTTAACTTTATTTGTGAGGTTTATGTTATGGGATAGTAGAAAATTGAAAAAAATCAGAAAACAGCCGTATACTTGCTGAATTTGCACAAAAACAGACACAAATAGAAAAACACATCCAAACAGTGAAATCTTGCAAAATCAAACACTGAGGGTAAATAACTATATCTTATAAGATTTTAACTTTATTTGTTAGGTTTATGTTATGGGACAGTAGAAAATTGAAAAAAATCAGAAAACAGCCGTATACTTGCTGAATGTGCACAGAACAGACACACAAAGGAAAAACACATCCAAACAGTGAAATCATTGCAAAATCAAACACTGAGGTTACAGAAGTATATCTTATAAGATGTTAACTTTATTTGTGAGGCTTATGTTATGGGACAGTAGAAAATTGAAAAAAATCAGAAAACAGCCGTATACTTGCTGAATGCGCACAACAAAAGACACAAATAGAAAAACACATCAAAACAGTGAAATCATTGCAAAATCAAACACTGACGGCATATAACTATATCTTATAAGATGTTAACTTTATTTGTGAGATTTATGTTATGGGACAGTAGAAAATTGAAAAAAATCAGAAAACAGCCGTATACTTGCTGAATGTGCACAAAAACAGACACAAATAGAAAAACACATCCAAACAGGGAAATCATTGCAAAATCAAACACTGAAGGCATATAACTATATCTAATAAGATTTTAACTTTATTTGTGAGGTTTATGTTATGGGACAGTAGAAAATTGAAAAAAATCAGAAAACAGCCGTATACTTGCTGAATGCGCACAACAAAAGACACAAATAGAAAAACACATCCAAACAGTGAAATCATTGCAAAATCAAACACTGACGGCATATAACTATATCTTATAAGATTTTAACTTTATTTGTGAGGTTTATGTTATGGGACAGTAGAAAATTGAAAAAAATCAGAAAACAGCCGTATACTTGCTGAATGTGCACAAAACAGACACAAATAGAAAAACACATCCAAACAGTGAAATCATTGCAAAATCAAACACTGAGGTTACAGAAGTATATCTTATAAGATGTTTACTTTATTTGTGAGGTTTATGTTATGGGACAGTAGAAAATTTAAAAAAATCAGAAAACAGCCGTATACTTGCTGAATGTGCACAAAAACAGACACAAATAGAAAAACACATCCAAACAGTGAAATCATTGCAAAATCAAACACTGAAGGCATATAACTATATCTAATAAGATTTTAACTTTATTTGTGAGGTTTATGTTATGGGACAGTAGAGAATTGAAAAAAATCAGAAAACAGCCGTATACTTGCTGAATGTGCACAAAAACAGACACAAATAGAAAAACACATCCAAACAGTGAAATCATTGCAAAATCAAACACTGAAGGCATATAACTATATCTTATAAGATTTTAACTTTATTTGTTAGGTTTATGTTATGGGACAGTAGAAAATTGAAAAAAATCAGAAATCAGCCGTATACTTGCTGAATGTGCACAAAAACAGACACAAATAGAAAAACACATCCAAACAGTGAAATCATTGCAAAATCAAACACTGAAGGCATATAACTATATCTAATAAGATTTTAACTTTATTTGTGAGGTTTATGTTATGGGACAGTAGAGAATTGAAAAAAATCAGAAAACAGCCGTATACTTGCTGAATGTGCACAAAAACAGACACAAATAGAAAAACACATCCAAACAGTGAAATCATTGCAAAATCAAACACTGAAGGCATATAACTATATCTTATAAGATTTTAACTTTATTTGTTAGGTTTATGTTATGGGACAGTAGAAAATTGAAAAAAATCAGAAAACAGCCGTATACTTGCTGAATGTGCACAAAACAGACACACATAGAAAAACACATCCAAACAGTGAAATCATTGCAAAATCAAACACTGAGGGTACAGAAGTATATCTTATAAGATGTTAACTTTATTTGTGAGGTTTATGTTATGGGACAGTAGAAAATTGAAAAAAATCAGAAAACAGCCGTATACTTGCTGAATGCGCACAACAAAAGACACAAATAGAAAAACACATCCAAACAGTGAAATCATTGCAAAATCAAACACTGACGGCATATAACTATATCTTATAAGATTTTAACTTTATTTGTGAGGTTTATGTTATGGGACAGTAGAAAATTGAAAAAAATCAGAAAACAGCCGTATACTTGCTGAATGTGCACAAAACAGACACAAATAGAAAAACACATCCAAACAGTGAAATCATTGCAAAATCAAACACTGAGGTTACAGAAGTATATCTTATAAGATGTTTACTTTATTTGTGAGGTTTATGTTATGGGACAGTAGAAAATTGAAAAAAATCAGAAAACAGCCGTATACTTGCTGAATGTGCACAAAAACAGACACAAATAGAAAAACACATCCAAACAGTGAAATCATTGCAAAATCAAACACTGAAGGCATATAACTATATCTAATAAGATTTTAACTTTATTTGTGAGGTTTATGTTATGGGACAGTAGAGAATTGAAAAAAATCAGAAAACAGCCGTATACTTGCTGAATGTGTACAAAAACAGACACAAATAGAAAAACACATCCAAACAGTGAAATCATTGCAAAATCAAACACTGAAGGCATATAACTATATCTTATAAGAGTTTAACTTTATTTGTTAGGTTTATGTTATGGGACAGTAGAAAATTGAAAAAAATCAGAAAACAGCCGTATACTTGCTGAATGCGCACAACAAAAGACACAAATAGAAAAACACATCCAAACAGTGAAATCATTGCAAAATCAAACACTGACGGCATATAACTATATCTTATAAGATTTTAACTTTATTTGTGAGGTTTATGTTATGGGACAGTAGAAAATTGAAAAAAATCAGAAAACAGCCGTATACTTGCTGAATGTGCACAAAACAGACACAAATAGAAAAACACATCCAAACAGTGAAATCATTGCAAAATCAAACACTGAGGTTACAGAAGTATATCTTATAAGATGTTTACTTTATTTGTGAGGTTTATGTTATGGGACAGTAGAAAATTGAAAAAAATCAGAAAACAGCCGTATACTTGCTGAATGTGCACAAAAACAGACACAAATAGAAAAACACATCCAAACAGTGAAATCATTGCAAAATCAAACACTGAAGGCATATAACTATATCTAATAAGATTTTAACTTTATTTGTGAGGTTTATGTTATGGGACAGTAGAGAATTGAAAAAAATCAGAAAACAGCCGTATACTTGCTGAATGTGTACAAAAACAGACACAAATAGAAAAACACATCCAAACAGTGAAATCATTGCAAAATCAAACACTGAAGGCATATAACTATATCTTATAAGAGTTTAACTTTATTTGTTAGGTTTATGTTATGGGACAGTAGAAAATTGAAAAAAATCAGAAAACAGCCGTATACTTGCTGAATGTGCACAAAACAGACACAAATAGAAAAACACATCCAAACAGTGAAATCATTGCAAAATCAAACACTGAGGTTACAGAAGTATATCTTATAAGATGTTAACTTTATTTGTGAGGTTTATGTTATGGGACAGTAGAAAATTGAAAAAAATCAGAAAACAGCCGTATACTTGCTGAATGCGCACAACAAAAGACACAAATAGAAAAACACATCCAAACAGTGAAATCATTGCAAAATCAAACACTGACGGCATATAACTATATCTTATAAGATGTTAACTTTATTTGTGAGATTTATGTTATGGGACAGTAGAAAATTGAAAAAAATCAGAAAACAGCCGTATACTTGCTGAATGTGCACAAAAACAGACACAAATAGAAAAACACATCCAAACAGGGAAATCATTGCAAAATCAAACACTGAAGGCATATAACTATATCTAATAAGATTTTAACTTTATTTGTGAGGTTTATGTTATGGGACAGTAGAAAATTGAAAAAAATCAGAAAACAGCCGTATACTTGCTGAATGTGCACAAAACAGACACAAATAGAAAAACACATCCAAACAGTGAAATCATTGCAAAATCAAACACTGAGGGTACAGAAGTATATCTTATAAGATGTTAACTTCATTTGTGAGGTTTATGTTATGGGACAGTAGAGAATTGAAAAAAATCAGAAAACAGCCGTATACTTGCTGAATGTGCACAAAAACAGACACAAATAGAAAAACACATCCAAACAGTGAAATCATTGCAAAATCAAACACTGAAGGCATATAACTATATCTTATAAGATTTTAACTTTATTTGTTAGGTTTATGTTATGGGACAGTAGAAAATTGAAAAAAATCAGAAAACAGCCGTATACTTGCTGAATGTGCACAAAACAGACACAAATAGAAAAACACATCCAAACAGTGAAATCATTGCAAAATCAAACACTGAGGTTACAGAAGTATATCTTATAAGATGTTAACTTTATTTGTGAGGTTTATGTTATGGGACAGTAGAAAATTGAAAAAAATCAGAAAACAGTCGATACTTGCTGAATGTGCACAACAAAAGACACACATAGAAAAACACATCCAAACAGTGAAATCATTGCAAAATCAAACACTGAGGTTACAGAAGTATATCTTATAAGATGTTAACTTTATTTGTGAGGTTTATGTTATGGGACAGTAGAAAATTGAAAAAAATCAGAAAACAGCCGTATACTTGCTGAATGTGCACAAAAACAGACACAAATAGAAAAACACATCCAAACAGTGAAATCATTGCAAAATCAAACACTGAGGTTACAGAAGTATATCTTATAAGATGTTAACTTTATTTGTGAGGTTTATGTTATGGGACAGTAGAAAATTGAAAAAAATCAGAAAACAGCCGTATACTTGCTGAATGTGCACAAAAACAGACACAAATAGAAAAACACATCCAAACAGTGAAATCATTGCAAAATCAAACACTGAAGGCATATAACTATATCTTATAAGATTTTAACTTTATTTGTGAGGTTTATGTTATGGGACAGTAGAAAATTGAAAAAAATCAGAAAACAGCCGTATACTTGCTGAATGCGCACAAAAACAGACACAAATAGAAAAACACATCCAAACAGTGAAATCATTGCAAAATTAAACACTGAGGTTACAGAAGTATATCTTATAAGATGTTAACTTTATTTGTGAGGTTTATGTTATGGGACAGTAGAAAATTTAAAAAAATCAGAAAACAGTCGATACTTGCTGAATGTGCACAACAAAAGACACACATAGAAAAACACATCCAAACAGTGAAATCATTGCAAAATCAAACACTGAGGTTACAGAAGTATATCTTATAAGATGTTAACTTTATTTGTGAGGTTTATGTTATGGGACAGTAGAAAATTGAAAAAAATCAGAAAACAGTCGATACTTGCTGAATGTGCACAACAAAAGACACACATAGAAAAACACATCCAAACAGTGAAATCATTGCAAAATCAAACACTGAGGTTACAGAAGTATATCTTATAAGATGTTAACTTTATTTGTGAGGTTTATGTTATGGGACAGTAGAAAATTGAAAAAAATCAGAAAACAGCCGTATACTTGCTGAATGTGCACAAAACAGACACAAATAGAAAAACACATCCAAACAGTGAAATCATTGCAAAATCAAACACTGAGGTTACAGAAGTATATCTTATAAGATGTTTACTTTATTTGTGAGGTTTATGTTATGGGACAGTAGAAAATTTAAAAAAATCAGAAAACAGCCGTATACTTGCTGAATGTGCACAAAAACAGACACAAATAGAAAAACACATCCAAACAGTGAAATCATTGCAAAATCAAACACTGAAGGCATATAACTATATCTAATAAGATTTTAACTTTATTTGTGAGGTTTATGTTATGGGACAGTAGAGAATTGAAAAAAATCAGAAAACAGCCGTATACTTGCTGAATGTGCACAAAAACAGACACAAATAGAAAAACACATCCAAACAGTGAAATCATTGCAAAATCAAACACTGAAGGCATATAACTATATCTTATAAGATTTTAACTTTATTTGTTAGGTTTATGTTATGGGACAGTAGAAAATTGAAAAAAATCAGAAATCAGCCGTATACTTGCTGAATGTGCACAAAAACAGACACAAATAGAAAAACACATCCAAACAGTGAAATCATTGCAAAATCAAACACTGAAGGCATATAACTATATCTAATAAGATTTTAACTTTATTTGTGAGGTTTATGTTATGGGACAGTAGAGAATTGAAAAAAATCAGAAAACAGCCGTATACTTGCTGAATGTGCACAAAAACAGACACAAATAGAAAAACACATCCAAACAGTGAAATCATTGCAAAATCAAACACTGAAGGCATATAACTATATCTTATAAGATTTTAACTTTATTTGTTAGGTTTATGTTATGGGACAGTAGAAAATTGAAAAAAATCAGAAAACAGCCGTATACTTGCTGAATGTGCACAAAACAGACACACATAGAAAAACACATCCAAACAGTGAAATCATTGCAAAATCAAACACTGAGGTTACAGAAGTATATCTTATAAGATGTTAACTTTATTTGTGAGGCTTATGTTATGGGACAGTAGAAAATTGAAAAAAATCAGAAAACAGCCGTATACTTGCTGAATGCGCACAACAAAAGACACAAATAGAAAAACACATCCAAACAGTGAAATCATTGCAAAATCAAACACTGACGGCATATAACTATATCTTATAAGATGTTAACTTTATTTGTGAGATTTATGTTATGGGACAGTAGAAAATTGAAAAAAATCAGAAAACAGCCGTATACTTGCTGAATGTGCACAAAAACAGACACAAATAGAAAAACACATCCAAACAGGGAAATCATTGCAAAATCAAACACTGAAGGCATATAACTATATCTAATAAGATTTTAACTTTATTTGTGAGGTTTATGTTATGGGACAGTAGAAAATTGAAAAAAATCAGAAAACAGCCGTACACTTGCTGAATGTGCACAAAACAGACACAAATAGAAAAACACATCCAAACAGTGAAATCATTGCAAAATCAAACACTGAGGGTACAGAAGTATATCTTATAAGATGTTAACTTTATTTGTGAGGTTTATGTTATGGGACAGTAGAAAATTGAAAAAAATCAGAAAACAGCCGTATACTTGCTGAATGCGCACAACAAAAGACACAAATAGAAAAACACATCCAAACAGTGAAATCATTGCAAAATCAAACACTGACGGCATATAACTATATCTTATAAGATTTTAACTTTATTTGTGAGGTTTATGTTATGGGACAGTAGAAAATTGAAAAAAATCAGAAAACAGCCGTATACTTGCTGAATGTGCACAAAACAGACACAAATAGAAAAACACATCCAAACAGTGAAATCATTGCAAAATCAAACACTGAGGTTACAGAAGTATATCTTATAAGATGTTTACTTTATTTGTGAGGTTTATGTTATGGGACAGTAGAAAATTGAAAAAAATCAGAAAACAGCCGTATACTTGCTGAATGTGCACAAAAACAGACACAAATAGAAAAACACATCCAAACAGTGAAATCATTGCAAAATCAAACACTGAAGGCATATAACTATATCTAATAAGATTTTAACTTTATTTGTGAGGTTTATGTTATGGGACAGTAGAGAATTGAAAAAAATCAGAAAACAGCCGTATACTTGCTGAATGTGTACAAAAACAGACACAAATAGAAAAACACATCCAAACAGTGAAATCATTGCAAAATCAAACACTGAAGGCATATAACTATATCTTATAAGAGTTTAACTTTATTTGTTAGGTTTATGTTATGGGACAGTAGAAAATTGAAAAAAATCAGAAAACAGCCGTATACTTGCTGAATGTGCACAAAACAGACACAAATAGAAAAACACATCCAAACAGTGAAATCATTGCAAAATCAAACACTGAGGTTACAGAAGTATATCTTATAAGATGTTAACTTTATTTGTGAGGTTTATGTTATGGGACAGTAGAAAATTGAAAAAAATCAGAAAACAGCCGTATACTTGCTGAATGCGCACAACAAAAGACACAAATAGAAAAACACATCCAAACAGTGAAATCATTGCAAAATCAAACACTGACGGCATATAACTATATCTTATAAGATGTTAACTTTATTTGTGAGATTTATGTTATGGGACAGTAGAAAATTGAAAAAAATCAGAAAACAGCCGTATACTTGCTGAATGTGCACAAAAACAGACACAAATAGAAAAACACATCCAAACAGGGAAATCATTGCAAAATCAAACACTGAAGGCATATAACTATATCTAATAAGATTTTAACTTTATTTGTGAGGTTTATGTTATGGGACAGTAGAAAATTGAAAAAAATCAGAAAACAGCCGTATACTTGCTGAATGTGCACAAAACAGACACAAATAGAAAAACACATCCAAACAGTGAAATCATTGCAAAATCAAACACTGAGGGTACAGAAGTATATCTTATAAGATGTTAACTTCATTTGTGAGGTTTATGTTATGGGACAGTAGAGAATTGAAAAAAATCAGAAAACAGCCGTATACTTGCTGAATGTGCACAAAAACAGACACAAATAGAAAAACACATCCAAACAGTGAAATCATTGCAAAATCAAACACTGAAGGCATATAACTATATCTTATAAGATTTTAACTTTATTTGTTAGGTTTATGTTATGGGACAGTAGAAAATTGAAAAAAATCAGAAAACAGCCGTATACTTGCTGAATGTGCACAAAACAGACACAAATAGAAAAACACATCCAAACAGTGAAATCATTGCAAAATCAAACACTGAGGTTACAGAAGTATATCTTATAAGATGTTAACTTTATTTGTGAGGTTTATGTTATGGGACAGTAGAAAATTGAAAAAAATCAGAAAACAGTCGATACTTGCTGAATGTGCACAACAAAAGACACACATAGAAAAACACATCCAAACAGTGAAATCATTGCAAAATCAAACACTGAGGTTACAGAAGTATATCTTATAAGATGTTAACTTTATTTGTGAGGTTTATGTTATGGGACAGTAGAAAATTGAAAAAAATCAGAAAACAGCCGTATACTTGCTGAATGTGCACAAAAACAGACACAAATAGAAAAACACATCCAAACAGTGAAATCATTGCAAAATCAAACACTGAGGTTACAGAAGTATATCTTATAAGATGTTAACTTTATTTGTGAGGTTTATGTTATGGGACAGTAGAAAATTGAAAAAAATCAGAAAACAGCCGTATACTTGCTGAATGTGCACAAAAACAGACACAAATAGAAAAACACATCCAAACAGTGAAATCATTGCAAAATCAAACACTGAAGGCATATAACTATATCTTATAAGATTTTAACTTTATTTGTGAGGTTTATGTTATGGGACAGTAGAAAATTGAAAAAAATCAGAAAACAGCCGTATACTTGCTGAATGTGCACAAAAACAGACACAAATAGAAAAACACATCCAAACAGTGAAATCATTGCAAAATTAAACACTGAGGTTACAGAAGTATATCTTATAAGATGTTAACTTTATTTGTGAGGTTTATGTTATGGGACAGTAGAAAATTTAAAAAAATCAGAAAACAGCCATATACTTGCTGAATGTGCACAAAAACAGACACAAATAGAAAAACACATCCAAACAGTGAAATCATTGCAAAATCAAACACTGAAGGCATATAACTATATCTTACAAGATGTTAACTTTATTTGTGAGGTTTATGTTATGGGACAGTAGAAAATTGAAAAAAATCAGAAAACAGCCGTATACTTGCTGAATGTGCACAAAACAGACACAAATAGAAAAACACATCCAAACAGTGAAATCATTGCAAAATCAAACACTGAGGTTACAGAAGTATATCTTATAAGATGTTAACTTTATTTGTGAGGTTTATGTTATGGGACAGTAGAAAATTGAAAAAAATCAGAAAACAGTCGATACTTGCTGAATGTGCACAACAAAAGACACACATAGAAAAACACATCCAAACAGTGAAATCATTGCAAAATCAAACACTGAGGTTACAGAAGTATATCTTATAAGATGTTAACTTTATTTGTGAGGTTTATGTTATGGGACAGTAGAAAATTGAAAAAAATCAGAAAACAGCCGTATACTTGCTGAATGTGCACAAAAACAGACACAAATAGAAAAACACATCCAAACAGTGAAATCATTGCAAAATCAAACACTGAGGTTACAGAAGTATATCTTATAAGATGTTAACTTTATTTGTGAGGTTTATGTTATGGGACAGTAGAAAATTGAAAAAAATCAGAAAACAGCCGTATACTTGCTGAATGTGCACAAAAACAGACACAAATAGAAAAACACATCCAAACAGTGAAATCATTGCAAAATCAAACACTGAAGGCATATAACTATATCTTATAAGATTTTAACTTTATTTGTGAGGTTTATGTTATGGGACAGTAGAAAATTGAAAAAAATCAGAAAACAGCCGTATACTTGCTGAATGCGCACAAAAACAGACACAAATAGAAAAACACATCCAAACAGTGAAATCATTGCAAAATTAAACACTGAGGTTACAGAAGTATATCTTATAAGATGTTAACTTTATTTGTGAGGTTTATGTTATGGGACAGTAGAAAATTTAAAAAAATCAGAAAACAGCCATATACTTGCTGAATGTGCACAAAAACAGACACAAATAGAAAAACACATCCAAACAGTGAAATCATTGCAAAATCAAACACTGAAGGCATATAACTATATCTTACAAGATGTTAACTTTATTTGTGAGGTTTATGTTATGGGACAGTAGAAAATTGAAAAAAATCAGAAAACAGCCGTATACTTGCTGAATGTGCACAAAAACAGACACAAATAGAAAAACACATCCAAACAGTGAAATCATTGCAAAATCAAACACTGAAGGCATATAACTATATCTTATAAGATTTTAACTTTATTTGTTAGGTTTATGTTATGGGACAGTAGAAAATTGAAAAAAATCAGAAAACAGCCGTATACTTGCTGAATGTGCACAAAACAGACACACATAGAAAAACACATCCAAACAGTGAAATCATTGCAAAATCAAACACTGAGGTTACAGAAGTATATCTTATAAGATGTTAACTTTATTTGTGAGGCTTATGTTATGGGACAGTAGAAAATTGAAAAAAATCAGAAAACAGCCGTATACTTGCTGAATGCGCACAACAAAAGACACAAATAGAAAAACACATCCAAACAGTGAAATCATTGCAAAATCAAACACTGACGGCATATAACTATATCTTATAAGATGTTAACTTTATTTGTGAGATTTATGTTATGGGACAGTAGAAAATTGAAAAAAATCAGAAAACAGCCGTATACTTGCTGAATGTGCACAAAAACAGACACAAATAGAAAAACACATCCAAACAGGGAAATCATTGCAAAATCAAACACTGAAGGCATATAACTATATCTAATAAGATTTTAACTTTATTTGTGAGGTTTATGTTATGGGACAGTAGAAAATTGAAAAAAATCAGAAAACAGCCGTACACTTGCTGAATGTGCACAAAACAGACACAAATAGAAAAACACATCCAAACAGTGAAATCATTGCAAAATCAAACACTGAGGGTACAGAAGTATATCTTATAAGATGTTAACTTTATTTGTGAGGTTTATGTTATGGGACAGTAGAAAATTGAAAAAAATCAGAAAACAGCCGTATACTTGCTGAATGCGCACAACAAAAGACACAAATAGAAAAACACATCCAAACAGTGAAATCATTGCAAAATCAAACACTGACGGCATATAACTATATCTTATAAGATTTTAACTTTATTTGTGAGGTTTATGTTATGGGACAGTAGAAAATTGAAAAAAATCAGAAAACAGCCGTATACTTGCTGAATGTGCACAAAACAGACACAAATAGAAAAACACATCCAAACAGTGAAATCATTGCAAAATCAAACACTGAGGTTACAGAAGTATATCTTATAAGATGTTTACTTTATTTGTGAGGTTTATGTTATGGGACAGTAGAAAATTGAAAAAAATCAGAAAACAGCCGTATACTTGCTGAATGTGCACAAAAACAGACACAAATAGAAAAACACATCCAAACAGTGAAATCATTGCAAAATCAAA
The DNA here is from genome assembly GCF_958295425.1 of Solea solea. Classification (NCBI taxonomy): domain Eukaryota; kingdom Metazoa; phylum Chordata; class Actinopteri; order Pleuronectiformes; family Soleidae; genus Solea; species Solea solea. The sequence goes on from NW_026704082.1 coordinate 626,761, forward strand.
CACTGAAGGCATATAACTATATCTAATAAGATTTTAACTTTATTTGTGAGGTTTATGTTATGGGACAGTAGAGAATTGAAAAAAATCAGAAAACAGCCGTATACTTGCTGAATGTGTACAAAAACAGACACAAATAGAAAAACACATCCAAACAGTGAAATCATTGCAAAATCAAACACTGAAGGCATATAACTATATCTTATAAGAGTTTAACTTTATTTGTTAGGTTTATGTTATGGGACAGTAGAAAATTGAAAAAAATCAGAAAACAGCCGTATACTTGCTGAATGTGCACAAAACAGACACAAATAGAAAAACACATCCAAACAGTGAAATCATTGCAAAATCAAACACTGAGGTTACAGAAGTATATCTTATAAGATGTTAACTTTATTTGTGAGGTTTATGTTATGGGACAGTAGAAAATTGAAAAAAATCAGAAAACAGCCGTATACTTGCTGAATGCGCACAACAAAAGACACAAATAGAAAAACACATCCAAACAGTGAAATCATTGCAAAATCAAACACTGACGGCATATAACTATATCTTATAAGATGTTAACTTTATTTGTGAGATTTATGTTATGGGACAGTAGAAAATTGAAAAAAATCAGAAAACAGCCGTATACTTGCTGAATGTGCACAAAAACAGACACAAATAGAAAAACACATCCAAACAGGGAAATCATTGCAAAATCAAACACTGAAGGCATATAACTATATCTAATAAGATTTTAACTTTATTTGTGAGGTTTATGTTATGGGACAGTAGAAAATTGAAAAAAATCAGAAAACAGCCGTATACTTACCTGAATGTGCACAAAACAGACACAAATAGAAAAACACATCCAAACAGTGAAATCATTGCAAAATCAAACACTGAGGGTACAGAAGTATATCTTATAAGATGTTAACTTCATTTGTGAGGTTTATGTTATGGGACAGTAGAGAATTGAAAAAAATCAGAAAACAGCCGTATACTTGCTGAATGTGCACAAAAACAGACACAAATAGAAAAACACATCCAAACAGTGAAATCATTGCAAAATCAAACACTGAAGGCATATAACTATATCTTATAAGATTTTAACTTTATTTGTTAGGTTTATGTTATGGGACAGTAGAAAATTGAAAAAAATCAGAAAACAGCCGTATACTTGCTGAATGTGCACAAAACAGACACAAATAGAAAAACACATCCAAACAGTGAAATCATTGCAAAATCAAACACTGAGGTTACAGAAGTATATCTTATAAGATGTTAACTTTATTTGTGAGGTTTATGTTATGGGACAGTAGAAAATTGAAAAAAATCAGAAAACAGTCGATACTTGCTGAATGTGCACAACAAAAGACACACATAGAAAAACACATCCAAACAGTGAAATCATTGCAAAATCAAACACTGAGGTTACAGAAGTATATCTTATAAGATGTTAACTTTATTTGTGAGGTTTATGTTATGGGACAGTAGAAAATTGAAAAAAATCAGAAAACAGCCGTATACTTGCTGAATGTGCACAAAAACAGACACAAATAGAAAAACACATCCAAACAGTGAAATCATTGCAAAATCAAACACTGAGGTTACAGAAGTATATCTTATAAGATGTTAACTTTATTTGTGAGGTTTATGTTATGGGACAGTAGAAAATTGAAAAAAATCAGAAAACAGCCGTATACTTGCTGAATGTGCACAAAAACAGACACAAATAGAAAAACACATCCAAACAGTGAAATCATTGCAAAATCAAACACTGAAGGCATATAACTATATCTTATAAGATTTTAACTTTATTTGTGAGGTTTATGTTATGGGACAGTAGAAAATTGAAAAAAATCAGAAAACAGCCGTATACTTGCTGAATGCGCACAAAAACAGACACAAATAGAAAAACACATCCAAACAGTGAAATCATTGCAAAATTAAACACTGAGGTTACAGAAGTATATCTTATAAGATGTTAACTTTATTTGTGAGGTTTATGTTATGGGACAGTAGAAAATTTAAAAAAATCAGAAAACAGCCATATACTTGCTGAATGTGCACAAAAACAGACACAAATAGAAAAACACATCCAAACAGTGAAATCATTGCAAAATCAAACACTGAAGGCATATAACTATATCTTACAAGATGTTAACTTTATTTGTGAGGTTTATGTTATGGGACAGTAGAAAATTGAAAAAAATCAGAAAACAGCCGTATACTTGCTGAATGTGCACAAAACAGACACAAATAGAAAAACACATCCAAACAGTGAAATCATTGCAAAATCAAACACTGAGGTTACAGAAGTATATCTTATAAGATGTTAACTTTATTTGTGAGGTTTATGTTATGGGACAGTAGAAAATTGAAAAAAATCAGAAAACAGTCGATACTTGCTGAATGTGCACAACAAAAGACACACATAGAAAAACACATCCAAACAGTGAAATCATTGCAAAATCAAACACTGAGGTTACAGAAGTATATCTTATAAGATGTTAACTTTATTTGTGAGGTTTATGTTATGGGACAGTAGAAAATTGAAAAAAATCAGAAAACAGCCGTATACTTGCTGAATGTGCACAAAAACAGACACAAATAGAAAAACACATCCAAACAGTGAAATCATTGCAAAATCAAACACTGAGGTTACAGAAGTATATCTTATAAGATGTTAACTTTATTTGTGAGGTTTATGTTATGGGACAGTAGAAAATTGAAAAAAATCAGAAAACAGCCGTATACTTGCTGAATGTGCACAAAAACAGACACAAATAGAAAAACACATCCAAACAGTGAAATCATTGCAAAATCAAACACTGAAGGCATATAACTATATCTTATAAGATTTTAACTTTATTTGTGAGGTTTATGTTATGGGACAGTAGAAAATTGAAAAAAATCAGAAAACAGCCGTATACTTGCTGAATGCGCACAAAAACAGACACAAATAGAAAAACACATCCAAACAGTGAAATCATTGCAAAATTAAACACTGAGGTTACAGAAGTATATCTTATAAGATGTTAACTTTATTTGTGAGGTTTATGTTATGGGACAGTAGAAAATTTAAAAAAATCAGAAAACAGCCATATACTTGCTGAATGTGCACAAAAACAGACACAAATAGAAAAACACATCCAAACAGTGAAATCATTGCAAAATCAAACACTGAAGGCATATAACTATATCTTACAAGATGTTAACTTTATTTGTGAGGTTTATGTTATGGGACAGTAGAAAATTGAAAAAAATCAGAAAACAGCCGTATACTTGCTGAATGTGCACAAAACAGACACAAATAGAAAAACACATCCAAACAGTGAAATCATTGCAAAATCAAACACTGAGGGTACAGAAGTATATCTTATAAGATGTTAACTTTATTTGTGAGGTTTATGTTATGGGACAGTAGAAAATTGAAAAAAATCAGAAAACAGCCGTATACTTGCTGAATGCGCACAACAAAAGACACAAATAGAAAAACACATCCAAACAGTGAAATCATTGCAAAATCAAACACTGACGGCATATAACTATATCTTATAAGATTTTAACTTTATTTGTGAGGTTTATGTTATGGGACAGTAGAAAATTGAAAAAAATCAGAAAACAGCCGTATACTTGCTGAATGTGCACAAAACAGACACAAATAGAAAAACACATCCAAACAGTGAAATCATTGCAAAATCAAACACTGAGGTTACAGAAGTATATCTTATGAGATGTTTACTTTATTTGTGAGGTTTATGTTATGGGACAGTAGAAAATTGAAAAAAATCAGAAAACAGCCGTATACTTGCTGAATGTGCACAAAAACAGACACAAATAGAAAAACACATCCAAACAGTGAAATCATTGCAAAATCAAACACTGAAGGCATATAACTATATCTAATAAGATTTTAACTTTATTTGTGAGGTTTATGTTATGGGACAGTAGAGAATTGAAAAAAATCAGAAAACAGCCGTATACTTGCTGAATGTGCACAAAAACAGACACAAATAGAAAAACACATCCAAACAGTGAAATCATTGCAAAATCAAACACTGAAGGCATATAACTATATCTTATAAGATTTTAACTTTATTTGTTAGGTTTATGTTATGGGACAGTAGAAAATTGAAAAAAATCAGAAAACAGCCGTATACTTGCTGAATGTGCACAAAACAGACACACATAGAAAAACACATCCAAACAGTGAAATCATTGCAAAATCAAACACTGAGGTTACAGAAGTATATCTTATAAGATGTTAACTTTATTTGTGAGGCTTATGTTATGGGACAGTAGAAAATTGAAAAAAATCAGAAAACAGCCGTATACTTGCTGAATGCGCACAACAAAAGACACAAATAGAAAAACACATCCAAACAGTGAAATCATTGCAAAATCAAACACTGACGGCATATAACTATATCTTATAAGATGTTAACTTTATTTGTGAGATTTATGTTATGGGACAGTAGAAAATTGAAAAAAATCAGAAAACAGCCGTATGCTTGCTGAATGTGCACAAAAACAGACACAAATAGAAAAACACATCCAAACAGGGAAATCATTGCAAAATCAAACACTGAAGGCATATAACTATATCTAATAAGATTTTAACTTTATTTGTGAGGTTTATGTTATGGGATAGTAGAAAATTGAAAAAAATCAGAAAACAGCCGTATACTTGCTGAATTTGCACAAAAACAGACACAAATAGAAAAACACATCCAAACAGTGAAATCATTGCAAAATCAAACACTGAGGGTAAATAACTATATCTTATAAGATTTTAACTTTATTTGTTAGGTTTATGTTATGGGACAGTAGAAAATTGAAAAAAATCAGAAAACAGCGGTATACTTGCTGAATGCGCACAAAAACAGACACAAATAGAAAAACACATCCAAACAGTGAAATCATTGCAAAATCAAACATTGACGGCATATAACTATATCTTATAAGATTTTTACTTAATTGTGAGGTTTATGTTATGGGACAGTAGAAAATTGAAAAAAATCAGAAAACAGCCGTATACTTGCTGAATGTGCACAACAAAAGACACAAATAGAAAAACACATCCAAACAGTGAAATCATTGCAAAATCAAACACTGAGGTTACAGAAGTATAACTTATAAGATGTTAACTTTATTTATGAGGTTTATGTTACGGGACAATAGAAAATTGAAAGAAATTAGAAAACAGCCGTATACTTGCTGAATGTGCACAACAAAAGACACAAATAGAAAAACACATCCAAACAGTGAAATCATTGCAAAATCAAACACTGAAGGCATATAACTATATCTTATAAGATGTTAACTTTATTTGTGAGGTTTATGTTATGCGACAGTAGAAAATTGAAAAAAATCAGAAAACAGCCGTATACTTGCTGAACGTGCACAAAAACAGACACAAATAGAAAAACACATCCAAACAGTGAAATCATTGCAAAATCAAACACTGAAGGCATATAACTACATCTTATAAGATTTTAACTTTATTTGTGAGGTTTATGTTACGGGACAGTAGAAAATTTAAAAAAATCAGAAAACAGCCGTATACTTGCTGAATGCGCACAACAAAAGACACAAATAGAAAAACACATCCAAACAGTGAAATCATTGCAAAATCAAACACTGACAGCATATAACTATATCTTATAAGATTTTAACTTTATTTGTGAGGTTTATGTTATGGGACAGTAGAAAATTGAAAAAAATCAGAAAACAGCCGTATACTTGCTGAATGCGCATAAAAACAGACACAAATAGAAAAACACATCCAAACAGTGAAATCATTGCAAAATCAAACATTGAAGGCATATAACTATATCTTATAAGATTTTAACTTAATTGTGAGGTTTATGTTATGGGACAGTAGAAAATTGAAAAAAATCAGAAAACAGCCTTACACTTGCTGAATGTGCACAAAAACAGACACAAATAGAAAAACACATCCAAACAGTGAAATCATTGCAAAATCAAACACTGAGGTTACAGAAGTATATCTTATAAGATGTTAACTTTATTTATGAGGTTTATGTTACGGGACAATAGAAAATTGAAAAAAATCAGAAAACAGCCGTATACTTACTGAATGTGCACAACAAAAGACACAAATAAAAAAAACACATGCAAACAGTGAAATCATTGCAAAATCAAACACTGAGGTTACAGAAGTATATCTTATAAGATGTTTACTTTATTTGTGAGGTTTATGTTATGGGACAGTAGAAAATTGAAAAAAATCAGAAAACAGCCGTATACTTGCTGAATGTGCACAAAAACAGACACAAATAGAAAAACACATCCAAACAGTGAAATCATTGCAAAATCAAACACTGAAGGCATATAACTATATCTTATAAGATGTTAACTTTATTTGTGAGGTTTATGTTATGGGACAGTAGAAAATTGAAAAAAATCAGAAAACAGCCGTATACTTGCTGAATGTGCACAAAAACAGACACAAATAGAAAAACACATCCAAACAGTGAAATCATTGCAAAATCAAACACTGAGGTTACAGAAGTATATCTTATAAGATGTTAACTTTATTTGTGAGGTTTATGTTATGGGACAGTAGAAAATTGAAAAAAATCAGAAAACAGCCGTATACTTGCTGAATGTGCACAAAAACAGACACAAATAGAAAAACACATCCAAACAGTGAAATCATTGCAAAATCAAACACTGAGGTTACAGAAGTATATCTTATAAGATGTTTACTTTATTTGTGAGGTTTATGTTATGGGACAGTAGAAAATTGAAAAAAATCAGAAAACAGCCGTATACTTGCTGAATGTGCATAAAAACGAATAGAAAAACACATCCAAACAGTGAAATCATTGCAAAATCAAACACTGAAGGCATATAACTATATCTTATAAGATGTTAACTTTATTTGTGAGGTTTATGTTATGGGACAGTAGAAAATTGAAAAAAATCAGAAAACAGCCGTATACTTGCTGAATGTGCACAAAAACAGACACAAATAGAAAAACACATCCAAACAGTGAAATCATTGCAAAATCAAACACTGAAGGCATATAACTATATCTTAAAAGATTTTAACTTTATTTGTGAGGTTTATGTTATGGGACAGTAGAAAATTGAAAAAAATCAGAAAACAGCCGTATACTTGCTGAATGTGCACAAAAACAGACACAAATAGAAAAACACATCCAAACAGTGAAATCATTGCAAAATCAAACACTGAAGGCATATAACTATATCTTAAAAGATTTTAACTTTATTTGTGAGGTTTATGTTATGGGACAGTAGAAAATTGAAAAAAATCAGAAAACAGCCGTATACTTGCTGAATGTGCACAAAAACAGACACAAATAGAAAAACACATCCAAACAGTGAAATCATTGCAAAATCAAACACTGAGGTTACAGAAGTATATCTTATAAGATGTTTACTTTATTTGTGAGGTTTATGTTATGGGACAGTAGAAAATTGAAAAAAATCAGAAAACAGCCGTATACTTGCTGAATGTGCACAAAAACAGACACAAATAGAAAAACACATCCAAACAGTGAAATCATTGCAAAATCAAACACTGAAGGCATATAACTATATCTTATAAGATGTTAACTTTATTTGTGAGGTTTATGTTATGCGACAGTAGAAAATTGAAAAAAATCAGAAAACAGCCGTATACTTGCTGAATGTGCACAAAAACAGACACAAATAGAAAAACACATCCAAACAGTGAAATCATTGCAAAATCAAACACTGAGGTTACAGAAGTATATCTTATAAGATGTTTACTTTATTTGTGAGGTTTATGTTATGGGACAGTAGAAAATTGAAAAAAATCAGAAACAGCCCAATACTTGCTGAATGTGCACAAACACAGACACACATAGAAAAACACATCCAAACAGTGAAATCATTGCAAAATCAAACACTGAGGTTACAGAAGTATATCTTATGAGATGTTAACTTTATTTGTGAGGTTTATGTTATGGAACAGTAGAAAATTGAAAAAAATCAGAAAACAGCCGTATACTTGCTGAATGTGCACAAAAACAGACACAAATAGAAAAACACATCCAAACAGTGAAATCATTGCAAAATCAAACACTGAAGGCATATAACTATATCTTATAAGATGTTAACTTTATTTATGAGGTTTATGTTACGGGACAATAGAAAATTGAAATAAATCAGAAAACAGCCGTATACTTGCTGAATGTGCACAAAAACAGACACAAATAGAAAAACACATCCAAACAGTGAAATCATTGCAAAATCAAACACTGAAGGCATATAACTATATCTAATAAGATTTTAACTTTATTTGTGAGGTTTATGTTATGGGACAGTAGAAAATTGAAAAAAATCAGAAAACAGCCGTATACTTGCTGAATGTGCACAAAAACAGACACAAATAGAAAAACACATCCGAACAGTGAAATCATTGCAAAATCAAACACTGAAGGCATATAACTATATCTTATAAGATGTTAACTTTATTTGTGAGGTTTATGTTATGGGACAGTAGAAAATTGAAAAAAATCAGAAAACAGCCGTATACTTGCTGAATGTGCACAAAAACAGACACAAATAGAAAAACACATCCAAACAGTGAAATCATTGCAAAATCAAACACTGAGGTTACAGAAGTATATCTTATAAGATGTTTACTTTATTTGTGAGGTTTATGTTATGGGACAGTAGAAAATTGAAAAAAATCAGAAAACAGCCGTATACTTGCTGAATGTGCACAAAAACAGACACACATAGAAAAACACATCCAAACAGTGAAATCATTGCAAAATCAAACACTGAGGTTACAGAAGTATATCTTATGAGATGTTAACTTTATTTGTGAGGTTTATGTTATGGAACAGTAGAAAATTGAAAAAAATCAGAAAACAGCCGTATACTTGCTGAATGTGCACAAAAACAGACACAAATAGAAAAACACATCCGAACAGTGAAATCATTGCAAAATCAAACACTGAAGGCATATAACTATATCTTATAAGATGTTAACTTTATTTGTGAGGTTTATGTTATGGGACAGTAGAAAATTGAAAAAAATCAGAAAACAGCCGTATACTTGCTGAATGTGCACAAAAACAGACACAAATAGAAAAACACATCCAAACAGTGAAATCATTGCAAAATCAAACACTGAGGTTACAGAAGTATATCTTATAAGATGTTTACTTTATTTGTGAGGTTTATGTTATGGGACAGTAGAAAATTTAAAAAAATCAGAAAACAGCCGTATACTTGCTGAATGTGCACAAAAACAGACACAAATAGAAAAACACATCCAAACAGTGAAATCATTGCAAAATCAAACACTGAGGTTACAGAAGTATATCTTATAAGATGTTTACTTTATTTGTGAGGTTTATGTTATGGGACAGTAGAAAATTGAAAAAAATCAGAAAACAGCCGTATACTTGCTGAATGTGCACAACAAAGGACACAAATAGAAAAACACATCCAAACAGTGAAATCATTGCAAAATCAAACACTGAAGGCATATAACTATATCTTATAAGATGTTAACTTTATTTGTGAGGTTTATGTTATGGGACAGTAGAAAATTGAAAAAAATCAGAAAACAGCCGTATACTTGCTGAATGTGCACAAAAACAGACACAAATAGAAAAACACATCCAAACAGTGAAATCATTGCAAAATCAAACACTGAAGGCATATAACTATATCTTATAAGATGTTAACTTTATTTGTGAGGTTTATGTTATGCGACTGTAGAAAATTGAAAAAAATCAGAAAACAGCCGTATACTTGCTGAATGTGCACAAAAACAGACACAAATAGAAAAACACATCCAAACAGTGAAATCATTGCAAAATCAAACACTGAGGTTACAGAAGTATATCTTATAAGATGTTTACTTTATTTGTGAGGTTTATGTTATGGGACAGTAGAAAATTTAAAAAAATCAGAAACAGCCCAATACTTGCTGAATGTGCACAAACACAGACACACATAGAAAAACACATCCAAACAGTGAAATCATTGCAAAATCAAACACTGAGGTTACAGAAGTATATCTTATGAGATGTTAACTTTATTTGTGAGGTTTATGTTATGGAACAGTAGAAAATTGAAAAAAATCAGAAAACAGCCGTATACTTGCTGAATGTGCACAAAAACAGACACAAATAGAAAAACACATCCAAACAGTGAAATCATTGCAAAATCAAACACTGAAGGCATATAACTATATCTTATAAGATGTTAACTTTATTTATGAGGTTTATGTTACGGGACAATAGAAAATTGAAAAAAATCAGAAAACAGCCGTATACTTGCTGAATGTGCACAAAAACAGACACAAATAGAAAAACACATCCAAACAGTGAAATCATTGCAAAATCAAACAGTGAGGTTACAGAAGTATATCTTATAAGATGTTTACTTTATTTGTGAGGTTTATGTTATGGGACAGTAGAAAATTGAAAAAAATCAGAAAACAGCCGTATACTTGCTGAATGTGCACAAAAACAGACACAAATAGAAAAACACATCCAAACAGTGAAATCATTGCAAAATCAAACACTGAGATTACAGAAGTATATCTTATAAGATGTTAACTTTATTTGTGAGGTTTATGTTATGGGACAGTAGAAAATTGAAAAAAATCAGAAAACAGCCGTATACTTGCTGAATGTGCACAAAAACAGACACAAATAAAAAAAACACATGCAAACAGTGAAATCATTGCAAAATCAAACACTGAGGTTACAGAAGTATATCTTATAAGATGTTTACTTTATTTGTGAGGTTTATGTTATGGGACAGTAGAAAATTGAAAAAAATCAGAAAACAGCCGTATACTTGCTGAATGTGCACAACAAAGGACACAAATAGAAAAACACATCCAAACAGTGAAATCATTGCAAAATCAAACACTGAGGTTACAGAAGTATATCTTATAAGATGTTAACTTTATTTGTGAGGTTTATGTTATGGGACAGTAGAAAATTGAAAAAAATCAGAAAACAGCCGTATACTTGCTGAATGTGCACAAAAACAGACACAAATAGAAAAACACATCCGAACAGTGAAATCATTGCAAAATCAAACACTGAAGGCATATAACTATATCTTATAAGATGTTAACTTTATTTGTGAGGTTTATGTTATGGGACAGTAGAAAATTGAAAAAAATCAGAAAACAGCCGTATACTTGCTGAATGTGCACAAAAACAGACACAAATAGAAAAACACATCCAAACAGTGAAATCATTGCATTATCAAACACTGAAGGCATATAACTATATCTTAAAAGATTTTAACTTTATTTGTGAGGTTTATGTTATGGGACAGTAGAAAATTGAAAAAAATCAGAAAACAGCCGTATACTTGCTGAATGTGCACAAAAACAGACACAAATAGAAAAACACATCCAAACAGTGAAATCATTGCAAAATCAAACACTGAAGGCATATAACTATATCTTATAAGATGTTAACTTTATTTGTGAGGTTTATGTTATGGGACAGTAGAAAATTGAAAAAAATCAGAAAACAGCCGTATACTTGCTGAATGTGCACAAAAACAGACACAAATAGAAAAACACATCCAAACAGTGAAATCATTGCAAAATCAAACACTGAGGTTACAGAAGTATATCTTATAAGATGTTAACTTTATTTGTGAGGTTTATGTTATGGGACAGTAGAAAATTGAAAAAAATCAGAAAACAGCCGTATACTTGCTGAATGTGCACAAAAACAGACACAAATAGAAAAACACATCCAAACAGTGAAATCATTGCAAAATCAAACACTGAAGGCATATAACTATATCTTATAAGATGTTAACTTTATTTGTGAGGTTTATGTTATGCGACAGTAGAAAATTGAAAAAAATCAGAAAACAGCCGTATACTTGCTGAATGTGCACAAAAACAGACACAAATAGATAAACACATCCAAACAGTGAAATCATTGCAAAATCAAACACTGAGGTTACAGAAGTATATCTTATAAGATGTTTACTTTATTTGTGAGGTTTATGTTATGGGACAGTAGAAAATTTAAAAAAATCAGAAACAGCCCAATACTTGCTGAATGTGCACAAACACAGACACACATAGAAAAACACATCCAAACAGTGAAATCATTGCAAAATCAAACACTGAGGTTACAGAAGTATATCTTATGAGATGTTAACTTTATTTGTGAGGTTTATGTTATGGAACAGTAGAAAATTGAAAAAAATCAGAAAACAGCCGTATACTTGCTGAATGTGCACAAAAACAGACACAAATAGAAAAACACATCCAAACAGTGAAATCATTGCAAAATCAAACACTGAAGGCATATAACTATATCTTATAAGATGTTAACTTTATTTATGAGGTTTATGTTACGGGACAATAGAAAATTGAAAAAAATCAGAAAACAGCCGTATACTTGCTGAATGTGCACAAAAACAGACACAAATAGAAAAACACATCCAAACAGTGAAATCATTGCAAAATCAAACACTGAAGGCATATAACTATATCTTATAAGATTTTAACTTTATTTGTGAGGTTTATGTTATGGGACAGTAGAAAATTGAAAAAAATCAGAAAACAGCCGTATACTTGCTGAATGTGCACAAAAACAGACACAAATAGAAAAACACATCCCAACAGTGAAATCATTGCAAAATCAAACACTGAAGGCATATAACTATATCTTATAAGATGTTAACTTTATTTATGAGGTTTATGTTACGGGACAATAGAAAATTGAAAAAAATCAGAAAACAGCCGTATACTTGCTGAATGTGCACAAAAACAGACACAAATAGAAAAACACATCCAAACAGTGAAATCATTGCAAAATCAAACACTGAAGGCATATAACTATATCTTATAAGATTTTAACTTTATTTGTGAGGTTTATGTTATGGGACAGTAGAAAATTGAAAAAAATCAGAAAACAGCCGTATACTTGCTGAATGTGCACAAAAACAGACACAAATAGAAAAACACATCCGAACAGTGAAATCATTGCAAAATCAAACACTGAAGGCATATAACTATATCTTATAAGATGTTAACTTTATTTGTGAGGTTTATGTTATGGGACAGTAGAAAATTGAAAAAAATCAGAAAACAGCCGTATACTTGCTGAATGTGCACAAAAACAGACACAAATAGAAAAACACATCCAAACAGTGAAATCATTGCAAAATCAAACACTGAGGTTACAGAAGTATATCTTATAAGATGTTTACTTTATTTGTGAGGTTTATGTTATGGGACAGTAGAAAATTGAAAAAAATCAGAAAACAGCCGTATACTTGCTGAATGTGCACAAAAACAGACACACATAGAAAAACACATCCAAACAGTGAAATCATTGCAAAATCAAACACTGAGGTTACAGAAGTATATCTTATGAGATGTTAACTTTATTTGTGAGGTTTATGTTATGGAACAGTAGAAAATTGAAAAAAATCAGAAAACAGCCGTATACTTGCTGAATGTGCACAAAAACAGACACAAATAGAAAAACACATCCGAACAGTGAAATCATTGCAAAATCAAACACTGAAGGCATATAACTATATCTTATAAGATGTTAACTTTATTTGTGAGGTTTATGTTATGGGACAGTAGAAAATTGAAAAAAATCAGAAAACAGCCGTATACTTGCTGAATGTGCACAAAAACAGACACAAATAGAAAAACACATCCAAACAGTGAAATCATTGCAAAATCAAACACTGAGGTTACAGAAGTATATCTTATAAGATGTTTACTTTATTTGTGAGGTTTATGTTATGGGACAGTAGAAAATTGAAAAAAATCAGAAAACAGCCGTATACTTGCTGAATGTGCACAAAAACAGACACAAATAGAAAAACACATCCAAACAGTGAAATCATTGCAAAATCAAACACTGAGGTTACAGAAGTATATCTTATAAGATGTTTACTTTATTTGTGAGGTTTATGTTATGGGACAGTAGAAAATTGAAAAAAATCAGAAAACAGCCGTATACTTGCTGAATGTGCACAACAAAGGACACAAATAGAAAAACACATCCAAACAGTGAAATCATTGCAAAATCAAACACTGAGGTTACAGAAGTATATCTTATGAGATGTTAACTTTATTTGTGAGGTTTATGTTATGGAACAGTAGAAAATTGAAAAAAATCAGAAAACAGCCGTATACTTGCTGAATGTGCACAAAAACAGACACAAATAGAAAAACACATCCAAACAGTGAAATCATTGCAAAATCAAACACTGAGGTTACAGAAGTATATCTTATAAGATGTTAACTTTATTTGTGAGGTTTATGTTATGGGACAGTAGAAAATTGAAAAAAATCAGAAAACAGCCGTATACTTGCTGAATGTGCACAAAAACAGACACAAATAGAAAAACACATCCGAACAGTGAAATCATTGCAAAATCAAACACTGAAGGCCTATAACTATATCTTATAAGATGTTAACTTTATTTGTGAGGTTTATGTTATGGGACAGTAGAAAATTGAAAAAAATCAGAAAACAGCCGTATACTTGCTGAATGTGCACAAAAACAGACACAAATAGAAAAACACATCCAAACAGTGAAATCATTGCAAAATCAAACACTGAAGGCATATAACTATATCTTAAAAGATTTTAACTTTATTTGTGAGGTTTATGTTATGGGACAGTAGAAAATTGAAAAAAATCAGAAAACAGCCGTATACTTGCTGAATGTGCACAAAAACAGACACAAATAGAAAAACACATCCAAACAGTGAAATCATTGCAAAATCAAACACTGAGGTTACAGAAGTATATCTTATAAGATGTTTACTTTATTTGTGAGGTTTATGTTATGGGACAGTAGAAAATTGAAAAAAATCAGAAAACAGCCGTATACTTGCTGAATGTGCACAAAAACAGACACAAATAGAAAAACACATCCAAACAGTGAAATCATTGCAAAATCAAACACTGAGGTTACAGAAGTATATCTTATGAGATGTTAACTTTATTTGTGAGGTTTATGTTATGGGACAGTAGAAAATTGAAAAAAATCAGAAAACAGCCGTATACTTGCTGAATGTGCACAAAAACAGACACAAATAAAAAAAACACATGCAAACAGTGAAATCATTGCAAAATCAAACACTGAGGTTACAGAAGTATATCTTATAAGATGTTTACTTTATTTGTGAGGTTTATGTTATGGGACAGTAGAAAATTGAAAAAAATCAGAAAACAGCCGTATACTTGCTGAATGTGCACAACAAAGGACACAAATAGAAAAACACATCCAAACAGTGAAATCATTGCAAAATCAAACACTGAAGGCATACAACTATATCTTATAAGATTTTAACTTTATTTGTGAGGTTTATGTTATGGGACAGTAGAAAATTCAAAAAAATCAGAAAACAGCCGTATACTTGCTGAATGTGCATAAAAACGAATAGAAAAACACATCCAAACAGTGAAATCATTGCAAAATCAAACACTGAAGGCATATAACTATATCTTATAAGATGTTAACTTTATTTGTGAGGTTTATGTTATGGGACAGTAGAAAATTGAAAAAAATCAGAAAACAGCCGTATACTTGCTGAATGTGCACAAAAACAGACACAAATAGAAAAACACATCCGAACAGTGAAATCATTGCAAAATCAAACACTGAAGGCATATAACTATATCTTATAAGATGTTAACTTTATTTGTGAGGTTTATGTTATGGGACAGTAGAAAATTGAAAAAAATCAGAAAACAGCCGTATACTTGCTGAATGTGCACAAAAACAGACACAAATAGAAAAACACATCCAAACAGTGAAATCATTGCAAAATCAAACACTGAAGGCATATAACTATATCTTAAAAGATTTTAACTTTATTTGTGATGTTTATGTTATGGGACAGTAGAAAATTGAAAAAAATCAGAAAACAGCCGTATACTTGCTGAATGTGCACAAAAACAGACACAAATAAAAAAAACACATGCAAACAGTGAAATCATTGCAAAATCAAACACTGAGGTTACAGAAGTATATCTTATAAGATGTTTACTTTATTTGTGAGGTTTATGTTATGGGACAGTAGAAAATTGAAAAAAATCAGAAAACAGCCGTATACTTGCTGAATGTGCACAACAACAGACACAAATAGAAAAACACATCCAAACAGTGAAATCATTGCAAAATCAAACACTGAAGGCATATAACTATATCTTATAAGATGTTAACTTTATTTATGAGGTTTATGTTACGGGACAATAGAAAATTGAAAAAAATCAGAAAACAGCCGTATACTTGCTGAATGTGCACAAAAACAGACACAAATAGAAAAACACATCCAAACAGTGAAATCATTGCAAAATCAAACACTGAAGGCATATAACTATATCTTATAAGATTTTAACTTTATTTGTGAGGTTTATGTTATGGGACAGTAGAAAATTGAAAAAAATCAGAAAACAGCCGTATACTTGCTGAATGTGCACAACAAAGGACACAAATAGAAAAACACATCCAAACAGTGAAATCATTGCAAAATCAAACACTGAGGTTACAGAAGTATATCTTATAAGATGTTAACTTTATTTGTGAGGTTTATGTTATGGGACAGTAGAAAATTGAAAAAAATCAGAAAACAGCCGTATACTTGCTGAATGTGCACAAAAACAGACACAAATAGAAAAACACATCCGAACAGTGAAATCATTGCAAAATCAAACACTGAAGGCATATAACTATATCTTATAAGATGTTAACTTTATTTGTGAGGTTTATGTTATGGGACAGTAGAAAATTGAAAAAAATCAGAAAACAGCCGTATACTTGCTGAATGTGCACAAAAACAGACACAAATAGAAAAACACATCCAAACAGTGAAATCATTGCATTATCAAACACTGAAGGCATATAACTATATCTTAAAAGATTTTAACTTTATTTGTGAGGTTTATGTTATGGGACAGTAGAAAATTGAAAAAAATCAGAAAACAGCCGTATACTTGCTGAATGTGCACAAAAACAGACACAAATAGAAAAACACATCCAAACAGTGAAATCATTGCAAAATCAAACACTGAAGGCATATAACTATATCTTATAAGATGTTAACTTTATTTGTGAGGTTTATGTTATGGGACAGTAGAAAATTGAAAAAAATCAGAAAACAGCCGTATACTTGCTGAATGTGCACAAAAACAGACACAAATAGAAAAACACATCCAAACAGTGAAATCATTGCAAAATCAAACACTGAGGTTACAGAAGTATATCTTATAAGATGTTAACTTTATTTGTGAGGTTTATGTTATGGGACAGTAGAAAATTGAAAAAAATCAGAAAACAGCCGTATACTTGCTGAATGTGCACAAAAACAGACACAAATAGAAAAACACATCCAAACAGTGAAATCATTGCAAAATCAAACACTGAGGTTACAGAAGTATATCTTATAAGATGTTTACTTTATTTGTGAGGTTTATGTTATGGGACAGTAGAAAATTGAAAAAAATCAGAAAACAGCCGTATACTTGCTGAATGTGCACAAAAACAGACACAAATAGAAAAACACATCCAAACAGTGAAATCATTGCAAAATCAAACACTGAGGTTACAGAAGTATATCTTATAAGATGTTAACTTTATTTCTGAGGTTTATGTTATGGGACAGTAGAAAATTGAAAAAAATCAGAAAACAGCCGTATACTTGCTGAATGTGCACAAAAACAGACACAAATAAAAAAAACACATGCAAACAGTGAAATCATTGCAAAATCAAACACTGAGGTTACAGAAGTATATCTTATAAGATGTTTACTTTATTTGTGAGGTTTATGTTATGGGACAGTAGAAAATTGAAAAAAATCAGAAAACAGCCGTATACTTGCTGAATGTGCACAACAAAGGACACAAATAGAAAAACACATCCAAACAGTGAAATCATTGCAAAATCAAACACTGAAGGCATATAACTATATCTTATAAGATTTTAACTTTATTTGTGAGGTTTATGTTATGGGACAGTAGAAAATTGAAAAAAATCAGAAAACAGCCGTATACTTGCTGAATGTGCACAAAAACAGACACGAATAGAAAAACACATCCAAACAGTGAAATCATTGCAAAATCAAACACTGAAGGCATATAACTATATCTTATAAGATGTTAACTTTATTTGTGAGGTTTATGTTATGGGACAGTAGAAAATTGAAAAAAATCAGAAAACAGCCGTATACTTGCTGAATGTGCACAAAAACAGACACAAATAGAAAAACACATCCAAACAGTGAAATCATTGCAAAATCAAACACTGAAGGCATATAACTATATCTTATAAGATGTTAACTTTATTTGTGAGGTTTATGTTATGCGACAGTAGAAAATTGAAAAAAATCAGAAAACAGCCGTATACTTGCTGAATGTGCACAAAAACAGACACAAATAGAAAAACACATCCAAACAGTGAAATCATTGCAAAATCAAACACTGAAGGCATATAACTATATCTTATAAGATGTTAACTTTATTTATGAGGTTTATGTTACGGGACAATAGAAAATTGAAAAAAATCAGAAAACAGCCGTATACTTGCTGAATGTGCACAAAAACAGACACAAATAGAAAAACACATCCAAACAGTGAAATCATTGCAAAATCAAACACTGAGGTTACAGAAGTATATCTTATAAGATGTTAACTTTATTTGTGAGGTTTATGTTATGGGACAGTAGAAAATTGAAAAAAATCAGAAAACAGCCGTATACTTGCTGAATGCGCACAAAAACAGACACAAATAGAAAAACACATCCAAACAGTGAAATCATTGCAAAATCAAACACTGAAGGCATATAACTATATCTTATAAGATTTTAACTTTATTTGTGAGGTTTATGTTATGGGACAGTAGAAAATTGAAAAAAATCAGAAAACAGCCGTATACTTGCTGAATGTGCACAAAAACAGACACAAATAGAAAAACACATCCAAACAGTGAAATCATTGCAAAATCAAACACTGAGGTTACAGAAGTATATCTTATAAGATGTTAACTTTATTTGTGAGGTTTATGTTATGGGACAATAGAAAATTGAAAAAAATCAGAAAACAGCCGGATACTTGCTGAATGTGCACAACAAAAGACACAAATAGAAAAACACATCCAAACAGTGAAATCATTGCAAAATCAAACACTGAAGGCATATAACTATATCTTATAAGATGTTAACTTTATTTGTGAGGTTTATGTTATGCGACAGTAGAAAATTGAAAAAAATCAGAAAACAGCCGTATACTTGCTGAACGTGCACAAAGACAGACACAAATAGAAAAACACATCCAAACAGTGAAATCATTGCAAAATCAAACACTGAAGGCATATAACTATATCTTATAAGATGTTAACTTTATTTGTGAGGTTTATGTTATGGGACAGTAGAAAATTGAAAAAAATCAGAAAACAGCCGTATACTTGCTGAATGTGCACAAAAACAGACACAAATAGAAAAACACATCCAAACAGTGAAATCATTGCAAAATCAAACACTGAGGTTACAGAAGTATATCTTATGAGATGTTAACTTTATTTGTGAGGTTTATGTTATGGAACAGTAGAAAATTGAAAAAAATCAGAAAACAGCCGTATACTTGCTGAATGTGCACAAAAACAGACACAAATAGAAAAACACATCCAAACAGTGAATTCATTGCAAAATCAAACACTGAGGTTACAGAAGTATATCTTATAAGATGTTAACTTTATTTGTGAGGTTTATGTTATGGGACAGTAGAAAATTGAAAAAAATCAGAAAACAGCCGTATACTTGCTGAATGCGCACAAAAACAGACACAAATAGAAAAACACATCCAAACAGTGAAATCATTGCAAAATCAAACACTGAGGTTACAGAAGTATATCTTATAAGATGTTAACTTTTTTTGTGAGGTTTATGTTATGGGACAGTAGAAAATTGAAAAAAATCAGAAAACAGCCGTATACTTGCTGAATGTGCACAAAAACAGACACAAATAGAAAAACACATCCAAACAGTGAAATCATTGCAAAATCAAACACTGAAGGCATATAACTATATCTCATAAGATGTTAACTTTATTTGTGAGGTTTATGTTGTGGGACAGTAGAAAATTCAAAAAAATCAGAAAACAGCCGTATACTTGCTGAATGTGCACAAAAACAGACACAAATAGAAAAACACATCCAAACAGTGAAATCATTGCAAAATCAAACACTGAGGTTACAGAAGTATATCTTATAAGATGTTAACTTTATTTGTGAGGTTTATGTTATGGGACAGTAGAAAATTGAAAAAAATCAGAAAACAGCCGTATACTTGCTGAATGCGCACAAAAACAGACACAAATAGAAAAACACATCCAAACAGTGAAATCATTGCAAAATCAAACACTGAGGTTACAGAAGTATATCTTATAAGATGTTAACTTTTTTTGTGAGGTGTGAGCACAGAACATATAATACACATAGTTACACTTTCTCAAAAACACCCTAGTCGCACGAACATGACTTTAACTGAACTTGTTCACATATACTTGTTGAAGCAGTCACACACACACACACCCTCACAAATGACCTTGGGTAGGTCACGCACCCACACACATCCTCACAAACGGCCTTGGGTACCATGCACCACTCTCCCTAACTTCTGCCTCCTGTTTTTCATGCTACATTGACGCACACACAAATAAGGCGGCGACTCACCTGAAGACTATATAGGATAACACCCCTAGACATGAGCAGACTCTTCTTGTACACGACATTGATACATGTACTGTACTTGAACTATTCTCCGCACTTTGCAAACTGCGCAATAAATCTGTATAATTCTTACTCCGTCTTCTCCTGGTCCTCCTTTCACCGCATCAACGGACTCGGACAAAAGGCAAACGGCTGTTTGACCTCAACAATTTTTGGGGGCTCGTCCATGATGTGGTGAGGAGACTATGGAACGAAATTCGGCTTAAAGATTTCTTCACAACGACAGAGACGAGACACGGGCCGGCACGATAAAGAAAGGTGAGCAGAACCTGTTTAAATCAAAATCTGCAGTTTTGAATACTCTAAAAACCGTGTCATGTCCTGAAGTTAGTGATTAATCTGCAAAACGACGATAAGAATTAATACAAAAAAAAAAAAAAAAAAAACAGACTGAGAGAACAGACTATCCTTGGTTGTGGCAGACCCCACCGGTTTCCTGACGAGGAACCGGAAGCCTGGGAGGCAGCTGGGTTTGAGGCCCGGGGAAGTAAGGATACCCCGAATTCTAAAGTAGTATACTCTACGGAGTAAGGTTGGAGGCCTTTGAGGTTATATACCTCATAAATTCCTAAGAAGTCTGTTTGGGGTTAGAGTCCCCTAAAAGTAGTAAGGTTGGAGGCCTTTGAGGTAATAGACCTCATAAATTCCTAAGAAGTCTGTTTGGGGTTAGAGTCCCCTAAAAGTAGTAAGGTTGGAGGCCTTTGAGGTAATAGACCTCATAAATTCCTAAGAAGTCTGTTTGGGGTTAGAGTCCCCTAAAAGTAGTAAGGTTGGAGGCCTTTGAGGTAATATACCTCATAAATTC
Organism: Solea solea; assembly: GCF_958295425.1. NCBI lineage: Eukaryota > Metazoa > Chordata > Actinopteri > Pleuronectiformes > Soleidae > Solea > Solea solea. The sequence continues at coordinate 648,333 of NW_026704082.1, forward strand.
CTAAGAAGTCTGTTTGGGGTTAGAGTCCCCTAAAGTAGTATACGTTACAATCTCTTAGTAGAAGGTGTTTTATAATAATGTAAAGGATATGAATGCATGGTTCAAGGTGAATAACGATTTTTCTTTGTGAATTGTATTTGTGTGAGTAGAATAACAGGGATATTGGGTGCGGGAAGAATAAAATTCTGAGGTGTCTTAGAGGTAATTGGATGCATAAAACGGTGTCTTGACCTACCCGACATAACAGAGGTGATCTGAGCCACGGACAACCTAAACGGTGTCAACAAAAGTGGCATGGGAGGTCAATAGGGTCAGTTGCTCGGGTGAACTCCATACAAACTGACCGGCCGTTAATAAGCCATTACCTCGATAAGCTTGGTTGCTCGGGTGAATTCCATACAAACCGGCTGGCCTCAGAATTAAGCAAGAAAACTAAGCTATGGAAGGAGAATTTGATAGAGAGAAAGATGATGGGGGTTGGGGTCCGGCGTTAGGGGGCTGGAAACCCTTTGAAGCACAACTAGAAAATCTGCTTATAGCAGTAGGATCAGTAGCAGACGAAAAAGACAAAGATAAAAAGAGGTTAGAAATAAGGGAAAAGGTAGAAATGGTGGTGAAACGAAAGGGCAAGAAAATGTCAGACACAGGTCCGTTAGGGGCCTGGCTGTGGGAGAAAGTTAAAGAATGTGAAGTAGAAAGAGACGAGACGACAGAGAAGGGACAAAAAGCAGGAAGGCTGCAGAGATCCAGGATCAAGAAGGAAGCGAAACAACATGAGGAGGGACGACGGGGTTGGTCAGAACTGGTGGTTTTCTGGCAGAGCATGAGACATCTCCACAAGCATCGAGCCAAATCGGGCGGAAAACAGATGGTAATTGCACCTGACACTCCTACATGTCCACCTCCATATGCACCGTCAACACCAGGATTATATCCTACATTATATGTAACTAGTGGTACACTGCAGGTGGGAAGCACAGAGGACACGACCTCGCAGGACAGTGTTAGTAATTCAGGGACACACGAGACCCAACAATCAACACATACGTCTGTCCCAAAATCAGAACCCCCATCGCAGGTTACAACAGAGAACTCCTGGTTAAAGACTAACCTTTTCGGGAGTGACACATCTTTTACTCCACTCGACCCATTCTCACAGAGGCGAGAAAGAGAGCAGCAGACCCCAGGACTGACAACAACAAGTGCTACGAGAGTACGGGATAGTGAATATCGGGTTCCGCCACAAACACATACGCCTGATCAGACAGGCACAGCCTTATTTAGGGGTAAAGGACAGTGGGAAGGAGAACGGGCGGAAACACCTGTGACTTTTGACTTGCAAGGGGAATGGGAAGAGGGCAATAGATCTACCTCCCCCTCAGAGATAGAACGACTGAGGAGCCAGAGAAAACAACTACTGGACAGTGTTAACAAAGAAATAGAACTAGTAGAAGCATTGACTGGCTCTATAGGACAGAGGGTGCGTCAGCGTCGCACTGAGCAGCGACAACCAGAGCTACAGCACGCATCCGGTAATTATCCGTTGACTTTTGCTCCAGGACACAGAGACAAATACCGGCCGTTCGGTATAGGGGACATACAAGCAATAGTGGACAAACTACCACCGGTGGCAGAAGGGGGTAATTTGTGGCTGAGCCAACTAGATTCGCTGACTGCTGGACAGAGACTGGCCTTAGGAGATTTTAGGGCCATCGCTGGGAGATGCATGACGAGGGGAGACATGACGGACATAGAAACACAGGCTCGCACCTACACACAGCCGGACGAACAACCTTTTACTCAGTATAGCACCGCCATAGGGAGAGCTATGAGAGAGAAATATCCGCTACCAAACACCACTGTCATGCCCAAAATGAGATGGGACCCTAAACAAAACCCTAGGGACTACATTGATAAAGGAAAGGACACCTGGCTTAAATATACAGGGAGTCATCCGGGTAAGGCGGGGTCACAAAGAGAATGGTTCAGACAGGCCATACTGGAGGGGGTGCCGGAGAATGTCAAACTGGCCATGGTTAACAATCCAGACATGCTAGGCAGTGATTCCCATGTCTGGGAAAAACATTTAATACATCATCTGTCCCGTGCCCAAGATAGAGCAGAGAGTGAGCAGGAAGATCTGAAGGGCCTACAGGTCCAGTTGCTAAAATTACAACTGTCAGAAGCCAGGCAGAAAACAAGTGAGAGAAATAAGAAATCACCACAGGAACCAGTCAAGGTCATGGTTGCGGCTGAACAGACGTGCACTCCTGATTTATTTCCGGTCCCACCATGGGTACCGCCCCCACATAGGGGAGGAAGAGGTTACGGACGGGGGCCCATGAGGGGAAGGGGCGGTTACAGAGTCGGAGAAGGAAGGGGCGGTACAGGAAGAGGGCAGCCAGGAGGGGGTGGATGTTTCTACTGTGGGCAACTAGGACACTGGGCTCGTAGTTGCCCCCTCTACATGAATGAACCATGGAGTGGGCGGGGGCGAGCAATGGGGAGAGGATATCCGACTCCCTCGCCTACAGGAAGAGCTGGATTTAATACCACAGGTCCAGGCAGAGCAGGCGAGCACCCACCGGGGCAGGGACAGTACCCACAGTGGGAGGACTGGGAAGGACCTAGTCAACAGTGACACACCCCAGGGAGCCACTCAGACAACATCACCACGGCAGAACCAATGTTGTCTGTGCAAATTGAAACGAACCAAATGCCTTTCTTAGTAGATACAGGGGCCACATGTTCCACGTTAAAAGTTGTGCCGCCCGGTTCTTTATCAACCAGGAACATTACACTCATGGGCTTCTCTGGGGAGAAACAAACACTGCCGATTACCAAACCCCTGGTGACCCAGGTGGGAAAACAAACTGTCACACATCCTTTCGTACATTCTCCGACTGTCCCAATGAACTTACTGGGGAGGGATCTCCTCATTAAGCTGGGAGTGACCATCCTCTGTAGTGCCGAAGGTCTGATTGTCACCATGCCAGACGGAACGTACCTGCCATGTGTGGGAGAACCCACTACTGGACAATATTTACTCCAGCCGGTGAATGAACAATATGCTGACATTTATTGGGGCCTGTTACAGCCTGACACACCGGAGCAGGGTGGTATCCTCTCGGCTTACCTCCAGTGGAAACCCTGGATCTCCCTTCTCGAACCGTACACCTCACCTCCGGATCCCCCACACGTGACACTCTTCTATGACAGATTACAAACCGATTGGTATCAGGAACAGTTTCAGGAACTATTGGAAGGGCGCGATTGGCAAATTATTACACAAAACATTTATGTAGCACCGGAGGGCGTAGCAGCAGCTGTCAACCTGACCTCTGAGCAGATTCCCTGGTACATGATGGCAGACGATGCGGCCCCACATGTCTCATTAGCATTACATCCAAAGCATCAGGCTAGAGAATTGGGCAGCATTGTAAAAAGGGCGCTCCTGCAGTCAGATTGGGTGCAAACACAAATACCACAAGTTCAGTATTCCGCTAAAGCTCAAACGTACCGCATACAGATATCTGGGACAGATAAGATCACTTTAGAGCACACACAAGTTTCCAGACATCATGGTCGTGAACGCACGGACCACACGGAGGCAGCTGCTCTAATTGACGGCCTCCCTGAACATTTATGGGCACAGGGCCCGACGGATGTCGGACTGGTTCAGTACGCACCTGTCACGTTTCAGGTGCAGGAAGGGCCACCTCTTTGGATTAGACAGTACCCTCACAAACCCCAGGCAGAACAGGGAATCACTGAAACTATTACAGGTCTTTTGCAAAGCGGCGTTTTGGAAATGTCTTGTTCAAATTGGAACACACCCATTTTGCCAGTAGAAAAGAAGGGTACGGGAAAATATCGCATGGCACATGATCTTAGAGCAATTAATGACATTCTCCGTACCCCTACGGTCCCTGTTCCAAATCCTTACGTGGCATTAACCAACCTAGATCCCTTGCATCAGTGGTTTACATGTATAGACCTAGCCAACGCATTTTTCTGTCTTCCGCTGGCAGAGGAATGCCGAGACATTTTCTCTTTTACGTTTCAGGGACGTCAACTTCGATATACAAGACTCCCACAAGGGTTCGCGCTCTCACCTGGCATTTTTAACCAAGTACTTAAAGACCTACTGAGTGACTGCCCCTTACCTGACAAAGTGACTCTGGTTCAATATGTCGACGACTTGCTCTTAGCTGCCCCAACTGCTGCCTTATGTCTACAAGCCACACAAAATGTGCTCTCACATTTGGCTGGGACGGGTTTTAAAGTAAGCAAGGCCAAACTTCAGGTAGCCAGGAAACAGGTTTCGTTTTTGGGGAGACAAATATCACAGAAAGGAACCGGACTGTCACCTGCACACAAGTCCAACATATTGCATCATCCTAGGCCTATTCGGGTCAAGGACATGTTGTCGTTTCTGGGACTGACTGGTTATAGTAGGGCTTACATAGCAAACTATACTGGCCTGACCAGACCTCTGCGTGACTTAGTGAAAGAACAGGGCATGCGCAATCTCACAGCAACTTTGACCTGGACGCAAGCTGCGGAAGAAGCTTTTATTACCCTTAAGCAGTCACTCTCCACAGCTGCCGACTTAGCTATACCTGACTACAGCTTACCATTTTGCCTGGATGTCTCTGGAACAGACCTTTGCTCTAACGGCGTACTGTTCCAGAGAAAAGGGGGAGACAGGGTAATACTGATGTATGTTAGCGCACTGCTAGATGACATGGAAAAACGACATCATCAATGCACACAACACGCAGCGGGAATAGCCAAGCTCATTCAGAAAACTGCACACATTGTCATGGGACATCAATTACAGATTTTGACCACACACAGTGTCGTTGCATATGTAAATTCACAAACATTTACATTAACAGCACTGAGACAGAGACGACTGAGCAGAATCCTCGAAGCTCCAAATTTGACCTTCACCCATGAAGGCATAAATATGGCAGACCAGATTGGGTCAGGAGAGCCGCATGAATGTACGGACAGAATACATAAGGACGAAAAAATCAGACCTGACTTACAAGCTGAACAGATAGCGGGGGCTAGAGACCTGTACACTGACGGATGTTGTTTCAGACATGACCAGAAGGGACTGAAAGCCGCCTTTGCGGTGGTGGAAGACGTACAAGGGAAGCTGATCACAAGACAAGCAGAGGCAGTACAGGGACAGCAATCTGCACAAAGAGCAGAGGTGTTAGCTGTAATAGCAGCACTAAAAATAGGTCAGGGACAGGAAGTCAACATCTATACAGACTCAGCTTATGCGGCAGGAGCGGTACATGTGGAACTGAAACAGTGGTTAAGAGCAGGGTTCCTAACCGCAACCAACAAACCAATCAAACATGAGACTGAGATGAGAGACCTAGCAGAAGCATTATTGCTCCCCAGCAGGGTGGCAGTTATTAAATGTAAGGGCCACGACAAAGCTAACACCCATATCAGACGAGGCAATGACGCAGCAGACAAAGCAGCTAAAGAAGCAGCAGGATATGAGGTGAGAGCTATTTTGATGTGTTCAGAGGGAGAAGAGACTCCAGACATGAGCATATTAATAGCAGGACAGGCAGCTGCATCACCACAGGAGAAAACATTATGGAAAGCAAGGGGGGCAACAGAAGTACAGGGACTTTGGAGAGGCCCGGATGGCCGACCAATATTGCCCCCGGGCGCTAGGCAAACAGCTTTGGCGGAAGCACATGGAGTGGGACATGCGGGGGTTGCTCAAATGATGAAAAATCTGGAGCACTGGTGGCATCCCTTTCTAAAAGACATGGCTAAACATTGGGTCAGCTCATGTAACAGCTGTATACAGTACAATGTCAGACCAACAGTGAAACCACACCCTGGACGTTACCCATTGGAGGTAAAAGCAGGGAAAGAGATCATTATAGACTAAACAGACATGATCACAGTGGTGCGAGGGTACAGGTATGTTTTGATGTGTGTGGATGCGTACACAGGGTGGCCAGAGGCGTGGCCAACAAAGAAAGAAGATGGTAAGTCGGTGATAAAGTTCCTGATTAATCATTACATTCCTAGGCATGGGTTTCCGGAGAGAATCAGATCAGATAACGGCACTCATTTTAAAAATCAAGATCTGCAACAAGTTGAAGCAATGTTGGGGTTGACACATAGGTTTGGCACTGTGTATCACCCTCAATCACAAGGAAAAGTGGAACGAATGAATCAGACGGTTAAGACCAAATTGGCTAAAATCTGTGCACAGACCAAACTGAATTGGGTAGATGCATTACCACTTGCCTTAATGTCGATCCGGAGCTCAGTCAACCAATCTACCAGGTTTACTCCACACGAACTCCAAACAGGAAGGGCATTTCCAGGTCCCCAATCAAAGCTGCCGGTCACAAAAACGGATGACCAAAATCTAACCAACCGAGAGTATTTCCATGAACTTCAAAGTCTCGTTACAGCATTTGCAAAACAGGTGACGGACAGCAGAGGAGAGACCCAGACCACATCACCTCCTGAAGCTGAGTGGGTGCTGCTAAGGGTCATCAAAAGGAAGTGGGCCGAACCACGTTGGACGGGGCCGTTCCAGGTGACTGAGAGGACATCACATGCAGTCCGCCTGAAAGGCAAAGGCGACACTTGGTTTCATTGGAGCCAGTGCGCCGCAGCAGAAGAACCCCAGCGCTCATTGGCTGAAATACATCAAGCGCTGAAAGAATCGTGTACTGTATCGGCGGATACAGGTGAAAAGACCACCGACCAACAAGGGGCAGAATAATCCCCTGGTGGCACTAGAGGACAGGGTAGTACACCCGAGCTCTATAAATTATTTCCAACATCACACGGCATCCGGTCCGCGCACCTGAAAAGGGGGTAGGGTGAAATCAGCGCCTCCCTCCGACGAGTAGTGTGCCAAACTACCAGCTCATCCTGATGACGTCGTGCCAACTCAATTTCTTTATTGTACTGATTGTCATACTCATAATAACTTTTGCTGGTGCTCTACTTAAGCTTGCTCTTACAGGGCACACCCGATTGTAAAATGTTATTGTTTGGAAGGTGGAAGCCATTACTGTGTGATGTTTTCTTGTTTTTTCTTGTTTTATCGAGCTCTTTTGTAGAGCTCGAAAGGGGGAATTGTGAGCACAGAACATATAATACACATAGTTACACTTTCTCAAAAACACCCTAGTCGCACGAACATGACTTTAACTGAACTTGTTCACATATACTTGTTGAAGCAGTCACACACACACACACCCTCACAAATGACCTTGGGTAGGTCACGCACCCACACACATCCTCACAAACGGCCTTGGGTACCATGCACCACTCTCCCTAACTTCTGCCTCCTGTTTTTCATGCTACATTGACGCACACACAAATAAGGCGGCGACTCACCTGAAGACTATATAGGATAACACCCCTAGACATGAGCAGACTCTTCTTGTACACGACATTGATACATGTACTGTACTTGAACTATTCTCCGCACTTTGCAAACTGCGCAATAAATCTGTATAATTCTTACTCCGTCTTCTCCTGGTCCTCCTTTCACCGCATCAACGGACTCGGACAAAAGGCAAACGGCTGTTTGACCTCAACAGAGGTTTATGTTATGGGACAGTAGAAAATTGAAAAAAATCAGAAAACAGCCGTATACTTGCTGAATGTGCACAAAAACAGACACAAATAGAAAAACACATCCAAACAGTGAAATCATTGCAAAATCAAACACTGAAGGCATATAACTATATCTCATAAGATGTTAACTTTATTTGTGAGGTTTATGTTGTGGGACAGTAGAAAATTCAAAAAAATCAGAAAACAGCCGTATACTTGCTGAATGTGCACAAAAACAGACACAAATAGAAAAACACATCCAAACAGTGAAATCATTGCAAAATCAAACACTGAAGGCATATAACTATATCTTATAAGATGTTAACTTTATTTGTGAGGTTTATGTTATGCGACAGTAGAAAATTGAAAAAAATCAGAAAACAGCCATATACTTGCTGAATGTGCACAACAAAAGACACAAATAGAAAAACACATCCAAACAGTGAAATCATTGCAAAATCAAACACTGAGGTTACAGAAGTATATCTTATAAGATGTTAACTTTATTTGTGAGGTTTATGTTATGGAACAGTAGAAAATTGAAAAAAATCAGAAAACAGCCGTATACTTGCTGAATGTGCACAAACACAGACACACATAGAAAAACACATCCAAACAGTGAAATCATAACAAAATCAAACACTGAGGTTACAGAAGTATATCTTATGAGATGTTAACTTTATTTGTGAGGTTTATGTTATGGAACAGTAGAAAATTGAAAAAAATCAGAAAACAGCCGTATACTTGCTGAATGTGCACAAAAACAGACACAAATAGAAAAACACATCCAAACAGTGAAATCATTGCAAAATCAAACACTGAAGGCATATAACTATATCTTATAAGATTTTAACTTTATTTGTGAGGTTTATTTTACGGGACAGTAGAAAATTGAAAAAAATCAGAAAACAGCCGTATACTTGCTGAATGCGCACAAAAACAGACACAAATAGAAAAACGCATCCAAACAGTGAAATCATTGCAAAATCAAACACTGAGGTTACAGAAGTATATCTTATAAGATGTTAACTTTATTTGTGAGGTTTATGTTGTGGGACAGTAGAAAATTCAAAAAAATCAGAAAACAGCCGTATACTTGCTGAATGTGCACCAAAACAGACACAAATAGAAAAACACATCCAAACAGTGAAATCATTGCAAAATCAAACACTGAGGTTACAGAAGTATATCTTATAAGATGTTAACTTTATTTATGAGGTTTATGTTACGGGACAATAGAAAATTGAAAAAAATCAGAAAACAGCCGTATACTTGCTGAATGTGCACAACAAAAGACACAAATAGAAAAACACATCCAAACAGTGAAATCATTGCAAAATCAAACACTGACGGCATATAACTATATCTTATAAGATTTTAACTTTATTTGTGAGGTTTATGTTATGGAACAGTAGAAAATTGAAAAAAATCAGAAAACAGCCGTATACTTGCTGAATGTGCACAAACACAGACACACATAGAAAAACACATCCAAACAGTGAAATCATAACAAAATCAAACACTGAGGTTACAGAAGTATATCTTATGAGATGTTAACTTTATTTGTGAGGTTTATGTTATGGAACAGTAGAAAATTGAAAAAAATCAGAAAACAGCCGTATACTTGCCCGAATGTGCACAAAAACAGACACAAATAGAAAAACACATCCAAACAGTGAAATCATTGCAAAATCAAACACTGAAGGCATATAACTATATCTTATAAGATTTTAGCTTTATTTGTGAGGTTTATGTTACGGGACAGTAGAAAATTGAAAAAAATCAGAAAACAGCCGTATACTTGCTGAATGCGCACAAAAACAGACACAAATAGAAAAACACATCCAAACAGTGAAATCATTGCAAAATCAAACACTGAGGTTACAGAAGTATATCTTATAAGATGTTAACTTTATTTGTGAGGTTTATGTTGTGGGACAGTAGAAAATTCAAAAAAATCAGAAAACAGCCGTATACTTGCTGAATGTGCACCAAAACAGACACAAATAGAAAAACACATCCAAACAGTGAAATCATTGCAAAATCAAACACTGAGGTTACAGAAGTATATCTTATAAGATGTTAACTTTATTTATGAGGTTTATGTTACGGGACAATAGAAAATTGAAAAAAATCAGAAAACAGCCGTATACTTGCTGAATGTGCACAACAAAAGACACAAATAGAAAAACACATCCAAACAGTGAAATCATTGCAAAATCAAACACTGACGGCATATAACTATATCTTATAAGATTTTAACTTTATTTGTGAGGTTTATGTTACGGGACAGTAGAAAATTGAAAAAAATCAGAAAACAGCCGTATACTTGCTGAATGTGCACAAAAACAGACACAAATAGAAAAACACATCCAAACAGTGAAATCATTGCAAAATCAAACACTGAGGTTACAGAAGTATATCTTATAAGATGTTAACTTTATTTGTGAGGTTTATGTTATGCGACAGTAGAAAATTGAAAAAAATCAGAAAACAGCCGTATACTTGCTGAATGCGCACAAAAACAGACACAAATAGAAAAACACATCCAAACAGTGAAATCATTGCAAAATCAAACAGAAGTATATCTTATAAGATGTTAACTTTTTTTGTGAGGTTTATGTTATGGGACAGTAGAAAATTGAAAAAAATCAGAAAACAGCCGTATACTTGCTGAATGTGCACAAAAACAGACACAAATAGAAAAACACATCCAAACAGTGAAATCATTGCAAAATCAAACACTGAGGTTACAGAAGTATATCTTATAAGATGTTAACTTTATTTGTGAGGTTTATGTTATGCGACAGTAGAAAATTGAAAAAAATCAGAAAACAGCCGTATACTTGCTGAATGCGCACAAAAACAGACACAAATAGAAAAACACATCCAAACAGTGAAATCATTGCAAAATCAAACAGAAGTATATCTTATAAGATGTTAACTTTTTTTGTGAGGTTTATGTTATGGGACAGTAGAAAATTGAAAAAAATCAGAAAACAGCCGTATACTTGCTGAATGTGCACAAAAACAGACACAAATAGAAAAACACATCCAAACAGTGAAATCATTGCAAAATCAAACACTGAAGGCATATAACTATATCTCATAAGATGTTAACTTTATTTGTGAGGTTTATGTTGTGGGACAGTAGAAAATTCAAAAAAATCAGAAAACAGCCGTATACTTGCTGAATGTGCACAAAAACAGACACAAATAGAAAAACACATCCAAACAGTGAAATCATTGCAAAATCAAACACTGAGGTTACAGAAGTATATCTTATAAGATGTTAACTTTATTTATGAGGTTAATGTTACGGGACAATAGAAAATTGAAAAAAATCAGAAAACAGCCGTATACTTGCTGAATGTGCACAACAAAAGACACAAATAGAAAAACACATCCAAACAGTGAAATCATTGCAAAATCAAACACTGAGGATAAATAACTATATCTTATAAGATTTTAACTTTATTTGTGAGGTTTATGTTATGGGACAGTAGAAAATTGAAAAAAATCAGAAAACAGCCGTATACTTGCTGAATGTGCACAAAAACAGACACAAATAGAAAAACACATCCAAACAGTGAAATCATTGCAAAATCAAACACTGAGGTTACAGAAGTATATCTTATAAGATGTTAACTTTATTTATGAGGTTTATGTTACGGGACAATAGAAAATTGAAAAAAATCAGAAAACAGCCGTATACTTGCTGAATGTGCACAACAAAAGACACAAATAGAAAAACACATCCAAACAGTGAAATCATTGCAAAATCAAACACTGACGGCATATAACTATATCTTATAAGATTTTAACTTTATTTGTGAGGTTTATGTTACGGGACAGTAGAAAATTGAAAAAAATCAGAAAACAGCCGTATACTTGCTGAATGTGCACAAAAACAGACACAAATAGAAAAACACATCCAAACAGTGAAATCATTGCAAAATCAAACACTGAGGTTACAGAAGTATATCTTATAAGATGTTAACTTTATTTGTGAGGTTTATGTTATGCGACAGTAGAAAATTGAAAAAAATCAGAAAACAGCCGTATACTTGCTGAATGCGCACAAAAACAGACACAAATAGAAAAACACATCCAAACAGTGAAATCATTGCAAAATCAAACAGAAGTATATCTTATAAGATGTTTACTTTTTTTGTGAGGTTTATGTTATGGGACAGTAGAAAATTGAAAAAAATCAGAAAACAGCCGTATACTTGCTGAATGTGCACAACAAAAGACAAAAATAGAAAAACACATCCAAACAGTGAAATCATTGCAAAATCAAACACTGAGGATAAATAACTATATCTTATAAGATTTTAACTTTATTTGTGAGGTTTATGTTATGGGACAGTAGAAAATTGAAAAAAATCAGAAAACAGCCGTATACTTGCTGAATGTGCACAAAAACAGACACAAATAGAAAAACACATCCAAACAGTGAAATCATTGCAAAATCAAACACTGAAGTTACAGAAGTATATCTTATAAGATGTTTACTTTATTTGTGAGGTTTATGTTATGGGACAGTAGAAAATTGAAAAAAATCAGAAAACAGCCGTATACTTGCTGAATGTGCACAAAAACAGACACAAATAGAAAAACACATCCAAACAGTGAAATCATTGCAAAATCAAACACTGAAGGCATATAACTATATCTTATAAGATGTTAACTTTATTTGTGAGGTTTATGTTATGGGACAGTAGAAAATTGAAAAAAATCAGAAAACAGCCGCATACTTGCTGAATGTGCACAAAAACAGACACAAATAGAAAAACACATCCAAACAGTGAAATCATTGCAAAATCAAACACTGAGGTTACAGAAGTATATCTTATAAGATGTTAACTTTATTTATGAGGTTTATGTTACGGGACAATAGAAAATTGAAAAAAATCAGAAAACAGCCGTATACTTGCTTAATGTGCACAACAAAAGACACAAATAGAAAAACACATCCAAACAGTGAAATCATTGCAAAATCAAACACTGAAGGCATATAACTATATCTTATAAGATTTTAACTTTATTTGTGAGGTTTATGTTATGGGACAGTAGAAAATTGAAAAAAATCAGAAAACAGCCGTATACTTGCTGAATGTGCACAACAAAAGACACAAATAGAAAAACACATCCAAACAGTGAAATCATTGCAAAATCAAACACTGAGGTTACAGAAGTATATCTTATAAGATGTTTACTTTATTTGTGAGGTTTATGTTATGGGACAGTAGAAAATTGAAAAAAATCAGAAAACAGCCGTATACTTGCTGAATGTGCACAAAAACAGACACACATAGAAAAACACATCCAAACAGTGAAATCATTGCAAAATCAAACACTGAGGTTACAGAAGTATATCTTATGAGATGTTAACTTTATTTGTGAGGTTTATGTTATGGAACAGTAGAAAATTGAAAAAAATCAGAAAACAGCCGTATACTTGCTGAATGTGCACAAAAACAGACACAAATAGAAAAACACATCCAAACAGTGAAATCATTGCAAAATCAAACACTGAAGGCATATAACTATATCTTATAAGATTTTAACTTTATTTGTGAGGTTTATGTTACGGGACAGTAGAAAATTGAAAAAAATCAGAAAACAGCCGTATACTTGCTGAATGCGCACAAAAACAGACACAAATAGAAAAACACATCCAAACGGTGAAATCATTGCAAAATCAAACACTGAGATTACAGAAGTATATCTTATAAGATGTTCACTTTATTTGTGAGGTTTATGTTATGGGACAGTAGAAAATTGAAAAAAATCAGAAAACAGCTGTATACTTGCTGAACGTGCACAAAGACAGACACAAATAGAAAAACACATCCAAACAGTGAAATCATTGCAAAATCAAACACTGAAGGCATATAACTATATCTTATAAGATGTTAACTTTATTTGTGAGGTTTATGTTATGGGACAGTAGAAAATTGAAAAAAATCAGAAAACAGCCGCATACTTGCTGAATGTGCACAAAAACAGACACAAATAGAAAAACACATCCAAACAGTGAAATCATTGCAAAATCAAACACTGAGGTTACAGAAGTATATCTTATAAGATGTTAACTTTATTTATGAGGTTTATGTTACGGGACAATAGAAAATTGAAAAAAATCAGAAAACAGCCGTATACTTGCTTAATGTGCACAACAAAAGACACAAATAGAAAAACACATCCAAACAGTGAAATCATTGCAAAATCAAACACTGAAGGCATATAACTATATCTTATAAGATTTTAACTTTATTTGTGAGGTTTATGTTATGGGACAGTAGAAAATTGAAAAAAATCAGAAAACAGCCGTATACTTGCTGAATGTGCACAACAAAAGACACAAATAGAAAAACACATCCAAACAGTGAAATCATTGCAAAATCAAACACTGAGGTTACAGAAGTATATCTTATAAGATGTTTACTTTATTTGTGAGGTTTATGTTATGGGACAGTAGAAAATTGAAAAAAATCAGAAAACAGCCGTATACTTGCTGAATGTGCACAAAAACAGACACACATAGAAAAACACATCCAAACAGTGAAATCATTGCAAAATCAAACACTGAGGTTACAGAAGTATATCTTATGAGATGTTAACTTTATTTGTGAGGTTTATGTTATGGAACAGTAGAAAATTGAAAAAAATCAGAAAACAGCCGTATACTTGCTGAATGTGCACAAAAACAGACACAAATAGAAAAACACATCCAAACAGTGAAATCATTGCAAAATCAAACACTGAAGGCATATAACTATATCTTATAAGATTTTAACTTTATTTGTGAGGTTTATGTTACGGGACAGTAGAAAATTGAAAAAAATCAGAAAACAGCCGTATACTTGCTGAATGCGCACAAAAACAGACACAAATAGAAAAACACATCCAAACGGTGAAATCATTGCAAAATCAAACACTGAGATTACAGAAGTATATCTTATAAGATGTTCACTTTATTTGTGAGGTTTATGTTATGGGACAGTAGAAAATTGAAAAAAATCAGAAAACAGCTGTATACTTGCTGAACGTGCACAAAGACAGACACAAATAGAAAAACACATCCAAACAGTGAAATCATTGCAAAATCAAACACTGAGGTTACAGAAGTATATCTTACAAGATGTTTACTTTATTTGTGAGGTTTATGTTATGGGACAGTAGAAAATTGAAAAAAATCAGAAAACAGCCGTATACTTGCTGAATGTGCACAACAAAAGACACAAATAGAAAAACACATCCAAACAGTGAAATCATTGCAAAATCAAACACTGAGGTTACAGAAGTATATCTTATAAGATGTTAACTTTATTTGTGAGGTTTATGTTATGGGACAGTAGAAAATTGAAAAAAATCAGAAAACAGCCGCATACTTGCTGAATGTGCACAAAAACAGACACAAATAGAAAAACACATCCAAACATGGAAATCATTGCAAAATCAAACACTGAGGTTACAGAAGTATATCTTATAAGATGTTAACTTTATTTATGAGGTTTATGTAACAGGACAATAGAAAATTGAAAAAAATCAGAAAACAGCCGTATACTTGCTTAATGTGCACAACAAAAGACACAAATAGAAAAACACATCCAAACAGTGAAATCATTGCAAAATCAAACACTGAGGTTACAGAAGTATATCTTATAAGATGTTTACTTTATTTGTGAGGTTTATGTTATGGGACAGTAGAAAATTGAAAAAAATCAGAAAACAGCCGTATACTTGCTGAATGTGCACAAAAACAGACACACATAGAAAAACACATCCAAACAGTGAAATCATTGCAAAATCAAACACTGAGGTTACAGAAGTATATCTTATGAGATGTTAACTTTATTTGTGAGGTTTATGTTATGGAACAGTAGAAAATTGAAAAAAATCAGAAAACAGCCGTATATTTGCTGAATGTGCACAAAAACAGACACAAATAGAAAAACACATCCAAACAGTGAAATCATTGCAAAATCAAACACTGAAGGCATATAACTATATCTTATAAGATTTTAACTTTATTTGTGAGGTTTATGTTACGGGACAGTAGAAAATTGAAAAAAATCAGAAAACAGCCGTATACTTGCTGAATGCGCACAAAAACAGACACAAATAGAAAAACACATCCAAACGGTGAAATCATTGCAAAGTCAAACACTGAGATTACAGAAGTATATCTTATAAGATGTTCACTTTATTTGTGAGGTTTATGTTATGGGACAGTAGAAAATTGAAAAAAATCAGAAAACAGCCGTATACTTGCTGAATGCGCACAAAAACAGACACAAATAGAAAAACACATCCAAACAGTGAAATCATTGCAAAATCAAACACTGAGGTTACAGAAGTATATCTTATAAGATGTTAACTTTATTTGTGAGGTTTATGTTATGGGACAGTAGAAAATTGAAAAAAATCAGAAAACAGCCGTATACTTGCTGAATGTGCACAAAAACAGACACAAATAGAAAAACACATCCAAACAGTGAAATCATTGCAAAATCAAACACTGAGGTTACAGAAGTATATCTTATAAGATGTTTACTTTATTTGTGAGGTTTATGTTATGGGACAGTAGAAAATTGAAAAAAATCAGAAAACAGCCGTATACTTGCTGAATGTGCACAACAAAAGACACAAATAGAAAAACACATCCAAACAGTGAAATCATTGCAAAATCAAACACTGAGGTTACAGAAGTATATCTTATAAGATGTTAACTTTATTTGTGAGGTTTATGTTATGGAACAGTAGAAAATTGAAAAAAATCAGAAAACAGCCGTATACTTGCTGAATGTGCACAAAAACAGACACAAATAGAAAAACACATCCAAACAGTGAAATCATTGCAAAATCAAACACTGAAGGCATATAACTATATCTTATAAGATTTTAACTTTATTTGTGAGGTTTATGTTACGGGACAGTAGAAAATTGAAAAAAATCAGAAAACAGCCGTATACTTGCTGAATGCGCACAAAAACAGACACAAATAGAAAAACACATCCAAACAGTGAAATCATTGCAAAATCAAACACTGAAGGCATATAACTATATCTTATAAGATGTTAACTTTATTTATGAGGTTAATGTTACGGGACAATAGAAAATTGAAAAAAATCAGAAAACAGCCGTATACTTGCTGAATGTGCACAAAAACAGACACAAATAGAAAAACACATGCAAACAGTGAAATCATTGCAAAATCAAACACTGAGGTTACAGAAGTATATCTTATAAGATGTTTACTTTATTTGTGAGGTTTATGTTATGGGACAGTAGAAAATTGAAAAAAATCAGAAAACAGCCGTATACTTGCTGAATGTGCACAACAAAAGACACTAATAGAAAAACACATCCAAACAGTGAAATCATTGCAAAATCAAACACTGAGGTTACAGAAGTATATCTTATAAGATGTTAACTTTATTTGTGAGGTTTATGTTATGGGACAGTAGAAAATTGAAAAAAATCAGAAAACAGCCGTATACTTGCTGAATGTGCACAAAAACAGACACAAATAGAAAAACACATCCAAACAGTGAAATCATTGCAAAATCAAACACTGAGGGTACAGAAGTATATCTTATAAGATGTTTACTTTATTTGTGAGGTTTATGTTATGGGACAGTAGAAAATTGAAAAAAATCAGAAAACAGCCGTATACTTGCTGAATGTGCACAACAAAAGACACTAATAGAAAAACACATCCAAACAGTGAAATCATTGCAAAATCAAACACTGAGGTTACAGAAGTATATCTTATAAGATGTTAACTTTATTTGTGAGGTTTATGTTATGGGACAGTAGAAAATTGAAAAAAATCAGAAAACAGCCGTATACTTGCTGAATGTGCACAAAAACAGACACAAATAGAAAAACACATCCAAACAGTGAAATCATTGCAAAATCAAACACTGAGGATAAATAACTATATCTTATAAGATTTTAACTTTATTTGTGAGGTTTATGTTATGGGACAGTAGAAAATTCAAAAAAATCAGAAAACAGCCGTATACTTGCTGAATGTGCACAAAAACAGACACAAATAGAAAAACACATCCAAACAGTGAAATCATTGCAAAATCAAACACTGAGGTTAGAGAAGTATATCTTATAAGATGTTAACTTTATTTGTGAGGTTTATGTTATGGGACAGTAGAAAATTGAAAAAAATCAGAAAACAGCCGTATACTTGCTGAATGCGCACAAAAACAGACACAAATAGAAAAACACATCCAAACAGTGAAATCATTGCAAAATCAAACACTGAGGATAAAAAACTATATCTTAAAGATGTTTACTTTATTTGTGAGGTTTATGTTACGGGACAATAGAAAATTGAAAAAAATCAGAAAACAGCCGTATACTTGCTGAATGTGCACAAAAACAGACACAAATAGAAAAACACATCCGAACAGTGAAATCATTGCAAAATCAAACACTGAAGGCATATAACTATATCTTATAAGATGTTAACTTTATTTGTGAGGTTTATGTTATGGGACAGTAGAAAATTGAAAAAAATCAGAAAACAGCCGTATACTTGCTGAATGTGCACAAAAACAGACACAAATAGAAAAACACATCCAAACAGTGAAATCATTGCAAAATCAAACACTGAGGTTACAGAAGTATATCTTATAAGATGTTTACTTTATTTGTGAGGTTTATGTTATGGGACAGTAGAAAATTGAAAAAAATCAGAAAACAGCCGTATACTTGCTGAATGTGCACAAAAACAGACACAAATAGAAAAACACATCCAAACAGTGAAATCATTGCAAAATCAAACACTGAAGGCATATAACTATATCTTAAAAGATTTTAACTTATTTGTGAGGTTAATGTTACGGGACAGTAGAAAATTGAAAAAAATCAGAAAACAGCCGTATACTTGCTGAACATGCACAAAAACAGACACAAATAGAAAAACACATCCAAACAGTGAAATCATTGCAAAATCAAACACTGAAGGCATATAACTATATCTTATAAGATGTTAACTTTATTTGTGAGGTTTATGTTATGGGACAGTAGAAAATTTAAAAAAATCAGAAAACAGCCGTATACTTGCTGAATGTGCACAAAAACAGACACAAATAGAAAAACACATCCAAACAGTGAAATCATTGCAAAATCAAACACTGAGGTTACAGAAGTATATCTTATAAGATGTTAACTTTATTTGTGAGGTTTATGTTATGGGACAGTAGAAAATTGAAAAAAATCAGAAAACAGCCGTATACTTGCTGAACGTGCACAAAAACAGACACAAATAGAAAAACACATCCAAACAGTGAAATCATTGCAAAATCAAACACTGAGGTTACAGAAGTATATCTTATAAGATGTTAACTTTATTTATGAGGTTTATGTTACGGGACAATAGAAAATTGAAAAAAATCAGAAAACAGCCGTATACTTGCTGAATGTGCACAACAAAAGACACAAATAGAAAAACACATCCAAACAGTGAAATCATTGCAAAATCAAACACTGAGGTTACAGAAGTATATCTTATAAGATGTTAACTTTATTTATGAGGTTTATGTTACGGGACAATAGAAAATTGAAAAAAATCAGAAAACAGCCGTATACTTGCTGAATGTGCACAAAAACAGACACAAATAGAAAAACACATCCAAAC
This sequence comes from Solea solea, assembly GCF_958295425.1. Lineage (NCBI taxonomy): Eukaryota > Metazoa > Chordata > Actinopteri > Pleuronectiformes > Soleidae > Solea > Solea solea. The sequence goes on from NW_026704082.1 coordinate 667,630, forward strand.
AGTGAAATCATTGCAAAATCAAACACTGAAGGCATATAACTATATCTTATAAGATGTTAACTTTATTTGTGAGGTTTATGTTATGCGACAGTAGAAAATTGAAAAAAATCAGAAAACAGCCGTATACTTGCTGAATGTGCACAAAAACAGACACAAATAGAAAAACACATCCAAACAGTGAAATCATTGCAAAATCAAACACTGAAGGCATATAACTATATCTTATAAGATGTTAACTTTATTTGTGAGGTTTATGTTATGGGACAGTAGAAAATTGAAAAAAATCAGAAAACAGCCGTATACTTGCTGAATGTGCACAAAAACAGACACAAATAGAAAAACACATCCAAACAGTGAAATCATTGCAAAATCAAACACTGAGGATAAAAAACTATATCTTAAAGATGTTTACTTTATTTGTGAGGTTTATGTTACGGGACAATAGAAAATTGAAAAAAATCAGAAAACAGCCGTATACTTGCTGAATGTGCACAAAAACAGACACAAATAGAAAAACACATCCGAACAGTGAAATCATTGCAAAATCAAACACTGAAGGGATATAACTATATCTTATAAGATGTTAACTTTATTTGTGAGGTTTATGTTATGGGACAGTAGAAAATTGAAAAAAATCAGAAAACAGCCGTATACTTGCTGAATGTGCACAAAAACAGACACAAATAGAAAAACACATCCAAACAGTGAAATCATTGCAAAATCAAACACTGAGGTTACAGAAGTATATCTTATAAGATGTTTACTTTATTTGTGAGGTTTATGTTATGGGACAGTAGAAAATTGAAAAAAATCAGAAAACAGCCGTATACTTGCTGAATGTGCACAAAAACAGACACAAATAGAAAAACACATCCAAACAGTGAAATCATTGCAAAATCAAACACTGAAGGCATATAACTATATCTTAAAAGATTTTAACTTATTTGTGAGGTTAATGTTACGGGACAGTAGAAAATTGAAAAAAATCAGAAAACAGCCGTATACTTGCTGAACATGCACAAAAACAGACACAAATAGAAAAACACATCCAAACAGTGAAATCATTGCAAAATCAAACACTGAAGGCATATAACTATATCTTATAAGATGTTAACTTTATTTGTGAGGTTTATGTTATGGGACAGTAGAAAATTTAAAAAAATCAGAAAACAGCCGTATACTTGCTGAATGTGCACAAAAACAGACACAAATAGAAAAACACATCCAAACAGTGAAATCATTGCAAAATCAAACACTGAGGTTACAGAAGTATATCTTATAAGATGTTTACTTTATTTGTGAGGTTTATGTTATGGGACAGTAGAAAATTGAAAAAAATCAGAAAACAGCCGTATACTTGCTGAATGCGCACAAAAACAGACACAAATAGAAAAACACATCCAAACAGTGAAATCATTGCAAAATCAAACACTGAAGGCATATAACTATATCTTATAAGATGTTAACTTTATTTGTGAGGTTTATGTTATGCGACAGTAGAAAATTGAAAAAAATCAGAAAACAGCCGTATACTTGCTGAATGTGCACAAAAACAGACACAAATAGAAAAACACATCCAAACAGTGAAATCATTGCAAAATCAAACACTGAAGGCATATAACTATATCTTATAATATGTTAACTTTATTTATGAGGTTTATGTTACGGGACAATAGAAAATTGAAAAAAATCAGAAACAGCCGTATACTTGCTGAATGTGCACAACAAAAGACACAAATAGAAAAACACATCCAAACAGTGAAATCATTGCAAAATCAAACACTGAGGTTACAGAAGTATATCTTATAAGATGTTAACTTTATTTGTGAGGTTTATGTTATGGGACAGTAGAAAATTGAAAAAAATCAGAAAACAGCCGTATACTTGCTGAACGTGCACAAAAACAGACACAAATAGAAAAACACATCCAAACAGTGAAATCATTGCAAAATCAAACACTGAGGTTACAGAAGTATATCTTATAAGATGTTAACTTTATTTATGAGGTTTATGTTACGGGACAATAGAAAATTGAAAAAAATCAGAAAACAGCCGTATACTTGCTGAATGTGCACAACAAAAGACACAAATAGAAAAACACATCCAAACAGTGAAATCATTGCAAAATCAAACACTGAGTTTACAGAAGTATATCTTATAAGATGTTAACTTTATTTATGAGGTTTATGTTACGGGACAATAGAAAATTGAAAAAAATCAGAAAACAGCCGTATACTTGCTGAATGTGCACAAAAACAGACACAAATAGAAAAACACATCCAAACAGTGAAATCATTGCAAAATCAAACACTGAAGGCATATAACTATATCTTATAAGATGTTAACTTTATTTGTGAGGTTTATGTTATGCGACAGTAGAAAATTGAAAAAAATCAGAAAACAGCCGTATACTTGCTGAATGTGCACAAAAACAGACACAAATAGAAAAACACATCCAAACAGTGAAATCATTGCAAAATCAAACACTGAAGGCATATAACTATATCTTATAAGATGTTAACTTTATTTGTGAGGTTTATGTTATGGGACAGTAGAAAATTGAAAAAAATCAGAAAACAGCCGTATACTTGCTGAATGTGCACAAAAACAGACACAAATAGAAAAACACATCCAAACAGTGAAATCATTGCAAAATCAAACACTGAAGGCATATAACTATATCTTATAAGATGTTCACTTTATTTATGAGGTTTATGTTACGGGACAATAGAAAATTGAAAAAAATCAGAAAACAGCCGTATACTTGCTGAATGTGCACAACAAAAGACACAAATAGAAAAACACATCCAAACAGTGAAATCATTGCAAAATCAAACACTGAGGTTACAGAAGTATATCTTAAAAGATGTTAACTTTATTTGTGAGGTTTATGTTATGGGACAGTAGAAAATTGAAAAAAATCAGAAAACAGCCGTATACTTGCTGAATGTGCACAAAAACAGACACAAATAGAAAAACACATCCAAACAGTGAAATCATTGCAAAATCAAACACTGAGGTTACAGAAGTATATCTTATGAGATGTTAACTTTATTTGTGAGGTTTATGTTATGGAACAGTAGAAAATTGAAAAAAATCAGAAAACAGCCGTATACTTGCTGAATGCGCACAAAAACAGACACAAATAGAAAAACACATCCAAACAGTGAAATCATTGCAAAATCAAACACTGAGGTTACAGAAGTATATCTTATAAGATGTTAACTTTATTTGTGAGGTTTATGTTATGGGACAGTAGAAAATTGAAAAAAATCAGAAAACAGCCGTATACTTGCTGAATGTGCACAAAAACAGACACAAATAGAAAAACACATCCAAACAGTGAAATCATTGCAAAATCAAACACTGAGGTTACAGAAGTATATCTTATAAGATGTTTACTTTATTTGTGAGGTTTATGTTATGGGACAGTAGAAAATTGAAAAAAATCAGAAAACAGCCGTATACTTGCTGAATGTGCACAACAAAAGACACAAATAGAAAAACACATCCAAACAGTGAAATCATTGCAAAATCAAACACTGAGGTTACAGGAGTATATCTTATAAGATGTTAACTTTATTTGTGAGGTTTATGTTATGGGACAGTAGAAAATTGAAAGAAATCAGAAAACAGCCGTATACTTGCTTAATGTGCACAACAAAAGACACAAATAGAAAAACACATCCAAACAGTGAAATCATTGCAAAATCAGACACTGAAGGCATATAACTATATCTTATAAGATTTTAACTTTATTTGTGAGGTTTATGTTATGGGACAGTAGAAAATTGAAAAAAATCAGAAAACAGCCGTATACTTGCTGAATGTGCACAAAAACAGACACAAATAGAAAAACACATCCAAACAGTGAAATCATTGCAAAATCAAACACTGAAGGCATATAACTATATCTTATAAGATGTTAACTTTATTTGTGAGGTTTATGTTATGGAACAGTAGAAAATTGAAAAAAATCAGAAAACAGCCGTATACTTGCTGAATGTGCACAAAAACAGACACAAATAGAAAAACACATCCAAACAGTGAAATCATTACAAAATCAAACACTGAAGGCATATAACTATATCTTAAAAGATTTTAACTTTATTTGTGAGGTTAATGTTACGGGACAGTAGAAAATTGAAAAAAAATCAGAAAACAGCCGTATACTTGCTGAATGCGCACAAAAACAGACACAAATAGAAAAACACATCCAAACAGTGAAATCATTACAAAATCAAACACTGAAGGCATATAACTATATCTTAAAAGATTTTAACTTTATTTGTGAGGTTAATGTTACGGGACAGTAGAAAATTGAAAAAAATCAGAAAACAGCCGTATACTTGCTGAATGCGCACAAAAACAGACACAAATAGAAAAACACATCCAAACAGTGAAATCATTGCAAAATCAAACACTGACGGCATATAACTATATCTTATAAGATTTTAACTTTATTTGTGAGGTTTATGTTATGGGACAGTAGAAAATTGAAAAAAATCAGAAAACAGCCGTATACTTGCTGAATGTGCACAACAAAAGACACAAATAGAAAAACACATCCAAACAGTGAAATCATTGCAAAATCAAACACTGACGGCATATAACTATATCTTATAAGATTTTAACTTTATTTGTGAGGTTTATGTTACGGGACAGTAGAAAATTGAAAAAAATCAGAAAACAGCCGTATACTTGCTGAATGCGCACAAAAACAGACACAAATAGAAAAACACATCCAAACAGTGAAATCATTGCAAAATCAAACACTGAGGTTACAGAAGTATATCTTATAAGATGTTAACTTTATTTATGAGGTTTATGTTACGGGACAATAGAAAATTGAAAAAAATCAGAAAACAGCCGTATACTTGCTGAATGTGCACAACAAAAGACACAAATAGAAAAACACATCCAAACAGTGAAATCATTGCAAAATCAAACACTGACGGCATATAACTATATCTTATAAGATTTTAACTTTATTTGTGAGGTTTATGTTACGGGACAGTAGAAAATTGAAAAAAATCAGAAAACAGCCGTATACTTGCTGAATGTGCACAAAAACAGACACAAATAGAAAAACACATCCAAACAGTGAAATCATTGCAAAATCAAACACTGAGGTTACAGAAGTATATCTTATAAGATGTTAACTTTATTTATGAGGTTTATGTTATGGAACAGTAGAAAATTGAAAAAAATCAGAAAACAGCCGTATACTTGCTGAATGGGCACAAAAACAGACACAAATAGAAAAACACATCCAAACAGTGAAATCATTGCAAAATCAAACACTGAGGTTACAGAAGTATATCTTATAAGATGTTTACTTTATTTGTGAGGTTTATGTTATGGGACAGTAGAAAATTGAAAAAAATCAGAAAACAGCCGTATACTTGCTGAATGTGCACAACAAAAGACACAAATAGAAAAACACATCCAAACAGTGAAATCATTGCAAAATCAAACACTGAGGTTACAGGAGTATATCTTATAAGATGTTAACTTTATTTGTGAGGTTTATGTTATGGGACAGTAGAAAATTGAAAAAAATCAGAAAACAGCCGTATACTTGCTTAATGTGCACAACAAAAGACACAAATAGAAAAACACATCCAAACAGTGAAATCATTGCAAAATCAAACACTGAAGGCATATAACTATATCTTATAAGATTTTAACTTTATTTGTGAGGTTTATGTTATGGGACAGTAGAAAATTGAAAAAAATCAGAAAACAGCCGTATACTTGCTGAATGTGCACAAAAACAGACACAAATAGAAAAACACATCCAAACAGTGAAATCATTGCAAAATCAAACACTGAAGGCATATAACTATATCTTATAAGATGTTAACTTTATTTGTGAGGTTTATGTTATGGAACAGTAGAAAATTGAAAAAAATCAGAAAACAGCCGTATACTTGCTGAATGTGCACAAAAACAGACACAAATAGAAAAACACATCCAAACAGTGAAATCATTACAAAATCAAACACTGAAGGTACAGAAGTATATCTTATAAGATGTTAACTTTATTTGTGAGGTTTATGTTATGGGACAGTAGAAAATTGAAAAAAATCAGAAAACAGCCGTATACTTGCTGAATGTGCACAAAAACAGACACAAATAGAAAAACACATCCAAACAGTGAAATCATTGCAAAATCAAACACTGAAGGCATATAACTATATCTTATAAGATTTTAACTTTATTTGTGAGGTTTATGTTATGGGACAGTAGAAAATTGAAAAAAATCAGAAAACAGCCGTATACTTGCTGAATGTGCACAAAACAGACACAAATAGAAAAACACATCCAAACAGTGAAATCATTGCAAAATCAAACACTGAGGTTACAGAAGTATATCTTATAAGATTTTAACTTTATTTGTGTGGTTTATGTTATGGGACAGTAGAAAATTGAAAAAAATCAGAAAACAGCCGTATACTTGCTGAATGTGCACAAAAACAGACACAAATAGAAAAACACATCCAAACAGTGAAATCATTGCAAAATCAAACACTGAAGGCATATAACTATATCTTATAAGATTTTAACTTTATTTGTGAGGTTTATGTTATGGGACAGTAGAAAATTTAAAAAAATCAGAAAACAGCCGTATACTTGCTGAATGCGCACAAAAACAGACACAAATAGAAAAACACATCCAAACTGTGAAATCATTGCAAAATCAAACACTGAAGGCATATAACTATATCTTATAAGATGTTAACTTTATTTGTGAGATTTATGTTATGGGACAGTAGAAAATTGAAAAAAATCAGAAAACAGCCGTATACTTGCTGAATGTGCACAAAACAGACACAAATGGAAAAACACATCCAAACAGTGAAATCATTGGAAAATCAAACACTGACGGCATATAACTATATCTTATAAGATGTTAACTTCATTTGTGAGGTTTATGTTATGGGACAGTAGAAAATTGATTAAAATCAGAAAACAGTCGATACTTGCTGAATGTGCACAACAAAAGACACAAATAGAAAAACACATCCAACCAGTGAAATCATTGCAAAATCAAACACTGAGGGTACAGAAGTATATCTTATAAGATGTTAACTTTATTTGTGAGGTTTATGTTATGGGACAGTAGAAAATTAAAAAAAATCAGAAAACAGCCGTATACTTGCTGAATGTGCACAAAACAGACACAAATAGAAAAACACATCCAAACAGTGAAATCATTGCAAAATCAAACACTGACGGCATATAACTATATCTTATAAGATGTTAACTTCATTTGTGAGGTTTATGTTATGGGACAGTAGAAAATTGAAAAAAATCAGAAAACAGCCGTATACTTGCTGAATGTGCACAACAAAAGAATAGAAAAACACATCCAAACAGTGAAATCATTGCAAAATCAAACACTGACGGCATATAACTATATCTTATAAGATGTTAACTTTATTTGTGAGGTTTATGTTATGGGACAGTAGAAAATTGAAAAAAATCAGAAAACAGCCGTATACTTGCTGAATGTGCACAAAAACAGACACAAATAGAAAAACACATCCAAACAGTGAAATCATTGCAAAATCAAACACTGAGGTTACAGAAGTATATCTTATAAGATGTTAACTTTATTTGTGAGGTTTGTTATGGGACAGTAGAAAATTGAAAACAATCAGAAAACAGCCGTATACTTGCTGAATGTGCACAAAAACAGACACAAATAGAAAAACACATCCAAACAGTGAAATCATTGCAAAATCAAACACTGAAGGCATATAACTATATCTTATAAGATTTTAACTTTATTTGTGAGGTTTATGTTATGGGACAGTAGAAAATTGAAAAAAATCAGAAAACAGCCGTATACTTGCTGAATGCGCACAAAAACAGACACAAATAGAAAAACACATCCAAACTGTGAAATCATTGCAAAATCAAACACTGAAGGCATATAACTATATCTTATAAGATGTTAACTTTATTTGTGAGATTTATGTTATGGGACAGTAGAAAATTGAAAAAAATCAGAAAACAGCCGTATACTTGCTGAATGTGCACAAAACAGACACAAATAGAAAAACACATCCAAACAGTGAAATCATTGGAAAATCAAACACTGACGGCATATAACTATATCTTATAAGATGTTAACTTCATTTGTGAGGTTTATGTTATGGGACAGTAGAAAATTGATTAAAATCAGAAAACAGTCGATACTTGCTGAATGTGCACAACAAAAGACACAAATAGAAAAACACATCCAACCAGTGAAATCATTGCAAAATCAAACACTGAGGGTACAGAAGTATATCTTATAAGATGTTAACTTTATTTGTGAGGTTTATGTTATGGGACAGTAGAAAATTTAAAAAAATCAGAAAACAGCCGTATACTTGCTGAATGTGCACAAAACAGACACAAATAGAAAAACACATCCAAACAGTGAAATCATTGCAAAATCAAACACTGACGGCATATAACTATATCTTATAAGATGTTAACTTCATTTGTGAGGTTTATGTTATGGGACAGTAGAAAATTGAACAAAAATCAGAAAACAGCCGTATACTTGCTGAATGTGCACAAAAACAGACACAAATAGAAAAACACATCCAAACAGTGAAATCATTGCAAAATCAAACACTGAGGTTACAGAAGTATATCTTATAAGATGTTAACTTTATTTGTGAGGTTTGTTATGGGACAGTAGAAAATTAAAATCAATCAGAAAACAGCCGTATACTTGCTGAATGTGCACAAAAACAGACACAAATAGAAAAACACATCCAAACAGTGAAATCATTGGAAAATCAAACACTGACGGCATATAACTATATCTTATAAGATGTTAACTTCATTTGTGAGGTTTATGTTATGGGACAGTAGAAAATTGATTAAAATCAGAAAACAGTCGATACTTGCTGAATGTGCACAACAAAAGACACAAATAGAAAAACACATCCAAACAGTGAAATCATTGCAAAATCAAACACTGAGGGTACAGAAGTATATCTTATAAGATGTTAACTTTATTTGTGAGGTTTATGTTATGGGACAGTAGAAAATTTAAAAAAATCAGAAAACAGCCGTATACTTGCTGAATGTGCACAAAACAGACACAAATAGAAAAACACATCCAAACAGTGAAATCATTGCAAGATCAAACACTGAGGGTACAGAAGTATATCTTATAAGATGTTAACTTTATTTGTGAGGTTTATGTTATGGGACATTCGAAAATTGAAAAAAATCAGAAAACAGCCGTATACTTGCTGAATGTGCACAAAAACAGACACAAATAGAAAAACACATCCAAACAGTGAAATCATTGCAAAATCAAACACTGAAGGCATATAACTATATCTTATAAGATTTTAACTTCATTTGTGAGGTTTATGTTATGGGACAGTAGAAAATTGAAAAAAATCAGAAAACAGCTGTATACTTGCTGAATGTGCACAAAAACAGACACAAATAGAAAAACACATCCAAACAGTGAAATCATTGCAAAATCAAACACTGAGGTTACAGAAGTATATCTTATAAGATGTTAACTTTATTTGTGAGGTTTATGTTATGGGACAGTAGAAAATTGAAAAAAATCAGAAAACAGCCGTATACTTGCTGAATGTGCACAAAAACAGACACAAATAGAAAAACACATCCAAACAGTGAAATCATTGCAAAATCAAACACTGAGGTTACAGAAGTATATCTTATAAGATGTTAACTTTATTTGTGAGGTTTGTTATGGGACAGTAGAAAATTGAAATCAATCAGAAAACAGCCGTATACTTGCTGAATGTGCACAAAAACAGACACAAATAGAAAAACACATCCAAACAGTGAAATCATTGGAAAATCAAACACTGACGGCATATAACTATATCTTATAAGATGTTAACTTCATTTGTGAGGTTTATGTTATGGGACAGTAGAAAATTGATTAAAATCAGAAAACAGTCGATACTTGCTGAATGTGCACAACAAAAGACACAAATAGAAAAACACATCCAAACAGTGAAATCATTGCAAAATCAAACACTGACGGCATATAACTATATCTTATAAGATGTTAACTTTATTTGTGAGGTTTATGTTATGGGACAGTAGAAAATTTAAAAAAATCAGAAAACAGCCGTATACTTGCTGAATGTGCACAAAAACAGACACAAATAGAAAAACACATCCAAACAGTGAAATCATTGCAAAATCAAACACTGACGGCATATAACTATATCTTATAAGATTTTAACTTTATTTGTGAGGTTTATGTTATGGGACAGTAGAAAATTGAAAAAAATCAGAAAACAGCCGTATACTTGCTGAATGTGCACAAAACAGACACAAATAGAAAAACACATCCAAACAGTGAAATCATTGCAAAATCAAACACTGAGGTTACAGAAGTATATCTTATAAGATGTTAACTTTATTTGTGAGGTTTATGTTATGGGACATTCGAAAATTGAAAAAAATCAGAAAACAGCCGTATACTTGCTGAATGTGCACAAAAACAGACACAAATAGAAAAACACATCCAAACAGTGAAATCATTGTAAAATCAAACACTGAGGTTACAGAAGTATATCTTATAAGATTTTAACTTTATTTGTGAGGTTTATGTTATGGGACAGTAGAAAATTGAAAAAAATCAGAAAACAGCCGTATACTTGCTGAATGTGCACAACAAAAGACACAAATAGAAAAACACATCCAAACAGTGAAATCATTGCAAAATCAAACACTGAAGGCATATAACTATATCTTATAAGATGTTAACTTTATTTGTGAGGTTTATGTTATGGGACAGTAGAAAATTGAAAAAAATCAGAAAACAGCCGTATACTTGCTGAATGTGCACAAAACAGACACAAATAGAAAAACACATCCAAACAGTGAAATCATTGGAAAATCAAACACTGACGGCATATAACTATATCTTATAAGATGTTAACTTCATTTGTGAGGTTTATGTTATGGGACAGTAGAAAATTGATTAAAATCAGAAAACAGTCGATACTTGCTGAATGTGCACAACAAAAGACACAAATAGAAAAACACATCCAAACAGTGAAATCATTGCAAAATCAAACACTGAGGGTACAGAAGTATATCTTATAAGATGTTAACTTTATTTGTGAGGTTTATGTTATGGGACAGTAGAAAATTTAAAAAAATCAGAAAACAGCCGTATACTTGCTGAATGTGCACAAAACAGACACAAATAGAAAAACACATCCAAACAGTGAAATCATTGCAAAATCAAACACTGACGGCATATAACTATATCTTATAAGATGTTAACTTTATTTGTGAGGTTTATGTTATGGGACAGTAGAAAATTGAAAAAAATCAGAAAAAAGCCGTATACTTGCTGAATGTGCACAAAAACAGACACAAATAGAAAAACACATCCAAACAGTGAAATCATTGCAAAATCAAACACTGACGGCATATAACTATATCTTATAAGATTTTAACTTTATTTGTGAGGTTTATGTTATGGGACAGTAGAAAATTGAAAAAAATCAGAAAACAGCCGTATACTTGCTGAATGTGCACAAAACAGACACAAATAGAAAAACACATCCAAACAGTGAAATCATTGCAAAATCAAACACTGAGGTTACAGAAGTATATCTTATAAGATGTTAACTTTATTTGTGAGGTTTATGTTATGGGACATTCGAAAATTGAAAAAAATCAGAAAACAGCCGTATACTTGCTGAATGTGCACAAAAACAGACACAAATAGAAAAACACATCCAAACAGTGAAATCATTGTAAAATCAAACACTGAGGTTACAGAAGTATATCTTATAAGATTTTAACTTTATTTGTGAGGTTTATGTTATGGGACAGTAGAAAATTGAAAAAAATCAGAAAACAGCCGTATACTTGCTGAATGCGCACAAAAACAGACACAAATAGAAAAACACATCCAAACAGTGAAATCATTGCAAAATCAAACACTGAAGGCATATAACTATATCGTATAAGATTTTAACTTTATTTGTGAGGTTTATGTTATGGGACAGTAGAAAATTGAAAAAAATCAGAAAACAGCCGTATACTTGCTGAATGTGCACAAAACAGACACAAATAGAAAAACACATCCAAACAGTGAAATCATTGCAAGATCAAACACTGAGGGTACAGAAGTATATCTTATAAGATGTTAACTTTATTTGTGAGGTTTATGTTATGGGACATTCGAAAATTGAAAAAAATCAGAAAACAGCCGTATACTTGCTGAATGTGCACAAAAACAGACACAAATAGAAAAACACATCCAAACAGTGAAATCATTGCAAAATCAAACACTGAAGGCATATAACTATATCTTATAAGATTTTAACTTTATTTGTGAGGTTTATGTTATGGGACAGTAGAAAATTGAAAAAAATCAGAAAACAGCCGTATACTTGCTGAATGTGCACAAAACAGACACAAATAGAAAAACACATCCAAACAGTGAAATCATTGCAAAATCAAACACTGAGGTTACAGAAGTATATCTTATAAGATTTTAACTTTATTTGTGAGGTTTATGTTATGGGACAGTAGAAAATTGAAAAAAATCAGAAAACAGCCGTATACTTGCTGAATGCGCACAAAAACAGACACAAATAGAAAAACACATCCAAACAGTGAAATCATTGCAAAATCAAACACTGAGGGTACAGAAGTATATCTTATAAGATGTTAACTTTATTTGTGAGGTTTATGTTATGGGACAGTAGAAAATTGAAAAAAATCAGAAAACAGCCGTATACTTGCTGAATGTGCACAAAAACAGACACAAATAGAAAAACACATCCAAACAGTGAAATCATTGCAAAATCAAACACTGAAGGCATATAACTATATCTTATAAGATTTTAACTTTATTTGTGAGGTTTATGTTATGGGACAGTAGAAAATTGAAAAAAATCAGAAAACAGCCGTATACTTGCTGAATGCGCACAAAAACAGACACAAATAGAAAAACACATCCAAACTGTGAAATCATTGCAAAATCAAACACTGAAGGCATATAACTATATCTTATAAGATGTTAACTTTATTTGTGAGATTTATGTTATGGGACAGTAGAAAATTGAAAAAAATCAGAAAACAGCCGTACACTTGCTGAATGTGCACAAAACAGACACAAATAGAAAAACACATCCAAACAGTGAAATCATTGCAAGATCAAACACTGAGGGTACAGAAGTATATCTTATAAGATGTTAACTTTATTTGTGAGGTTTATGTTATGGGACATTCGAAAATTGAAAAAAATCAGAAAACAGCCGTATACTTGCTGAATGTGCACAAAAACAGACACAAATAGAAAAACACATCCAAACAGTGAAATCATTGCAAAATCAAACACTGAAGGCATATAACTATATCTTATAAGATTTTAACTTTATTTGTGAGGTTTATGTTATGGGACAGTAGAAAATTGAAAAAAATCAGAAAACAGCCGTATACTTGCTGAATGTGCACAAAACAGACACAAATAGAAAAACACATCCAAACAGTGAAATCATTGCAAAATCAAACACTGAGGTTACAGAAGTATATCTTATAAGATTTTAACTTTATTTGTGAGGTTTATGTTATGGGACAGTAGAAAATTGAAAAAAATCAGAAAACAGCCGTATACTTGCTGAATGCGCACAAAAACAGACACAAATAGAAAAACACATCCAAACAGTGAAATCATTGCAAAATCAAACACTGAGGGTACAGAAGTATATCTTATAAGATGTTAACTTTATTTGTGAGGTTTATGTTATGGGACAGTAGAAAATTGAAAAAAATCAGAAAACAGCCGTATACTTGCTGAATGTGCACAAAAACAGACACAAATAGAAAAACACATCCAAACAGTGAAATCATTGCAAAATCAAACACTGAAGGCATATAACTATATCTTATAAGATTTTAACTTTATTTGTGAGGTTTATGTTATGGGACAGTAGAAAATTGAAAAAAATCAGAAAACAGCCGTATACTTGCTGAATGCGCACAAAAACAGACACAAATAGAAAAACACATCCAAACTGTGAAATCATTGCAAAATCAAACACTGAAGGCATATAACTATATCTTATAAGATGTTAACTTTATTTGTGAGATTTATGTTATGGGACAGTAGAAAATTGAAAAAAATCAGAAAACAGCCGTACACTTGCTGAATGTGCACAAAACAGACACAAATAGAAAAACACATCCAAACAGTGAAATCATTGGAAAATCAAACACTGACGGCATATAACTATATCTTATAAGATGTTAACTTCATTTGTGAGGTTTATGTTATGGGACAGTAGAAAATTGATTAAAATCAGAAAACAGTCGATACTTGCTGAATGTGCACAACAAAAGACACAAATAGAAAAACACATCCAAACAGTGAAATCATTGCAAAATCAAACACTGACGGCATATAACTATATCTTATAAGATGTTAACTTCATTTGTGAGGTTTATGTTATGGGACAGTAGAAAATTGAAAAAAATCAGAAAACAGCCGTATACTTGCTGAATGTGCACAAAACAGACACAAATAGAAAAACACATCCAAACAGTGAAATCATTGCAAGATCAAACACTGAGGGTACAGAAGTATATCTTATAAGATGTTAACTTTATTTGTGAGGTTTATGTTATGGGACATTCGAAAATTGAAAAAAATCAGAAAACAGCCGTATACTTGCTGAATGTGCACAAAAACAGACACAAATAGAAAAACACATCCAAACAGTGAAATCATTGCAAAATCAAACACTGAAGGCATATAACTATATCTTATAAGATTTTAACTTTATTTGTGAGGTTTATGTTATGGGACAGTAGAAAATTGAAAAAAATCAGAAAACAGCCGTATACTTGCTGAATGTGCACAAAACAGACACAAATAGAAAAACACATCCAAACAGTGAAATCATTGCAAAATCAAACACTGAGGTTACAGAAGTATATCTTATAAGATTTTAACTTTATTTGTGAGGTTTATGTTATGGGACAGTAGAAAATTGAAAAAAATCAGAAAACAGCCGTATACTTGCTGAATGCGCACAAAAACAGACACAAATAGAAAAACACATCCAAACAGTGAAATCATTGCAAAATCAAACACTGAGGGTACAGAAGTATATCTTATAAGATGTTAACTTTATTTGTGAGGTTTATGTTATGGGACAGTAGAAAATTGAAAAAAATCAGAAAACAGCCGTATACTTGCTGAATGTGCACAAAAACAGACACAAATAGAAAAACACATCCAAACAGTGAAATCATTGCAAAATCAAACACTGAAGGCATATAACTATATCTTATAAGATTTTAACTTTATTTGTGAGGTTTATGTTATGGGACAGTAGAAAATTGAAAAAAATCAGAAAACAGCCGTATACTTGCTGAATGCGCACAAAAACAGACACAAATAGAAAAACACATCCAAACTGTGAAATCATTGCAAAATCAAACACTGAAGGCATATAACTATATCTTATAAGATGTTAACTTTATTTGTGAGATTTATGTTATGGGACAGTAGAAAATTGAAAAAAATCAGAAAACAGCCGTACACTTGCTGAATGTGCACAAAACAGACACAAATAGAAAAACACATCCAAACAGTGAAATCATTGGAAAATCAAACACTGACGGCATATAACTATATCTTATAAGATGTTAACTTCATTTGTGAGGTTTATGTTATGGGACAGTAGAAAATTGATTAAAATCAGAAAACAGTCGATACTTGCTGAATGTGCACAACAAAAGACACAAATAGAAAAACACATCCAAACAGTGAAATCATTGCAAAATCAAACACTGACGGCATATAACTATATCTTATAAGATGTTAACTTCATTTGTGAGGTTTATGTTATGGGACAGTAGAAAATTGAAAAAAATCAGAAAACAGCCGTATACTTGCTGAATGTGCACAACAAAAGAATAGAAAAACACATCCAAAAAGTGAAATCATTGCAAAATCAAACACTGACGGCATATAACTATATCTTATAAGATGTTAACTTTATTTGTGAGGTTTATGTTATGGGACAGTAGAAAATTGAAAAAAATCAGAAAACAGCCGTATACTTGCTGAATGTGCACAAAAACAGACACAAATAGAAAAACACATCCAAACAGTGAAATCATTGCAAAATCAAACACTGAGGTTACAGAAGTATATCTTATAAGATGTTAACTTTATTTGTGAGGTTTATGTTATGGGACAGTAGAAAATTGAAAAAAATCAGAAAACAGCCGTATACTTGCTGAATGCGCACAAAAACAGACACAAATAGAAAAACACATCCAAAAAGTGAAATCATTGCAAAATCAAACACTGAGGTTACAGAAGTATATCTTATAAGATGTTAACTTTATTTGTGAGGTTTATGTTATGGGACAGTAGAAAATTGAAAAAAATCAGAAAACAGCCGTATACTTGCTGAATGTGCACAAAAACAGACACAAATAGAAAAACACATCCAAACAGTGAAATCATTGCAAAATCAAACACTGAAGGCATATAACTATATCTTATAAGATTTTAACTTTATTTGTGAGGTTTATGTTACGGGACAGTAGAAAATTGAAAAAAATCAGAAAACAGCCGTATACTTGCTGAATGTGCACAAAAACAGACACAAATAGAAAAACACATCCAAACAGTGAAATCATTGCAAAATCAAACACTGAGGTTACAGAAGTATATCTTATAAGATGTTAACTTTATTTATGAGGTTTATGTTATGGAACAGTAGAAAATTGAAAAAAATCAGAAAACAGCCGTATACTTGCTGAATGGGCACAAAAACAGACACAAATAGAAAAACACATCCAAACAGTGAAATCATTGCAAAATCAAACACTGAGGTTACAGAAGTATATCTTATAAGATGTTAACTTTATTTGTGAGGTTTATGTTATGGAACAGTAGAAAATTGAAAAAAATCAGAAAACAGCCGTATACTTGCTGAATGTGCACAAAAACAGACACACATAGAAAAACACATCCAAACAGTGAAATCATTGCAAAATCAAACACTGAGGTTACAGAAGTATATCTTATGAGATGTTAACTTTATTTGTGAGGTTTATGTTATGGAACAGTAGAAAATTGAAAAAAATCAGAAAACAGCCGTATACTTGCTGAATGCGCACAAAAACAGACACAAATAGAAAAACACATCCAAACAGTGAAATCATTGCAAAATCAAACACTGAGGTTACAGAAGTATATCTTATAAGATGTTAACTTTATTTGTGAGGTTTATGTTATGGGACAGTAGAAAATTGAAAAAAATCAGAAAACAGCCGTATACTTGCTTAATGTGCACAACAAAAGACACAAATAGAAAAACACATCCAAACAGTGAAATCATTGCAAAATCAAACACTGAAGGCATATAACTATATCTTATAAGATTTTAACTTTATTTGTGAGGTTTATGTTATGGGACAGTAGAAAATTGAAAAAAATCAGAAAACAGCCGTATACTTGCTGAATGTGCACAAAAACAGACACAAATAGAAAAACACATCCAAACAGTGAAATCATTGCAAAATCAAACACTGAAGGCATATAACTATATCTTATAAGATGTTAACTTTATTTGTGAGGTTTATGTTATGGAACAGTAGAAAATTGAAAAAAATCAGAAAACAGCCGTATACTTGCTGAATGTGCACAAAAACAGACACAAATAGAAAAACACATCCAAACAGTGAAATCATTACAAAATCAAACACTGAAGGCATATAACTATATCTTAAAAGATTTTAACTTTATTTGTGAGGTTAATGTTACGGGACAGTAGAAAATTGAAAAAAATCAGAAAACAGCCGTATACTTGCTGAATGCGCACAAAAACAGACACAAATAGAAAAACACATCCAAACAGTGAAATCATTGCAAAATCAAACACTGAGGTTACAGAAGTATATCTTATAAGATGTTTACTTTATTTGTGAGGTTTATGTTATGGGACAGTAGAAAATTGAAAAAAATCAGAAAACAGCCGTATACTTGCTGAATGTGCACAAAAACAGACACAAATAGAAAAACACATCCAAACAGTGAAATCATTGCAAAAATCAAACACTGAGGTTACAGAAGTATATCTTATAAGATGTTCACTTTATTTGTGAGGTTTATGTTATGGGACAGTAGAAAATTGAAAAAAATCAGAAAACAGCCGTATACTTGCTGAATGTGCACAACAAAAGACACAAATAGAAAAACACATCCAAACAGTGAAATCATTGCAAAATCAAACACTGACGGCATATAACTATATCTTATAAGATTTTAACTTTATTTGTGAGGTTTATGTTACGGGACAGTAGAAAATTGAAAAAAATCAGAAAACAGCCGTATACTTGCTGAATGTGCACAAAAACAGACACAAATAGAAAAACACATCCAAACAGTGAAATCATTGCAAAATCAAACACTGAGGTTACAGAAGTATATCTTATAAGATGTTAACTTTATTTGTGAGGTTTATGTTATGCGACAGTAGAAAATTGAAAAAAATCAGAAAACAGCCGTATACTTGCTGAATGCGCACAAAAACAGACACAAATAGAAAAACACATCCAAACAGTGAAATCATTGCAAAATCAAACACTGAGGTTACAGAAGTATATCTTATAAGATGTTAACTTTATTTATGAGGTTTATGTTACGGGACAATAGAAAATTGAAAAAAATCAGAAAACAGCCGTATACTTGCTGAATGTGCACAACAAAAGACACAAATAGAAAAACACATCCAAACAGTGAAATCATTGCAAAATCAAACACTGACGGCATATAACTATATCTTATAAGATTTTAACTTTATTTGTGAGGTTTATGTTACGGGACAGTAGAAAATTGAAAAAAATCAGAAAACAGCCGTATACTTGCTGAATGTGCACAAAAACAGACACAAATAGAAAAACACATCCAAACAGTGAAATCATTGCAAAATCAAACACTGAGGTTACAGAAGTATATCTTATAAGATGTCAACTTTATTTATGAGGTTTATGTTATGGAACAGTAGAAAATTGAAAAAAATCAGAAAACAGCCGTATACTTGCTGAATGGGCACAAAAACAGACACAAATAGAAAAACACATCCAAACAGTGAAATCATTGCAAAATCAAACACTGAGGTTACAGAAGTATATCTTATAAGATGTTAACTTTATTTGTGAGGTTTATGTTATGGAACAGTAGAAAATTGAAAAAAATCAGAAAACAGCCGTATACTTGCTGAATGTGCACAAAAACAGACACAAATAGAAAAACAAATCCAAACAGTGAAATCATTGCAAAATCAAACACTGAAGGCATATAACTATATCTTATAAGATGTTAACTTTATTTGTGAGGTTTATGTTATGGGACAGTAGAAAATTGAAAAAAATCAGAAAACAGCCGTATACTTGCTGAATGTGCACAAAAACAGACACACATAGAAAAACACATCCAAACAGTGAAATCATTGCAAAATCAAACACTGAGGTTACAGGAGTATATCTTATAAGATGTTAACTTTATTTGTGAGGTTTATGTTATGGGACAGTAGAAAATTGAAAAAAATCAGAAAACAGCCGTATACTTGCTTAATGTGCACAACAAAAGACACAAATAGAAAAACACATCCAAACAGTGAAATCATTGCAAAATCAAACACTGAAGGCATATAACTATATCTTATAAGATTTTAACTTTATTTGTGAGGTTTATGTTATGGGACAGTAGAAAATTGAAAAAAATCAGAAAACAGCCGTATACTTGCTGAATGTGCACAAAAACAGACACAAATAGAAAAACACATCCAAACAGTGAAATCATTGCAAAATCAAACACTGAAGGCATATAACTATATCTTATAAGATGTTAACTTTATTTGTGAGGTTTATGTTATGGAACAGTAGAAAATTGAAAAAAATCAGAAAACAGCCGTATACTTGCTGAATGTGCACAAAAACAGACACAAATAGAAAAACACATCCAAACAGTGAAATCATTACAAAATCAAACACTGAAGGCATATAACTATATCTTAAAAGATTTTAACTTTATTTGTGAGGTTAATGTTACGGGACAGTAGAAAATTGAAAAAAATCAGAAAACAGCCGTATACTTGCTGAACGTGCACAACAAAAGACACAAATAGAAAAACACATCCAAACAGTGAAATCATTGCAAAATCAAACACTGACGGCATATAACTATATCTTATAAGATTTTAACTTTATTTGTGAGGTTTATGTTACGGGACAGTAGAAAATTGAAAAAAATCAGAAAACAGCCGTATACTTGCTGAATGTGCACAAAAACAGACACAAATAGAAAAACACATCCAAACAGTGAAATCATTGCAAAATCAAACACTGAGGTTACAGGAGTATATCTTATAAGATGTTAACTTTATTTGTGAGGTTTATGTTATGGGACAGTAGAAAATTGAAAAAAATCAGAAAACAGCCGTATACTTGCTTAATGTGCACAAAAACAGACACAAATAGAAAAACACATCCAAACAGTGAAATCATTACAAAATCAAACACTGAAGGCATATAACTATATCTTAAAAGATTTTAACTTTATTAGTGAGGTTAATGTTACGGGACAGTAGAAAATTGAAAAAAATCAGAAAACAGCCGTATACTTGCTGAATGCGCACAAAAACAGACACAAATAGAAAAACACATCCAAACAGTGAAATCATTGCAAAAATCAAACACTGAGGTTACAGAAGTATATCTTATAAGATGTTAACTTTATTTGTGAGGTTTATGTTATGGGACAGTAGAAAATTGAAAAAAATCAGAAAACAGCCGTATACTTGCTTAATGTGCACAAAAACAGACACAAATAGAAAAACACATCCAAACAGTGAAATCATTACAAAATCAAACACTGAAGGCATATAACTATATCTTAAAAGATTTTAACTTTATTAGTGAGGTTAATGTTACGGGACAGTAGAAAATTGAAAAAAATCAGAAAACAGCCGTATACTTGCTGAATGCGCACAAAAACAGACACAAATAGAAAAACACATCCAAACAGTGAAATCATTGCAAAAATCAAACACTGAGGTTACAGAAGTATATCTTATAAGATGTTAACTTTATTTGTGAGGTTTATGTTATGGGACAGTAGAAAATTTAAAAAAATCAGAAAACAGCCGTATACTTGCTGAATGTGCACAACAAAAGACACAAATAGAAAAACACATCCAAACAGTGAAATCATTGCAAAATCAAACACTGACGGCATATAACTATATCTTATAAGATTTTAACTTTATTTGTGAGGTTTATGTTACGGGACAGTAGAAAATTGAAAAAAATCAGAAAACAGCCGTATACTTGCTGAATGTGCACAAAAACAGACACAAATAGAAAAACACATCCAAACAGTGAAATCATTGCAAAATCAAACACTGAGGTTACAGAAGTATATCTTATAAGATGTTAACTTTATTTATGAGGTTTATGTTATGGAACAGTAGAAAATTGAAAAAAATCAGAAAACAGCCGTATACTTGCTGAATGGGCACAAAAACAGACACAAATAGAAAAACACATCCAAACAGTGAAATCATTGCAAAATCAAACACTGAGGTTACAGAAGTATATCTTATAAGATGTTAACTTTATTTGTGAGGTTTATGTTATGGAACAGTAGAAAATTGAAAAAAATCAGAAAACAGCCGTATACTTGCTGAATGTGCACAAAAACAGACACAAATAGAAAAACAAATCCAAACAGTGAAATCATTGCAAAATCAAACACTGAAGGCATATAACTATATCTTATAAGATGTTAACTTTATTTATGAGGTTTATGTTACGGGACAATAGAAAATTGAAAAAAATCAGAAAACAGCCGTATACTTGCTGAATGTGCACAACAAAAGACACAAATAGAAAAACACATCCAAACAGTGAAATCATTGCAAAATCAAACACTGAGGTTACAGAAGTATATCTTAAAAGATGTTAACTTTATTTGTGAGGTTTATGTTATGGGACAGTAGAAAATTGAAAAAAATCAGAAAACAGCCGTATACTTGCTGAATGTGCACAAAAACAGACACACATAGAAAAACACATCCAAACAGTGAAATCATTGCAAAATCAAACACTGAGGTTACAGAAGTATATCTTATGAGATGTTAACTTTATTTGTGAGGTTTATGTTATGGAACAGTAGAAAATTGAAAAAAATCAGAAAACAGCCGTATACTTGCTGAATGCGCACAAAAACAGACACAAATAGAAAAACACATCCAAACAGTGAAATCATTGCAAAATCAAACACTGAGGTTACAGAAGTATATCTTATAAGATGTTAACTTTATTTGTGAGGTTTATGTTATGGGACAGTAGAAAATTGAAAAAAATCAGAAAACAGCCGTATACTTGCTGAATGTGCACAAAAACAGACACAAATAGAAAAACACATCCAAACAGTGAAATCATTGCAAAATCAAACACTGAGGTTACAGAAGTATATCTTATAAGATGTTTACTTTATTTGTGAGGTTTATGTTATGGGACAGTAGAAAATTGAAAAAAATCAGAAAACAGCCGTATACTTGCTGAATGTGCACAACAAAAGACACAAATAGAAAAACACATCCAAACAGTGAAATCATTGCAAAATCAAACACTGAGGTTACAGGAGTATATCTTATAAGATGTTAACTTTATTTGTGAGGTTTATGTTATGGGACAGTAGAAAATTGAAAAAAATCAGAAAACAGCCGTATACTTGCTTAATGTGCACAACAAAAGACACAAATAGAAAAACACATCCAAACAGTGAAATCATTGCAAAATCAAACACTGAAGGCATATAACTATATCTTATAAGATTTTAACTTTATTTGTGAGGTTTATGTTATGGGACAGTAGAAAATTGAAAAAAATCAGAAAACAGCCGTATACTTGCTGAATGTGCACAAAAACAGACACAAATAGAAAAACACATCCAAACAGTGAAATCATTGCAAAATCAAACACTGAAGGCATATAACTATATCTTATAAGATGTTAACTTTATTTGTGAGGTTTATGTTATGGAACAGTAGAAAATTGAAAAAAATCAGAAAACAGCCGTATACTTGCTGAATGTGCACAAAAACAGACACAAATAGAAAAACACATCCAAACAGTGAAATCATTACAAAATCAAACACTGAAGGCATATAACTATATCTTAAAATATTTTAACTTTATTTGTGAGGTTAATGTTACGGGACAGTAGAAAATTGAAAAAAATCAGAAAACAGCCGTATACTTGCTGAATGCGCACAAAAACAGACACAAATAGAAAAACACATCCAAACAGTGAAATCATTGCAAAATCAAACACTGAGGTTACAGAAGTATATCTTATAAGATGTTTACTTTATTTGTGAGGTTTATGTTATGGGACAGTAGAAAATTGAAAAAAATCAGAAAACAGCCGTATACTTGCTGAATGTGCACAAAAACAGACACAAATAGAAAAACACATCCAAACAGTGAAATCATTGCAAAAATCAAACACTGAGGTTACAGAAGTATATCTTATAAGATGTTAACTTTATTTGTGAGGTTTATGTTATGGGACAGTAGAAAATTGAAAAAAATCAGAAAACAGCCGTATACTTGCTGAATGTGCACAACAAAAGACACAAATAGAAAAACACATCCAAACAGTGAAATCATTGCAAAATCAAACACTGACGGCATATAACTATATCTTATAAGATTTTAACTTTATTTGTGAGGTTTATGTTACGGGACAGTAGAAAATTGAAAAAAATCAGAAAACAGCCGTATACTTGCTGAATGTGCACAAAAACAGACACAAATAGAAAAACACATCCAAACAGTGAAATCATTGCAAAATCAAACACTGGGGTTACAGAAGTATATCTTATAAGATGTTAACTTTATTTGTGAGGTTTATGTTATGCGACAGTAGAAAATTGAAAAAAATCAGAAAACAGCCGTATACTTGCTGAATGCGCACAAAAACAGACACAAATAGAAAAACACATCCAAACAGTGAAATCATTGCAAAATCAAACACTGAGGTTACAGAAGTATATCTTATAAGATGTTAACTTTATTTATGAGGTTTATGTTACGGGACAATAGAAAATTGAAAAAAATCAGAAAACAGCCGTATACTTGCTGAATGTGCACAACAAAAGACACAAATAGAAAAACACATCCAAACAGTGAAATCATTGCAAAATCAAACACTGAGGTTACAGAAGTATATCTTAAAAGATGTTAACTTTATTTGTGAGGTTTATGTTATGGGACAGTAGAAAATTGAAAAAAATCAGAAAACAGCCGTATACTTGCTGAATGTGCACAAAAACAGACACACATAGAAAAACACATCCAAACAGTGAAATCATTGCAAAATCAAACACTGAGGTTACAGAAGTATATCTTATAAGATGTTTACTTTATTTGTGAGGTTTATGTTATGGGACAGTAGAAAATTGAAAAAAATCAGAAAACAGCCGTATACTTGCTGAATGTGCACAACAAAAGACACAAATAGAAAAACACATCCAAACAGTGAAATCATTGCAAAATCAAACACTGAGGTTACAGGAGTATATCTTATAAGATGTTAACTTTATTTGTGAGGTTTATGTTATGGGACAGTAGAAAATTGAAAAAAATCAGAAAACAGCCGTATACTTGCTTAATGTGCACAACAAAAGACACAAATAGAAAAACACATCCAAACAGTGAAATCATTGCAAAATCAAACACTGAAGGCATATAACTATATCTTATAAGATTTTAACTTTATTTGTGAGGTTTATGTTATGGGACAGTAGAAAATTGAAAAAAATCAGAAAACAGCCGTATACTTGCTGAATGTGCACAACAAAAGACACAAATAGAAAAACACATCCAAACAGTGAAATCATTGCAAAATCAAACACTGAGGTTACAGAAGTATATCTTATAAGATGTTTACTTTATTTGTGAGGTTTATGTTATGGGACAGTAGAAAATTGAAAAAAATCAGAAAACAGCCGTATACTTGCTGAATGTGCACAAAAATAGACACACATAGAAAAACACATCCAAACAGTGAAATCATTGCAAAATCAAACACTGAGGTTACAGAAGTATATCTTATGAGATGTTAACTTTATTGTGAGGTTTATGTTATGGAACAGTAGAAAATTGAAAAAAATCAGAAAACAGCCGTATACTTGCTGAATGTGCACAAAAACAGACACAAATAGAAAAACACATCCAAACAGTGAAATCATTGCAAAATCAAACACTGAGGTTACAGAAGTATATCTTATAAGATGTTAACTTTATTTATGAGGTTTATGTTACGGGACAATAGAAAATTGAAAAAAATCAGAAAACAGCCGTATACTTGCTGAATGTGCACAACAAAAGACACAAATAGAAAAACACATCCAAACAGTGAAATCATTGCAAAATCAAACACTGAGGTTACAGAAGTATATCTTATAAGATGTTAACTTTATTCATGAGGTTAATGTTACGGACAATAGAAAATTGAAAAAAATCAGAAAACAGCCGTATACTTGATTAATGTGCACAACAAAAGACACAAATAGAAAAACACATCCAAACAGTGAAATCATTGCAAAATCAAACACTGAGGTTACAGAAGTATATCTTATAAGATGTTTACTTTATTTGTGAGGTTTATGTTATGGGACAGTAGAAAATTGAAAAAAATCAGAAAACAGCCGTATACTTGCTGAATGTGCACAAAAACAGACACACATAGAAAAACACATCCAAACAGTGAAATCATTGCAAAATCAAACACTGAGGTTACAGAAGTATATCTTATGAGATGTTAACTTTATTTGTGAGGTTTATGTTATGGAACAGTAGAAAATTGAAAAAAATCAGAAAACAGCCGTATATTTGCTGAATGTGCACAAAAACAGACACAAATAGAAAAACACATCCAAACAGTGAAATCATTGCAAAATCAAACACTGAAGGCATATAACTATATCTTATAAGATGTTAACTTTATTCATGAGGTTAATGTTACGGACAATAGAAAATTGAAAAAAATCAGAAAACAGCCGTATACTTGCTGAATGTGCACAAAAACAGACACAAATAGAAAAACACATCCGAACAGTGAAATCATTGCAAAATCAAACACTGAAGGCATATAACTATATCTTATAAGATGTTAACTTTATTTGTGAGGTTTATGTTATGGGACAGTAGAAAATTGAAAAAAATCAGAAAACAGCCGTATACTTGCTGAATGTGCACAAACACAGACACACATAGAAAAACACATCCAAACAGTGAAATCATTGCAAAATCAAACACTGAGGTTACAGAAGTATATCTTATAAGATGTTAACTTTATTTGTGAGGTTTATGTTATGGAACAGTAGAAAAAATTGAAAAAATCAGAAAACAGCCGTATACTTGCTGAATGTGCACAAAAACAGACACAAATAGAAAAACACATCCAAACAGTGAAATCATTGCAAAATCAAACACTGAAGGCATATAACTATATCTTATAAGATTTTAACTTTATTTGTGAGGTTTATGTTACGGGACAGTAGAAAATTGAAAAAAATCATAAAAACAGCCGTATACTTGCTGAATGTGCACAAAAACAGACACAAATAGAAAAACACATCCAAACAGTGAAATCATTGCAAAATCAAACACTGAAGGCATATAACTATATCTTATAAGATTTTAACTTTATTTGTGAGGTTTATGTTACGGGACAGTAGAAAATTGAAAAAAATCAGAAAACAGCCGTATACTTGCTTAATGTGCACAACAAAAGACACAAATAGAAAAACACATCCAAACAGTGAAATCATTGCAAAATCAAACACTGAGGATAAATAACTATATCTTATAAGATTTTAACTTTATTTGTGAGGTTTATGTTATGGGACAGTAGAAAATTGAAAAAAATCAGAAAACAGCCGTATACTTGCTGAATGTGCCCAAAAACAGACACAAATAGAAAAACACATCCAAACAGTGAAATCATTGCAAAATCAAACACTGAAGGCATATAACTATATCTTATAAGATGTTAACTTTATTTGTGAGGTTTATGTTATGGGACAGTAGAAAATTGAAAAAAATCAGAAAACAGCCGTATACTTGCTGAATGTGCACAAACACAGACACACATAGAAAAACACATCCAAACAGTGAAATCATTGCAAAATCAAA
The DNA here is from genome assembly GCF_958295425.1 of Solea solea. Lineage (NCBI taxonomy): Eukaryota > Metazoa > Chordata > Actinopteri > Pleuronectiformes > Soleidae > Solea > Solea solea. The sequence continues at coordinate 694,894 of NW_026704082.1, forward strand.
CACTGAGGTTACAGAAGTATATCTTATGAGATGTTAACTTTATTTGTGAGGTTTATGTTATGGAACAGTAGAAAATTGAAAAAAATCAGAAAACAGCCGTATACTTGCTGAATGTGCACAAAAACAGACACAAATAGAAAAACACATCCAAACAGTGAAATCATTGCAAAATCAAACACTGAAGGCATATAACTATATCTTATAAGATTTTAACTTTATTTGTGAGGTTTATGTTATGGGACAGTAGAAAATTGAAAAAAATAAGAAAACAGCCGTATACTTGCTGAATGCCCACAAAAACAGACACACATAGAAAAACACATCCAAACAGTGAAATCATTGCAAAATCAAACACTGAGGTTACAGAAGTATATCTTATGAGATGTTAACTTTATTTGTGAGGTTTATGTTATGGAACAGTAGAAAATTGAAAAAAATCAGAAAACAGCCGTATACTTGCTGAATGTGCACAAAAACAGACACAAATAGAAAAACACATCCAAACAGTGAAATCATTGCAAAATCAAACACTGAAGGCATATAACTATATCTTATAAGATTTTAACTTTATTTGTGAGATTTATGTTACGGGACAGTAGAAAATTGAAAAAAATCAGAAAACAGCCGTATACTTGCTGAATGCGCACAAAAACAGACACAAATAGAAAAACACATCCAAACAGTGAAATCATTGCAAAATCAAACACTGAGGTTACAGAAGTATATCTTATAAGATGTTAACTTTATTTGTGAGGTTTATGTTATGGGACAGTAGAAAATTGAAAAAAATCAGAAAACAGCCGTATACTTGCTGAATGTGCACAAAAACAGACACAAATAGAAAAACACATCCAAACAGTGAAATCATTGCAAAATCAAACACTGAAGGCATATAACTATATCTTATAAGATTTTAACTTTATTTGTGAGGTTTATGTTACGGGACAGTAGAAAATTGAAAAAAATCAGAAAACAGCCGTATACTTGCTGAATGCGCACAAAAACAGACACAAATAGAAAAACACATCCAAACAGTGAAATCATTGCAAAATCAAACACTGAGGTTACAGAAGTATATCTTATAAGATGTTAACTTTATTTGTGAGGTTTATGTTATGGGACAGTAGAAAATTGAAAAAAATCAGAAAACAGCCGTATACTTGCTGAATGTGCACAAAAACAGACACAAATAGAAAAACACATGCAAACAGTGAAATCATTGCAAAATCAAACACTGAGGTTACAGAAGTATATCTTATAAGATGTTAACTTTATTTGTGAGGTTTATGTTATAGAACAGTAGAAAATTGAAAAAAATCAGAAAACAGCCGTATACTTGCTGAATGTGCACAAAAACAGACACAAATAGAAAAACACATCCAAACAGTGAAATCATTGCAAAATCAAACACTGAGGTTACAGAAGTATATCTTATGAGATGTTAACTTTATTTGTGAGGTTTATGTTATGGAACAGTAGAAAATTGAAAAAAATCAGAAAACAGCCGTATACTTGCTGAATGTGCACAAAAACAGACACAAATAGAAAAACACATCCAAACAGTGAAATCATTGCAAAATCAAACACTGAAGGCATATAACTATATCTTATAAGATTTTAACTTTATTTGTGAGGTTTATGTTACGGGACAGTAGAAAATTGAAAAAAATCAGAAAACAGCCGTATACTTGCTGAATGCGCACAAAAACAGACACAAATAGAAAAACACATCCAAACAGTGAAATCGTTGCAAAATCAAACACTGAGGTTACAGAAGTATATCTTATAAGATTTTAACTTTATTTGTGAGGTTTATGTTATGGGACAGTAGAAAATTGAAAAAAATCAGAAAACAGCCGTATACTTGCTGAATGCCCACAAAAACAGACACACATAGAAAAACACATCCAAACAGTGAAATCATTGCAAAATCAAACACTGAGGTTACAGAAGTATATCTTATGAGATGTTAACTTTATTTGTGAGGTTTATGTTATGGAACAGTAGAAAATTGAAAAAAATCAGAAAACAGCCGTATACTTGCTGAATGTGCACAAAAACAGACACAAATAGAAAAACACATCCAAACAGTGAAATCATTGCAAAATCAAACACTGAAGGCATATAACTATATCTTATAAGATTTTAACTTTATTTGTGAGGTTTATGTTACGGGACAGTAGAAAATTGAAAAAAATCAGAAAACAGCCGTATACTTGCTGAATGTGCACAAAAACAGACACAAATAGAAAAACACCTCCAAACAGTGAAATAATTGAAAAATCAAACACTGAAGGCATATAACTATATCTTATAAGATGTTAACTTTATTTTGAGGTTTATGTTATGGGACAGTAGAAAATTGAAAAAAATCAGAAAACAGCCGTATACTTGCTGAATGCGCACAAAAACAGACACAAATAGAAAAACACATGCAAACAGTGAAATCATTGCAAAATCAAACACTGAGGTTACAGAAGTATATCTTATAAGATGTTAACTTTATTTGTGAGGTTTATGTTATAGAACAGTAGAAAATTGAAAAAAATCAGAAAACAGCCGTATACTTGCTGAATGTGCACAAAAACAGACACAAATAGAAAAACACATCCAAACAGTGAAATCATTGCAAAATCAAACACTGAAGGCATATAACTATATCTTATAAGATTTTAACTTTATTTGTGAGGTTTATGTTACGGGACAGTAGAAAATTGAAAAAAATCATAAAAACAGCCGTATACTTGCTGAATGTGCACAAAAACAGACACAAATAGAAAAACACATCCAAACAGTGAAATCATTGCAAAATCAAACACTGAAGGCATATAACTATATCTTATAAGATTTTAACTTTATTTGTGAGGTTTATGTTATGGGACAGTAGAAAATTTAAAAAAATCAGAAAACAGCCGTATACTTGCTGAATGTGCCCAAAAACAGACACAAATAGAAAAACACATCCAAACAGTGAAATCATTGCAAAATCAAACACTGAAGGCATATAACTATATCTTATAAGATGTTAACTTTATTTGTGAGGTTTATGTTATGGGACAGTAGAAAATTGAAAAAAATCAGAAAACAGCCGTATTGCTGCTGAATGTGCACAAAAACAGACACAAATAGAAAAACACATCCAAACAGTGAAATCATTGCAAAATCAAACACTGAGGTTACAGAAGTATATCTTATAAGATGTTTACTTTATTTGTGAGGTTTATGTTATGGGACAGTAGAAAATTGAAAAAAATCAGAAAACAGCCGTATACTTGCTGAATGTGCACAACAAAAGACACAAATAGAAAAACACATCCAAACAGTGAAATCATTGCAAAATCAAACACTGAAGGCATATAACTATATCTTATAAGATGTTAACTTTATTTGTGAGGTTTATGTTATGGGACAGTAGAAAATTGAAAAAAATCAGAAAACAGCCGTATACTTGCTGAATGTGCACAAAAACAGACACAAATAGAAAAACACATCCGAACAGTGAAATCATTGCAAAATCAAACACTGAAGGCATATAACTATATCTTATAAGATGTTAACTTTATTTGTGAGGTTTATGTTATGGGACAGTAGAAAATTGAAAAAAATCAGAAAACAGCCGTATACTTGCTGAATGTGCACAAAAACAGACACAAATAGAAAAACACATCCAAACAGTGAAATCATTGCAAAATCAAACACTGAAGGCATATAACTATATCTTATAAGATGTTAACTTTATTTGTGAGGTTTATGTTATGGGACAGTAGAAAATTGAAAAAAATCAGAAAACAGCCGTATACTTGCTGAATGTGCACAAAAACAGACACAAATAGAAAAACACATCCAAACAGTGAAATCATTGCAAAATCAAACACTGAAGGCATATAACTATATCTTATAAGATGTTAACTTTATTTGTGAGGTTTATGTTATGGGACAGTAGAAAATTGAAAAAAATCAGAAAACAGCCGTATACTTGCTGAATGTGCACAAAAACAGACACAAATAGAAAAACACATGCAAACAGTGAAATCATTGCAAAATCAAACACTGAGGTTACAGAAGTATATCTTATAAGATGTTTACTTTATTTGTGAGGTTTATGTTATGGGACAGTAGAAAATTGAAAAAAATCAGAAAACAGCCGTATACTTGCTGAATGTGCACAAGAAAAGACACAAATAGAAAAACACATCCAAACAGTGAAATCATTGCAAAATCAAACACTGAAGGCATATAACTATATCTTATAAGATTTTAACTTTATTTGTGAGGTTTATGTTATGGGACAGTAGAAAATTGAAAAAAATCAGAAAACAGCCGTATACTGGCTGAATGTGCACAAAAACAGACACGAATAGAAAAACACATCCAAACAGTGAAATCATTGCAAAATCAAACACTGAAGGCATATAACTATATCTTAAAAGATGTTAACTTTATTTGTGAGGTTTATGTTATGGGACAGTAGAAAATTGAAAAAAATCAGAAAACAGCCGTATACTTGCTGAATGTGCACAAAAACAGACACAAATAGAAAAACACATCCAAACAGTGAAATCATTGCAAAATCAAACACTGAAGGCATATAACTATATCTTATAAGATTTTAACTTTATTTGTGAGGTTTATGTTACGGGACAGTAGAAAATTGAAAAAAATCAGAAAACAGCCGTATACTTGCTGAATGTGCACAAAAACAGACGCAAATAGAAAAACACCTCCAAACAGTGAAATCATTGCAAAATCAAACACTGAAGGCATATAACTAAATCTTATAAGATGTTAACTTTATTTGTGAGGTTTATGTTATGGGACAGTAGAAAATTGAAAAAAATCAGAAAACAGCCGTATACTTGCTGAATGTGCACAAAAACAGACACAAATAGAAAAACACATCCAAACAGTGAAATCATTGCAAAATCAAACACTGAGGTTACAGAAGTATATCTTATAAGATGTTAACTTTATTTGTGAGGTTTATGTTATGGGACAGTAGAAAATTGAAAAAAATCAGAAAACAGCCGTATACTTGCTGAATGTGCACAAAAACAGACACAAATAGAAAAACACATCCAAACAGTGAAATCATTGCAAAATCAAACACTGAGGTTACAGAAGTATATCTTATAAGATGTTTACTTTATTTGTGAGGTTTATGTTATGGGACAGTAGAAAATTGAAAAAAATCAGAAGACAGCCGTATACTTGCTGAATGTGCACAAAAACAGACACAAATAGAAAAACACATCCAAACAGTGAAATCATTGCAAAATCAAACACTGAGGTTACAGAAGTATATCTTATAAGATGTTAACTTTATTTGTGAGGTTTATGTTATGGGACAGTAGAAAATTGAAAAAAATCAGAAAACAGCCGTATACTTGCTGAATGTGCACAAAAACAGACACAAATAGAAAAACACATGCAAACAGTGAAATCATTGCAAAATCAAACACTGAGGTTACAGAAGTATATCTTATAAGATGTTTACTTTATTTGTGAGGTTTATGTTATGGGACAGTAGAAAATTGAAAAAAATCAGAAAACAGCCGTATACTTGCTGAATGTGCACAAGAAAAGACACAAATAGAAAAACACATCCAAACAGTGAAATCATTGCAAAATCAAACACTGAAGGCATATAACTATATCTTATAAGATTTTAACTTTATTTGTGAGGTTTATGTTATGGGACAGTAGAAAATTGAAAAAAATCAGAAAACAGCCGTATACTTGCTGAATGTGCACAAAAACAGACACGAGTAGAAAAACACATCCAAACAGTGAAATCATTGCAAAATCAAACACTGAAGGCATATAACTATATCTTAAAAGATGTTAACTTTATTTGTGAGGTTTATGTTATGGGACAGTAGAAAATTTAAAAAAATCAGAAAACAGCCGTATACTTGCTGAATGTGCACAAAAACAGACACAAATAGAAAAACACATCCAAACAGTGAAATCATTGCAAAATCAAACACTGAGGTTACAGAAGTATATCTTATAAGATGTTAACTTTATTTGTGAGGTTTATGTTATGGAACAGTAGAAAATTGAAAAAAATCAGAAAACAGCCGTATACTTGCTGAATGTGCACAAAAACAGACACAAATAGAAAAACACATCCAAACAGTGAAATCATTGCAAAATCAAACACTGAAGGCATATAACTATATCTTATAAGATGTTAACTTTATTTATGAGGTTTATGTTACGGGACAATAGAAAATTGAAAAAAATCAGAAAACAGCCGTATACTTGCTGAATGTGCACAACAAAAGACACAAATAGAAAAACACATCCAAACAGTGAAATCATTGCAAAATCAAACACTGACGGCATATAACTATATCTTATAAGATTTTAACTTTATTTGTGAGGTTTATGTTACGGGACAGTAGAAAATTGAAAAAAATCAGAAAACAGCCGTATACTTGCTGAATGTGCACAAAAACAGACACAAATAGAAAAACACATCCAAACAGTGAAATCATTGCAAAATCAAACACTGAGGTTACAGAAGTATATCTTATAAGATGTTAACTTTATTTATGAGGTTTATGTTACGGGACAATAGAAAATTGAAAAAAATCAGAAAACAGCCGTATACTTGCTGAATGTGCACAAAAACAGACACAAATAGAAAAACACATCCAAACAGTGAAATCATTGCAAAATCAAACACTGAGGTTACAGAAGTATATCTTATAAGATGTTAACTTTATTTGTGAGGTTTATGTTATGGAACAGTAGAAAATTGAAAAAAATCAGAAAACAGCCGTATACTTGCTGAATGTGCACAAACACAGACACACATAGAAAAACACATCCAAACAGTGAAATCATTGCAAAATCAAACACTGAGGTTACAGAAGTATATCTTATGAGATGTTAACTTTATTTGTGAGGTTTATGTTATGGAACAGTAGAAAATTGAAAAAAATCAGAAAACAGCCGTATACTTGCTGAATGTGCACAAAAACAGACACAAATAGAAAAACACATCCAAACAGTGAAATCATTGCAAAATCAAACACTGAAGGCATATAACTATATCTTATAAGATTTTAACTTTATTTGTGAGGTTTATGTTACGGGACAGTAGAAAATTGAAAAAAATCAGAAAACAGCCGTATACTTGCTGAATGTGCACAAAAACAGACGCAAATAGAAAAACACCTCCAAACAGTGAAATCATTGCAAAATCAAACACTGAAGGCATATAACTATATCTTATAAGATGTTAACTTTATTTGTGAGGTTTATGTTATGGGACAGTAGAAAATTGAAAAAAATCAGAAAACAGCCGTATACTTGCTGAATGTGCACAAAAACAGACACAAATAGAAAAACACATCCAAACAGTGAAATCATTGCAAAATCAAACACTGAGGTTACAGAAGTATATCTTATAAGATGTTAACTTTATTTGTGAGGTTTATGTTATGGGACAGTAGAAAATTGAAAAAAATCAGAAAACAGCCGTATACTTGCTGAATGTGCACAAAAACAGACACAAATAGAAAAACACATCCAAACAGTGAAATCATTGCAAAATCAAACACTGAGGTTACAGAAGTATATCTTATAAGATGTTTACTTTATTTGTGAGGTTTATGTTATGGGACAGTAGAAAATTGAAAAAAATCAGAAGACAGCCGTATACTTGCTGAATGTGCACAAAAACAGACACAAATAGAAAAACACATCCAAACAGTGAAATCATTGCAAAATCAAACACTGAGGTTACAGAAGTATATCTTATAAGATGTTAACTTTATTTGTGAGGTTTATGTTATGGGACAGTAGAAAATTGAAAAAAATCAGAAAACAGCCGTATACTTGCTGAATGTGCACAAAAACAGACACAAATAGAAAAACACATGCAAACAGTGAAATCATTGCAAAATCAAACACTGAGGTTACAGAAGTATATCTTATAAGATGTTTACTTTATTTGTGAGGTTTATGTTATGGGACAGTAGAAAATTGAAAAAAATCAGAAAACAGCCGTATACTTGCTGAATGTGCACAAAAACAGACACAAATAGAAAAACACATCCAAACAGTGAAATCATTGCAAAATCAAACACTGAAGGCATATAACTATATCTTATAAGATGTTAACTTTATTTATGAGGTTTATGTTACGGGACAATAGAAAATTGAAAAAAATCAGAAAACAGCCGTATACTTGCTGAATGTGCACAACAAAAGACACAAATAGAAAAACACATCCAAACAGTGAAATCATTGCAAAATCAAACACTGACGGCATATAACTATATCTTATAAGATTTTAACTTTATTTGTGAGGTTTATGTTACGGGACAGTAGAAAATTGAAAAAAATCAGAAAACAGCCGTATACTTGCTGAATGTGCACAAAAACAGACACAAATAGAAAAACACATCCAAACAGTGAAATCATTGCAAAATCAAACACTGAGGTTACAGAAGTATATCTTATAAGATGTTAACTTTATTTGTGAGGTTTATGTTATGGAACAGTAGAAAATTGAAGAAAATCAGAAAACAGCCGTATACTTGCTGAATGTGCACAAAAACAGACACAAATAGAAAAACACATCCAAACAGTGAAATCATTGCAAAATCAAACACTGAAGGCATATAACTATATCTTAAAAGATTTTAACTTTATTTGTGAGGTTAATGTTACGGGACAGTAGAAAATTGAAAAAAATCAGAAAACAGCCGTATACTTGCTGAACGTGCACAAAAACAGACACAAATAGAAAAACACATCCAAACAGTGAAATCATTGCAAAATCAAACACTGAAGGCATATAACTATATCTTATAAGATGTTAACTTTATTTGTGAGGTTTATGTTATGGGACAGTAGAAAATTGAAAAAAATCAGAAAACAGCCGTATACTTGCTGAATGTGCACAAAAACAGACACAAATAGAAAAACACATCCAAACAGTGAAATCATTGCAAAATCAAACACTGAGGTTACAGAAGTATATCTTATAAGATGTTTACTTTATTTGTGAGGTTTATGTTATGGGACAGTAGAAAATTGAAAAAAATCAGAAAACAGCCGTATACTTGCTGAATGTGCACAACAAAAGACACAAATAGAAAAACACATCCAAACAGTGAAATCATTGCAAAATCAAACACTGAAGGCATATAACTATATCTTATAAGATGTTAACTTTATTTGTGAGGTTTATGTTATGGGACAGTAGAAAATTGAAAAAAATCAGAAAACAGCCGTATACTTGCTGAATGTGCACAAAAACAGACACAAATAGAAAAACACATCCGAACAGTGAAATCATTGCAAAATCAAACACTGAAGGCATATAACTATATCTTATAAGATGTTAACTTTATTTGTGAGGTTTATGTTATGGGACAGTAGAAAATTGAAAAAAATCAGAAAACAGCCGTATACTTGCTGAATGTGCACAAAAACAGACACAAATAGAAAAACACATCCAAACAGTGAAATCATTGCAAAATCAAACACTGAAGGCATATAACTATATCTTATAAGATGTTAACTTTATTTGTGAGGTTTATGTTATGGGACAGTAGAAAATTGAAAAAAATCAGAAAACAGCCGTATACTTGCTGAATGTGCACAAAAACAGACACAAATAGAAAAACACATCCGAACAGTGAAATCATTGCAAAATCAAACACTGAAGGCATATAACTATATCTTATAAGATGTTAACTTTATTTGTGAGGTTTATGTTATGGGACAGTAGAAAATTGAAAAAAATCAGAAAACAGCCGTATACTTGCTGAATGTGCACAAAAACAGACACAAATAGAAAAACACATCCAAACAGTGAAATCATTGCAAAATCAAACACTGAAGGCATATAACTATATCTTATAAGATGTTAACTTTATTTGTGAGGTTTATGTTATGGGACAGTAGAAAATTGAAAAAAATCAGAAAACAGCCGTATACTTGCTGAATGTGCACAAAAACAGACACAAATAGAAAAACACATCCAAACAGTGAAATCATTGCAAAATCAAACACTGAGGTTACAGAAGTATATCTTATAAGATGTTTACTTTATTTGTGAGGTTTATGTTATGGGACAGTAGAAAATTGAAAAAAATCAGAAAACAGCCGTATACTTGCTGAATGTGCACAACAAAAGACACAAATAGAAAAACACATCCAAACAGTGAAATCATTGCAAAATCAAACACTGAAGGCATATAACTATATCTTATAAGATGTTAACTTTATTTGTGAGGTTTATGTTATGGGACAGTAGAAAATTGAAAAAAATCAGAAAACAGCCGTATACTTGCTGAATGTGCACAAAAACAGACACAAATAGAAAAACACATCCGAACAGTGAAATCATTGCAAAATCAAACACTGAAGGCATATAACTATATCTTATAAGATGTTAACTTTATTTGTGAGGTTTATGTTATGGGACAGTAGAAAATTGAAAAAAATCAGAAAACAGCCGTATACTTGCTGAATGTGCACAAAAACAGACACAAATAGAAAAACACATCCAAACAGTGAAATCATTGCAAAATCAAACACTGAAGGCATATAACTATATCTTATAAGATGTTAACTTTATTTGTGAGGTTTATGTTATGGGACAGTAGAAAATTGAAAAAAATCAGAAAACAGCCGTATACTTGCTGAATGTGCACAAAAACAGACACAAATAGAAAAACACATCCGAACAGTGAAATCATTGCAAAATCAAACACTGAAGGCATATAACTATATCTTATAAGATGTTAACTTTATTTGTGAGGTTTATGTTATGGGACAGTAGAAAATTGAAAAAAATCAGAAAACAGCCGTATACTTGCTGAATGTGCACAAAAACAGACACAAATAGAAAAACACATCCAAACAGTGAAATCATTGCAAAATCAAACACTGAGGTTACAGAAGTATATCTTATGAGATGTTAACTTTATTTGTGAGGTTTATGTTATGCGACAGTAGAAAATTGAAAAAAATCAGAAAACAGCCGTATACTTGCTGAATGTGCACAAAAACAGACACAAATAGAAAAAACACATCCAAACAGTGAAATCATTGCAAAATCAAACACTGAAGGCATATAACTATATCTTATAAGATGTTAACTTTATTTATGAGGTTTATGTTACGGGACAATAGAAAATTGAAAAAAATCAGAAAACAGCCGTATACTTGCTGAATGTGCACAAAAACAGACACAAATAGAAAAACACATCCAAACAGTGAAATCATTGCAAAATCAAACACTGAGGTTACAGAAGTATATCTTATAAGATGTTAACTTTATTTGTGAGGTTTATGTTATGGGACAGTAGAAAATTGAAAAAAATCAGAAAACAGCCGTATACTTGCTGAATGTGCACAAGAAAAGACACAAATAGAAAAACACATCCAAACAGTGAAATCATTGCAAAATCAAACACTGAGGTTACAGAAGTATATCTTATAAGATGTTAACTTTATTTGTGAGGTTTATGTTATGGAACAGTAGAAAATTGAAAAAAATCAGAAAACAGCCGTATACTTGCTGAATGTGCACAAAAACAGACACAAATAGAAAAACACATCCAAACAGTGAAATCATTGCAAAATCAAACACTGAAGGCATATAACTATATCTTATAAGATTTTAACTTTATTTGTGAGGTTTATGTTACGGGACAGTAGAAAATTGAAAAAAATCAGAAAACAGCCGTATACTTGCTGAATGTGCACAAAAACAGACGCAAATAGAAAAACACCTCCAAACAGTGAAATCATTGCAAAATCAAACACTGAAGGCATATAACTATATCTTATAAGATGTTAACTTTATTTGTGAGGTTTATGTTATGGGACAGTAGAAAATTGAAAAAAATCAGAAAACAGCCGTATACTTGCTGAATGTGCACAAAAACAGACACAAATAGAAAAACACATCCAAACAGTGAAATCATTGCAAAATCAAACACTGAGGTTACAGAAGTATATCTTATAAGATGTTAACTTTATTTGTGAGGTTTATGTTATGGGACAGTAGAAAATTGAAAAAAATCAGAAAACAGCCGTATACTTGCTGAATGTGCACAAAAACAGACACAAATAGAAAAACACATCCAAACAGTGAAATCATTGCAAAATCAAACACTGAGGTTACAGAAGTATATCTTATAAGATGTTTACTTTATTTGTGAGGTTTATGTTATGGGACAGTAGAAAATTGAAAAAAATCAGAAGACAGCCGTATACTTGCTGAATGTGCACAAAAACAGACACAAATAGAAAAACACATCCAAACAGTGAAATCATTGCAAAATCAAACACTGAGGTTACAGAAGTATATCTTATAAGATGTTAACTTTATTTGTGAGGTTTATGTTATGGGACAGTAGAAAATTGAAAAAAATCAGAAAACAGCCGTATACTTGCTGAATGTGCACAAAAACAGACACAAATAGAAAAACACATGCAAACAGTGAAATCATTGCAAAATCAAACACTGAGGTTACAGAAGTATATCTTATAAGATGTTAACTTTATTTGTGAGGTTTATGTTATGGGACAGTAGAAAATTGAAAAAAATCAGAAAACAGCCGTATACTTGCTGAATGTGCACAAAAACAGACATAAATAGAAAAACACATCCAAACAGTGAAATCATTGCAAAATCAAACACTGAAGGCATATAACTATATCTTATAAGATGTTAACTTTATTTATGAGGTTTATGTTACGGGACAATAGAAAATTGAAAAAAATCAGAAAACAGCCGTATACTTGCTGAATGTGCACAACAAAAGACACAAATAGAAAAACACATCCAAACAGTGAAATCATTGCAAAATCAAACACTGACGGCATATAACTATATCTTATAAGATTTTAACTTTATTTGTGAGGTTTATGTTACGGGACAGTAGAAAATTGAAAAAAATCAGAAAACAGCCGTATACTTGCTGAATGTGCACAAAAACAGACACAAATAGAAAAACACATCCAAACAGTGAAATCATTGCAAAATCAAACACTGAGGTTACAGAAGTATATCTTATAAGATGTTAACTTTATTTATGAGGTTTATGTTACGGGACAATAGAAAATTGAAAAAAATCAGAAAACAGCCGTATACTTGCTGAATGTGCACAAAAACAGACACAAATAGAAAAACACATCCAAACAGTGAAATCATTGCAAAATCAAACACTGAAGGCATATAACTATATCTTATAAGATGTTAACTTTATTTATGAGGTTAATGTTACGGGACAATAGAAAATTGAAAAAAATCAGAAAACAGCCGTATACTTGCTGAATGTGCACAAAAACAGACACAAATAGAAAAACACATCCAAACAGTGAAATCATTGCAAAATCAAACACTGAGGTTACAGAAGTATATCTTATAAGATGTTAACTTTATTTGTGAGGTTTATGTTATGGGACAGTAGAAAATTGAAAAAAATCAGAAAACAGCCGTATACTTGCTGAATGCGCACAAAAACAGACACAAATAGAAAAACACATCCAAACAGTGAAATCATTGCAAAATCAAACACTGAGGTTACAGAAGTATATCTTATAAGATGTTAACTTTATTTGTGAGGTTTATGTTATGGAACAGTAGAAAATTGAAGAAAATCAGAAAACAGCCGTATACTTGCTGAATGTGCACAAAAACAGACACAAATAGAAAAACACATCCAAACAGTGAAATCATTGCAAAATCAAACACTGAAGGCATATAACTATATCTTAAAAGATTTTAACTTTATTTGTGAGGTTAATGTTACGGGACAGTAGAAAATTGAAAAAAATCAGAAAACAGCCGTATACTTGCTGAACGTGCACAAAAACAGACACAAATAGAAAAACACATCCAAACAGTGAAATCATTGCAAAATCAAACACTGAAGGCATATAACTATATCTTATAAGATGTTAACTTTATTTGTGAGGTTTATGTTATGGGACAGTAGAAAATTGAAAAAAATCAGAAAACAGCCGTATACTTGCTGAATGTGCACAAAAACAGACACAAATAGAAAAACACATCCAAACAGTGAAATCATTGCAAAATCAAACACTGAGGTTACAGAAGTATATCTTATAAGATGTTTACTTTATTTGTGAGGTTTATGTTATGGGACAGTAGAAAATTGAAAAAAATCAGAAAACAGCCCTATACTTGCTGAATGTGCACAACAAAAGACACAAATAGAAAAACACATCCAAACAGTGAAATCATTGCAAAATCAAACACTGAAGGCATATAACTATATCTTATAAGATTTTAACTTTATTTGTGAGGTTTATGTAATGGGACAGTAGAAAATTGAAAAAAAATCAGAAAACAGCCGTATACTTGCTGAATGTGCACAAAAACAGACACAAATAGAAAAACACATCCAAACAGTGAAATCATTGCAAAATCAAACACTGAAGGCATATAACTATATCTTATAAGATGTTAACTTTATTTGTGAGGTTTATGTTATGCGACAGTAGAAAATTGAAAAAAATCAGAAAACAGCCGTATACTTGCTGAATGTGCACAAAAACAGACACAAATAGAAAAACACATCCAAACAGTGAAATCATTACAAAATCAAACACTGAGGTTACAGAAGTATATCTTATAAGATGTTAACTTTATTTGTGAGGTTTATGTTATGGGACAGTAGAAAATTGAAAAAAATCAGAAAACAGCCGTATACTTGCTGAACGTGCACAAAAACAGACACAAATAGAAAAACACATCCAAACAGTGAAATCATTGCAAAATCAAACACTGAGGTAACAGAAGTATATCTTATAAGATGTTGACTTTATTTATGAGGTTTATGTTACGGGACAATAGAAAATTGAAAAAAATCAGAAAACAGCCGTATACTTGCTGAATGTGCACAACAAAAGACACAAATAGAAAAACACATCCAAACAGTGAAATCATTGCAAAATCAAACACTGAGGTTACAGAAGTATATCTTATAAGATGTTAACTTTATTTGTGAGGTTTATGTTATGGGACAGTAGAAAATTGAAAAAAATCAGAAAACAGCCGTATACTTGCTGAATGTGCACAAAACAGACACAAATAGAAAAACACATCCAAACAGTGAAATCATTGCAAAATCAAACACTGAAGGCATATAACTATATCTTATAAGATGTTAACTTTATTTGTGAGGTTTATGTTATGGGACAGTAGAAAATTTAAAAAAATCAGAAAACAGCCGTATACTTGCTGAATGTGCACAAAAACAGACACAAATAGAAAAACACATCCAAACAGTGAAATCATTGCAAAATCAAACACTGAGGTTACAGAAGTATATCTTATAAGATGTTTACTTTATTTGTGAGGTTTATGTTATGGGACAGTAGAAAATTGAAAAAAATCAGAAAACAGCCGTATACTTGCTGAATGTGCACAACAAAAGACACAAATAGAAAAACACATCCAAACAGTGAAATCATTGCAAAATCAAACACTGAAGGCATATAACTATATCTTATAAGATTTTAACTTTATTTGTGAGGTTTATGTTATGGGACAGTAGAAAATTGAAAAAAATCAGAAAACAGCCGTATACTTGCTGAATGTGCACAAAAACAGACACAAATAGAAAAACACATCCAAACAGTGAAATCATTGCAAAATCAAACACTGAAGGCATATAACTATATCTTATAAGATGTTAACTTTATTTGTGAGGTTTATGTTATGGGACAGTAGAAAATTGAAAAAAATCAGAAAACAGCCGTATACTTGCTGAATGTGCACAAAAACAGACACAAATAGAAAAACACATCCGAACAGTGAAATCATTGCAAAATCAAACACTGAAGGCATATAACTATATCTTATAAGATGTTAACTTTATTTGTGAGGTTTATGTTATGGGACAGTAGAAAATTGAAAAAAATCAGAAAACAGCCGTATACTTGCTGAATGTGCACAAAAACAGACACAAATAGAAAAACACATCCAAACAGTGAAATCATTGCAAAATCAAACACTGAAGGCATATAACTATATCTTATAAGATGTTAACTTTATTTGTGAGGTTTATGTTATGGGACAGTAGAAAATTGAAAAAAATCAGAAAACAGCCGTATACTTGCTGAATGTGCACAAAAACAGACACAAATAGAAAAACACATCCGAACAGTGAAATCATTGCAAAATCAAACACTGAAGGCATATAACTATATCTTATAAGATGTTAACTTTATTTGTGAGGTTTATGTTATGGGACAGTAGAAAATTGAAAAAAATCAGAAAACAGCCGTATACTTGCTGAATGTGCACAAAAACAGACACAAATAGAAAAACACATCCAAACAGTGAAATCATTGCAAAATCAAACACTGAAGGCATATAACTATATCTTAAAAGATTTTAACTTTATTTGTGAGGTTTATGTTATGGGACAGTAGAAAATTGAAAAAAATCAGAAAACAGCCGTATACTTGCTGAATGTGCACAAACACAGACACACATAGAAAAACACATCCAAACAGTGAAATCATTGCAAAATCAAACACTGAGGTTACAGAAGTATATCTTATGAGATGTTAACTTTATTTGTGAGGTTTATGTTATGCGACAGTAGAAAATTGAAAAAAATCAGAAAACAGCCGTATACTTGCTGAATGTGCACAAAAACAGACACAAATAGAAAAAACACATCCAAACAGTGAAATCATTGCAAAGTCAAACACTGAAGCATATAACTATATCTTATAAGATGTTAACTTTATTTATGAGGTTTATGTTACGGGACAATAGAAAATTGAAAAAAATCAGAAAACAGCCGTATACTTGCTGAATGTGCACAAAAACAGACACAAATAGAAAAACACATCCAAACAGTGAAATCATTGCAAAATCAAACACTGAGGTTACAGAAGTATATCTTATAAGATGTTAACTTTATTTGTGAGGTTTATGTTATGGGACAGTAGAAAATTGAAAAAAATCAGAAAACAGCCGTATACTTGCTGAATGCGCACAAAAACAGACACAAATAGAAAAACACATCCAAACAGTGAAATCATTGCAAAATCAAACACTGAGGATAAATAACTATATCTTATAAGATTTAAACTTTATTTGTGAGGTTTATGTTATGGGACAGTAGAAAATTGAAAAAAAATCAGAAAACAGCCGTATACTTGCTGAATGTGCACAAAAACAGACACAAATAGAAAAACACATCCAAACAGTGAAATCATTGCAAAATCAAACACTGAAGGCATATAACTATATCTTATAAGATTTTAACTTTATTTGTGAGGTTTATGTTATGGGACAGTAGAAAATTGAAAAAAATCAGAAAACAGCCGTATACTTGCTGAATGTGCACAAAAACAGACACAAATAGAAAAACACATCCAAACAGTGAAATCATTGCAAAATCAAACACTGAGGTTACAGAAGTATATCTTATAAGATGTTAACTTTATTTGTGAGGTTTATGTTATGGGACAGTAGAAAATTGAAAAAAATCAGAAAACAGCCGTATACTTGCTGAATGTGCACAAAAACAGACACAAATAGAAAAACACATCCAAACAGTGAAATCATTGCAAAATCAAACACTGAAGGCATATAACTATATCTTATAAGATGTTAACTTTATTTGTGAGGTTTATGTTATTGGACAGTAGAAAATTGAAAAAAATCAGAAAACAGCCGTATACTTGCTGAATGTGCACAAAAACAGACACAAATAGAAAAACACATCCAAACAGTGAAATCATTGCAAAATCAAACAGAAGTATATCTTATAAGATGTTAACTTTATTTGTGAGGTTTATGTTATGGGACAGTAGAAAATTGAAAAAAATCAGAAAACAGCCGTATACTTGCTGAATGCGCACAAAAACAGACACAAATAGAAAAACACATCCAAACAGTGAAATCATTGCAAAATCAAACACTGAAGGCATATAACTATATCTTATAAGATGTTAACTTTATTTATGAGGTTTATGTTACGGGACAATAGAAAATTGAAAAAAATCAGAAAAAAGCCGTATACTTGCTGAATGTGCACAACAAAAGACACAAATAGAAAAACACATCCAAACAGTGAAATCATTGCAAAATCAAACACTGAGGTTACAGAAGTATATCTTATAAGATGTTAACTTTATTTGTGAGGTTTATGTTATGTAACAGTAGAAAATTGAAAAAAATCAGAAAACAGCCGTATACTTGCTGAATGTGCACAAAAACAGACAAAAATAGAAAAACACATCCAAACAGTGAAATCATTGCAAAATCAAACACTGAGGTTACAGAAGTATATCTTATAAGATGTTAACTTTATTTGTGAGGTTTATGTTGTGGGACAGTAGAAAATTCAAAAAAATCAGAAAACAGCCGTATACTTGCTGAATGTGCACCAAAACAGACACAAATAGAAAAACACATCCAAACAGTGAAATCATTGCAAAATCAAACACTGAGGTTACAGAAGTATATCTTATAAGATGTTAACTTTATTTATGAGGTTTATGTTACGGGACAATAGAAAATTGAAAAAAATCAGAAAACAGCCGTATACTTGCTGAATGTGCATAAAAACAGACACAAAAAGAAAAACACATCCAAACAGTGAAATCATTGCAAAATCAAACACTGAAGGCATATAACTATATCTCATAAGATGTTAACTTTATTTGTGAGGTTTATGTTGTGGGACAGTAGAAAATTCAAAAAAATCAGAAAACAGCCGTATACTTGCTGAATGTGCACAAACACAGACACACATAGAAAAACACATCCAAACAGTGAAATCATAACAAAATCAAACACTGAGGTTACAGAAGTATATCTTATGAGATGTTAACTTTATTTGTGAGGTTTATGTAATGGAACAGTAGAAAATTGAAAAAAATCAGAAAACAGCCGTATACTTGCTGAATGTGCACAAAAACAGACACAAATAGAAAAACACATCCAAACAGTGAAATCATTGCAAAATCAAACACTGAAGGCATATAACTATATCTTATAAGATTTTAACTTTATTTGTGAGGTTTATGTTACGGGACAGTAGAAAATTGAAAAAAATCAGAAAACAGCCGTATACTTGCTGAATGCGCACAAAAACAGACACAAATAGAAAAACACATCCAAACAGTGAAATCATTGCAAAATCAAACACTGAGGTTACAGAAGTATATCTTATGAGATGTTAACTTTATTTGTGAGGTTTATGTTATGGAACAGTAGAAAATTGAAAAAAATCAGAAAACAGCCGTATACTTGCTGAATGTGCACAAAAACAGACACAAATAGAAAAACACATCCAAACAGTGAAATCATTGCAAAATCAAACACTGAAGGCATATAACTATATCTCATAAGATGTTAACTTTATTTGTGAGGTTTATGTTGTGGGACAGTAGAAAATTCAAAAAAATCAGAAAACAGCCGTATACTTGCTGAATGTGCACAAACACAGACACACATAGAAAAACACATCCAAACAGTGAAATCATAACAAAATCAAACACTGAGGTTACAGAAGTATATCTTATGAGATGTTAACTTTATTTGTGAGGTTTATGTAATGGAACAGTAGAAAATTGAAAAAAATCAGAAAACAGCCGTATACTTGCTGAATGTGCACAAAAACAGACACAAATAGAAAAACACATCCAAACAGTGAAATCATTGCAAAATCAAACACTGAAGGCATATAACTATATCTTATAAGATTTTAACTTTATTTGTGAGGTTTATGTTACGGGACAGTAGAAAATTGAAAAAAATCAGAAAACAGCCGTATACTTGCTGAATGCGCACAAAAACAGACACAAATAGAAAAACACATCCAAACAGTGAAATCATTGCAAAATCAAACACTGAGGTTACAGAAGTATATCTTATAAGATGTTAACTTTATTTGTGAGGTTTATGTTGTGGGACAGTAGAAAATTCAAAAAAATCAGAAAACAGCCGTATACTTGCTGAATGTGCACCAAAACAGACACAAATAGAAAAACACATCCAAACAGTGAAATCATTGCAAAATCAAACACTGAGGTTACAGAAGTATATCTTATAAGATGTTAACTTTATTTATGAGGTTTATGTTACGGGACAATAGAAAATTGAAAAAAATCAGAAAAAAGCCGTATACTTGCTGAATGTGCACAAAAACAGACACAAATAGAAAAACACATCCAAACAGTGAAATCATTGCAAAATCAAACACTGAGGTTACAGAAGTATATCTTATAAGATGTTAACTTTATTTGTGAGGTTTATGTTATGGAACAGTAGAAAATTGAAAAAAATCAGAAAACAGCCGTATACTTGCTGAATGTGCACAAACACAGACACACATAGAAAAACACATCCAAACAGTGAAATCATTGCAAAATCAAACACTGAGGTTACAGAAGTATATCTTATGAGATGTTAACTTTATTTGTGAGGTTTATGTTATGGAACAGTAGAAAATTGAAAAAAATCAGAAAACAGCCGTATACTTGCTGAATGTGCACAAAAACAGACACAAATAGAAAAACACATCCAAACAGTGAAATCATTGCAAAATCAAACACTGAAGGCATATAACTATATCTTATAAGATTTTAACTTTATTTGTGAGGTTTATGTTACGGGACAGTAGAAAATTGAAAAAAATCAGAAAACAGCCGTATACTTGCTGAATGCGCACAAAAACAGACACAAATAGAAAAACACATCCAAACAGTGAAATCATTGCAAAATCAAACACTGAGGTTACAGAAGTATATCTTATAAGATGTTAACTTTATTTGTGAGGTTTATGTTGTGGGACAGTAGAAAATTCAAAAAAATCAGAAAACAGCCGTATACTTGCTGAATATGCACAAAAACAGACACAAATAGAAAAACACATCCAAACAGTGAAATCATTGCAAAATCAAACACTGAGGTTACAGAAGTATATCTTATAAGATGTTAACTTTATTTATGAGGTTTATGTTACGGGACAATAGAAAATTGAAAAAAATCAGAAAACAGCCTTATACTTGCTGAATGTGCACAACAAAAGACACAAATAGAAAAACACATCCAAACAGTGAAATCATTGCAAAATCAAACACTGACGGCATATAACTATATCTTATAAGATGTTAACTTTATTTATGAGGTTTATGTTACGGGACAATAGAAAATTGAAAAAAATCAGAAAACAGCCGTATACTTGCTGAATGTGCACAACAAAAGACACAAATAGAAAAACACATCCAAACAGTGAAATCATTGCAAAATCAAACACTGAGGTTACAGAAGTATATCTTATAAGATGTTAACTTTATTTGTGAGGTTTATGTTATGGGACAATAGAAAATTGAAAAAAATCAGAAAACAGCCATATACTTGCTGAATGTGCACAACAAAAGACACAAATAGAAAAACACATCCAAACAGTGAAATCATTGCAAAATCAAACACTGAAGGCTTATAACTATATCTTATAAGATGTTAACTTTATTTGTGAGGTTTATGTTATGCGACAGTAGAAAATTGAAAAAAATCAGAAAACAGCCGTATACTTGCTGAATGCGCACAAAAACAGACACAAATAGAAAAACACATCCAAACAGTGAAATCATTGCAAAATCAAACAGAAGTATATCTTATAAGATGTTAACTTTATTTGTGAGGTTTATGTTATGGGACAGTAGAAAATTGAAAAAAATCAGAAAACAGCCGTATACTTGCTGAATGCGCACAAAAACAGACACAAATAGAAAAACACATCCAAACAGTGAAATCATTGCAAAATCAAACAGAAGTATATCTTATAAGATGTTAACTTTATTTGTGAGGTTTATGTTATGGGACAGTAGAAAATTGAAAAAAATCAGAAAACAGCCGTATACTTGCTGAATGCGCACAAAAACAGACACAAATAGAAAAACACATCCAAACAGTGAAATCATTGCAAAATCAAACACTGAAGGCATATAACTATATCTTATAAGATGTTAACTTTATTTGTGAGGTTTATGTTATGGGACAGTAGAAAATTGAAAAAAATCAGAAAACAGCCGTATACTTGCTGAATGTGCACAACAAAAGACACAAATAGAAAAACACATCCAAACAGTGAAATCATTGCAAAATCAAACACTGAGGTTACAGAAGTATATCTTATAAGATGTTAACTTTATTTGTGAGGTTTATGTTATGTAACAGTAGAAAATTGAAAAAAATCAGAAAACAGCCGTATACTTGCTGAATGTGCACAAAAACAGACAAACATAGAAAAACACATCCAAACAGTGAAATCATTGCAAAATCAAACACTGAAGGCATATAACTATATCTAATAAGATTTTAACTTTATTTGTGAGGTTTATGTTATGGGACAGTAGAAAATTGAAACAAATCAGAAAACAGCCGTATACTTGCTGAATGCACAAAAACAGACACAAATAGAAAAACACATCCAAACAGTGAAATCATTGCAAAATCAAACACTGAGGTTACAGAAGTATATCTTATAAGATGTTAACTTTATTTGTGAGGTTTATGTTATGGGACAGTAGAAAATTGAAAAAAATCAGAGAACAGCCGTATACTTGCTGAATGTGCACAAAAACAGACACAAATAGAAAAACACATCCAAACAGTGAAATCATTGCAAAATCAAACACTGAAGGCATATAACTATATCTTACAAGATTTTAACTTTATTTGTGAGGTTTATGTTATGGGACAGTAGAAAATTGAAAAAAATCAGAAAACAGCCGTATACTTGCTGAATGCGCACAAAAACAGACACAAATAGAAAAACACATCCAAACAGAGAAATCATTGCAAAATCAAACACTGAGGTTACAGAAGTATATTTTATAAGATGTTGACTTTATTTATGAGGTTTATGTTACGGGACAATAGAAAATTGAAAAAAATCAGAAAACAGCCGTATACTTGCTGAATGTGCACAAAAACAGACACAAATAGAAAAACACATCCAAACAGTGAAATCATTGCAAAATCAAACAGAAGTATATCTTATAAGATGTTAACTTTATTTGTGAGGTTTATGTTATGGGACAGTAGAAAATTGAAAAAAATCAGAAAACAGCCGTATACTTGCTGAATGCGCACAAAAACAGACACAAATAGAAAAACACATCCAAACAGTGAAATCATTGCAAAATCAAACACTGAAGGCATATAACTATATCTTATAAGATGTTAACTTTATTTGTGAGGTTTATGTTATGGGACAGTAGAAAATTGAAAAAAATCAGAAAACAGCCGTATACTTGCTGAATGTGCACAACAAAAGACACAAATAGAAAAACACATCCAAACAGTGAAATCATTGCAAAATCAAACACTGAGGTTACAGAAGTATATCTTATAAGATGTTAACTTTATTTGTGAGGTTTATGTTATGTAACAGTAGAAAATTGAAAAAAATCAGAAAACAGCCGTATACTTGCTGAATGTGCACAAAAACAGACAAAAATAGAAAAACACATCCAAACAGTGAAATCATTGCAAAATCAAACACTGAAGGCATATAACTATATCTAATAAGATTTTAACTTTATTTGTGAGGTTTATGTTATGGGACAGTAGAAAATTTAAACAAATCAGAAAACAGCCGTATACTTGCTGAATGCACAAAAACAGACACAAATAGAAAAACACATCCAAACAGTGAAATCATTGCAAAATCAAACACTGAGGTTACAGAAGTATATTTTATAAGATGTTAACTTTATTTGTGAGGTTTATGTTATGGGACAGTAGAAAATTGAAAAAAATCAGAGAACAGCCGTATACTTGCTGAATGTGCACAAAAACAGACACAAATAGAAAAACACATCCAAACAGTGAAATCATTGCAAAATCAAACACTGAAGGCATATAACTATATCTTACAAGATTTTAACTTTATTTGTGAGGTTTATGTTATGGGACAGTAGAAAATTGAAAAAAATCAGAAAACAGCCGTATACTTGCTGAATGCGCACAAAAACAGACACAAATAGAAAAACACATCCAAACAGAGAAATCATTGCAAAATCAAACACTGAGGTTACAGAAGAATATTTTATAAGATGTTGACTTTATTTATGAGGTTTATGTTACGGGACAATAGAAAATTGAAAAAAATCAGAAAACAGCCGTATACTTGCTGAATGTGCACAAAAACAGACACAAATAGAAAAACACATCCAAACAGTGAAATCATTGCAAAATCAAACACTGAAGGCATATAACTATATCTTATAAGATGTTAACTTTATTTATGAGGTTTATGTTACGGGACAATAGAAAATTGAAAAAAATCAGAAAACAGCCGTATACTTGCTGAATGTGCACAAAAATAGACACAAATAGAAAAACACATCCAAACAGTGAAATCATTGCAAAATCAAACACTGAAGGCATATAACTATATCTTATAAGATGTTAACTTTATTTGTGAGGTTTATGTTATGGGACAGTAGAAAATTAAAAAAAATCAGAAAACAGCCGTATACTTGCTGAATGTGCACAAAAACAGACACAAATAGAAAAACACATCCAAACAGTGAAATCATTGCAAAATCAAACACTGAAGGCATATAACTATATCTTACAAGATTTTAACTTTATTTGTGAGGTTTATGTTATTGGACAGTAGAAAATTGAAAAAAATCAGAAAACAGCCGTATACTTGCTGAATGCGCACAAAAACAGACACAAATAGAAAAACACATCCAAACAGTGAAATCATTGCAAAATCAAACACTGAAGGCATATAACTATATCTTATAAGATTTTAACTTTATTCGTGAGGTTTATGTTATGGGACAGTAGAAAATTTAAAAAAATCAGAAAACAGCCATATACTTGCTGAATGTGCACAAAAACAGACACAAATAGAAAAACACATCCAAACAGTGAAATCATTGCAAAATCAAACACTGAGGTTACAGAAGTATATCTTATAAGATGTTAACTTTATTTGTGAGGTTTATGTTATGGAACAGTAGAAAATTGAAAAAAATCAGAAAACAGCCGTATACTTGCTGAATGTGCACAAAAACAGACACAAATAGAAAAACACATCCAAACAGTGAAATCATTGCAAAATCAAACACTGAAGGCATATAACTATATCTTATAAGATGTTAACTTTATTTATGAGGTTTATGTTACGGGACAATAGAAAATTGAAAAAAATCAGAAAACAGCCGTATACTTGCTGAATGTGCACAACAAAAGACACAAATAGAAAAACACATCCAAACAGTGAAATCATTGCAAAATCAAACACTGAGGTTACAGAAGTATATCTTAAAAGATGTTAACTTTATTTGTGAGGTTTATGTTATGGGACAGTAGAAAATTGAAAAAAATCAGAAAACAGCCGTATACTTGCTGAATGCGCACAAAAACAGACACAAATAGAAAAACACATCCAAACAGTGAAATCATTGCAAAATCAAACACTGAGGTTACAGAAGTATATCTTATAAGATGTTAACTTTATTTATGAGGTTTATGTTACGGGACAATAGAAAATTGAAAAAAATCAGAAAACAGCCGTATACTTGCTTAATGTGCACAACAAAAGACACAAATAGAAAAACACATCCAAACAGTGAAATCATTGCAAAATCAAACACTGAGGTTACAGAAGTATATCTTATAAGATGTTTACTTTATTTGTGAGGTGTATGTTGTGGGACAGTAGAAAATTCAAAAAAATCAGAAAACAGCCGTATATTGCTGAATGTGCACAAAAACAGACACACATAGAAAAACACATCCAAACAGTGAAATCATTGCAAAATCAAACACTGAGGTTACAGAAGTATATCTTATAAGATGTTTACTTTATTTGTGAGGTGTATGTTGTGGGACAGTAGAAAATTCAAAAAAATCAGAAAACAGCCGTATACTTGCTGAATGTGCACAAAAACAGACACACATAGAAAAACACATCCAAACAGTGAAATCATTGCAAAATCAAACACTGAGGTTACAGAAGTATATCTTATAAGATGTTTACTTTATTTGTGAGGTTTATGTTATGGGACAGTAGAAAATTGAAAAAAATCAGAAAACAGCCGTGTACTTGCTTAATGTGCACAACAAAAGACACAAATAGAAAAACACATCCAAACAGTGAAATCATTGCAAAATCAAACACTGAAGGCATATAACTATATCTTATAAGATTTTAACTTTATTTGTGAGGTTTATGTTACGGGACAGTAGAAAATTGAAAAAAATCAGAAGACAGCCGTACACTTGCTGAATGCGCACAAAAACAGACACAAATAGAAAAACACATCCAAACGGTGAAATCATTGCAAAATCAAACACTGAGATTACAGAAGTATATATTATAAGATGTTCACTTTATTTGTGAGGTTTATGTTATGGGACAGTAGAAAATTGAAAAAAATCAGAAAACAGCCGTATACTTGCTGAATGCGCACAAAAACAGACACAAATAGAAAAACACATCCAAACAGTGAAATCATTGCAAAATCAAACACTGAGGTTACAGAAGTATATCTTATAAGATGTTAACTTTATTTGTGAGGTTTATGTTATGGGACAGTAGAAAATTGAAAAAAATCAGAAAACAGCCGTATACTTGCTGAATGTGCACAACAAAAGACACAAATAGAAAAACACATCCAAACAGTGAAATCATTGCAAAATCAAACACTGAGGTTACAGAAGTATATCTTATAAGATGTCACTTTATTTGTGAGGTTTATGTTATGGGACAGTAGAAAATTGAAAAAAATCAGAAAACAGCCGTATACTTGCTGAATGTGCACAACAAAAGACACAAATAGAAAAACACATCCAAACAGTGAAATCATTGCAAAATCAAACACTGAGGTTACAGAAGTATATCTTATAAGATGTTAACTTTATTTGTGAGGTTTATGTTATGGGACAGTAGAAAATTGAAAAAAATCAGAAAACAGCCGTATACTTGCTGAATGTGCACAACAAAAGACACAAATAGAAAAACACATCCAAACAGTGAAATCATTGCAAAATCAAACACTGAGGTTACAGAAGTATATCTTATAAGATGTCACTTTATTTGTGAGGTTTATGTTATGGGACAGTAGAAAATTGAAAAAAATCAGAAAACAGCCGTATACTTGCTGAATGTGCACAACAAAAGACACAAATAGAAAAACACATCCAAACAGTGAAATCATTGCAAAATCAAACACTGAGGTTACAGAAGTATATCTTATAAGATGTTAACTTTATTTGTGAGGTTTATGTTATGGAACAGTAGAAAATTGAAAAAAATCAGAAAACAGCCGTATACTTGCTGAATGTGCACAACAAAAGACACAAATAGAAAAACACATCCAAACAGTGAAATCATTGCAAAATCAAACACTGAAGGCATATAACTATATCTTATAAGATGTTAACTTTATTTATGAGGTTAATGTTACGGGACAATAGAAAATTGAAAAAAATCAGAAAAACAGCCGTATACTTGCTGAATGTGCACAACAAAAGACACAAATAGAAAAACACATCCAAACAGTGAAATTATTGCAAAATCAAACACTGAGGTTACAGAAGTATATCTTATAAGATGTTAACTCTATTTGTGAGGTTTATGTTATGGGACAGTAGAAAATTGAAAAAAATCAGAAAACAGCCGCATACTTGCTGAATGTGCACAAAAACAGACACAAATAGAAAAACACATCCAAACAGTGAAATCATTGCAAAATCAAACACTGAGGTTACAGAAGTATATCTTATAAGATGTTAACTTTATTTATGAGGTTTATGTTACGGGACAATAGAAAATTGAAAAAAATCAGAAAACAGCCGTATACTTGCTGAATGTGCACAAAAACAGACACAAATAGAAAAACACATCCAAACAGTGAAATCATTGCAAAATCAAACACTGAGGTTACAGAAGTATATCTTATAAGATGTTTACTTTATTTGTGAGGTTTATGTTATGGGACAGTAGAAAATTGAAAAAAATCAGAAAACAGCCGTATACTTGCTGAATGTGCACAACAAAAGACACAAATAGAAAAACACATCCAAACAGTGAAATCATTGCAAAATCAAACACTGAGGTTACAGAAGTATATCTTATAAGATGTTAACTTTATTTGTGAGGTTTATGTTATGGAACAGTAGAAAATTGAAAAAAATCAGAAAACAGCCGTATACTTGCTGAATGTGCACAACAAAAGACACAAATAGAAAAACACATCCAAACAGTGAAATCATTGCAAAATCAAACACTGAAGGCATATAACTATATCTTATAAGATTTTAACTTTATTTGTGAGGTTTATGTTATGGGACAGTAGAAAATTGAAAAAAATCAGAAAACAGCCGTATACTTGCTGAATGTGCACAACAAAAGACACAAATAGAAAAACACATCCAAACAGTGAAATCATTGCAAAATCAAACACTGAGGTTACAGAAGTATATCTTATAAGATGTTTACTTTATTTGTGAGGTTTATGTTATGGGACAGTAGAAAATTGAAAAAAATCAGAAAACAGCCGTATACTTGCTGAATGTGCACAAAAACAGACACACATAGAAAAACACATCCAAACAGTGAAATCATTGCAAAATCAAACACTGAGGTTACAGAAGTATATCTTATGAGATGTTAACTTTATTTGTGAGGTTTATGTTATGGAACAGTAGAAAATTGAAAAAAATCAGAAAACAGCCGTATACTTGCTGAATGTGCACAAAAACAGACACAAATAGAAAAACACATCCAAACAGTGAAATCATTGCAAAATCAAACACTGAAGGCATATAACTATATCTTATAAGATTTTAACTTTATTTGTGAGGTTTATGTTACGGGACAGTAGAAAATTGAAAAAAATCAGAAAACAGCCGTATACTTGCTGAATGCGCACAAAAACAGACACAAATAGAAAAACACATCCAAACAGTGAAATCATTGCAAAATCAAACACTGAGGTTACAGAAGTATATCTTATAAGATGTTTACTTTATTTGTGAGGTTTATGTTATGGGACAGTAGAAAATTGAAAAAAATCAGAAAACAGCCGTATACTTGCTGAATGTGCACAACAAAAGACACAAATAGAAAAACACATCCAAACAGTGAAATCATTGCAAAATCAAACACTGAGGTTACAGAAGTATATCTTATAAGATGTTAACTTTATTTGTGAGGTTTATGTTATGGAACAGTAGAAAATTGAAAAAAATCAGAAAACAGCCGTATACTTGCTGAATGTGCACAACAAAAGACACAAATAGAAAAACACATCCAAACAGTGAAATCATTGCAAAATCAAACACTGAAGGCATATAACTATATCTTATAAGATTTTAACTTTATTTGTGAGGTTTATGTTATGGGACAGTAGAAAATTGAAAAAAATCAGAAAACAGCCGTATACTTGCTGAATGTGCACAACAAAAGACACAAATAGAAAAACACATCCAAACAGTGAAATCATTGCAAAATCAAACACTGAGGTTACAGAAGTATATCTTATAAGATGTTTACTTTATTTGTGAGGTTTATGTTATGGGACAGTAGAAAATTGAAAAAAATCAGAAAACAGCCGTATACTTGCTGAATGTGCACAAAAACAGACACACATAGAAAAACACATCCAAACAGTGAAATCATTGCAAAATCAAACACTGAGGTTACAGAAGTATATCTTATGAGATGTTAACTTTATTTGTGAGGTTTATGTTATGGAACAGTAGAAAATTGAAAAAAATCAGAAAACAGCCGTATACTTGCTGAATGTGCACAAAAACAGACACAAATAGAAAAACACATCCAAACAGTGAAATCATTGCAAAATCAAACACTGAAGGCATATAACTATATCTTATAAGATTTTAACTTTATTTGTGAGGTTTATGTTACGGGACAGTAGAAAATTGAAAAAAATCAGAAAACAGCCGCATACTTGCTGAATGTGCACAAAAACACACACAAATAGAAAAACACATCCAAACAGTGAAATCATTGCAAAATCAAACACTGAGGTTACAGAAGTATATCTTATAAGATGTTAACTTTATTTATGAGGTTTATGTTACGGGACAATAGAAAATTGAAAAAAATCAGAAAACAGCCGTATACTTGCTTAATGTGCACAACAAAAGACACAAATAGAAAAACACATCCAAACAGTGAAATCATTGCAAAATCAAACACTGAAGGCATATAACTATATCTTATAAGATTTTAACTTTATTTGTGAGGTTTATGTTATGGGACAGTAGAAAATTGAAAAAAATCAGAAAACAGCCGTATACTTGCTGAATGTGCACAAAAACAGACACAAACAGAAAAACACATCCAAACAGTGAAATCATTGCAAAATCAAACACTGAGGTTACAGAAGTATATCTTATAAGATGTTTACTTTATTTGTGAGGTTTATGTTATGGGACAGTAGAAAATTGAAAAAAATCAGAAAACAGCCGTATACTTGCTGAATGTGCACAACAAAAGACACAAATAGAAAAACACATCCAAACAGTGAAATCATTGCAAAATCAAACACTGAGGTTACAGAAGTATATCTTATAAGATGTTAACTTTATTTGTGAGGTTTATGTTATGGAACAGTAGAAAATTGAAAAAAATCAGAAAACAGCCGTATACTTGCTGAATGTGCACAACAAAAGACCCAAATAGAAAAACACATCCAAACAGTGAAATCATTGCAAAATCAAACACTGAAGGCATATAACTATATCTTATAAGATTTTAACTTTATTTGTGAGGTTTATGTTATGGGACAGTAGAAAATTGAAAAAAATCAGAAAACAGCCGTATACTTGCTGAATGTGCACAACAAAAGACACAAATAGAAAAACACATCCAAACAGTGAAATCATTGCAAAATCAAACACTGAGGTTACAGAAGTATATCTTATAAGATGTTTACTTTATTTGTGAGGTTTATGTTATGGGACAGTAGAAAATTGAAAAAAATCAGAAAACAGCCGTATACTTGCTGAATGTGCACAAAAACAGACACACATAGAAAAACACATCCAAACAGTGAAATCATTGCAAAATCAAACACTGAGGTTACAGAAGTATATCTTATGAAATGTTAACTTTATTTGTGAGGTTTATGTTATGGAACAGTAGAAAATTGAAAAAAATCAGAAAACAGCCGTATACTTGCTGAATGTGCACAAAAACAGACACAAATAGAAAAACACATCCAAACAGTGAAATCATTGCAAAATCAAACACTGAAGGCATATAACTATATCTTATAAGATTTTAACTTTATTTGTGAGGTTTATGTTACGGGACAGTAGAAAATTGAAAAAAATCAGAAAACAGCCGTATACTTGCTGAATGCGCACAAAAACAGACACAAATAGAAAAACACATCCAAACAGTGAAATCATTGCAAAATCAAACACTGAGGTTACAGAAGTATATCTTATAAGATGTTTACTTTATTTGTGAGGTTTATGTTATGGGACAGTAGAAAATTGAAAAAAATCAGAAAACAGCCGTATACTTGCTGAATGTGCACAACAAAAGACACAAATAGAAAAACACATCCAAACAGTGAAATCATTGCAAAATCAAACACTGAGGTTACAGAAGTATATCTTATAAGATGTTAACTTTATTTGTGAGGTTTATGTTATGGGACAGTAGAAAATTGAAAAAAATCAGAAAACAGCCGCATACTTGCTGAATGTGCACAACAAAAGACACAAATAGAAAAACACATCCAAACAGTGAAATCATTGCAAAATCAAACACTGAGGTTACAGAAGTATATCTTATAAGATGTTAACTTTATTTATGAGGTTTATGTTACGGGACAATAGAAAATTGAAAAAAATCAGAAAACAGCCGTATACTTGCTTAATGTGCACAACAAAAGACACAAATAGAAAAACACATCCAAACAGTGAAATCATTGCAAAATCAAACACTGAAGGCATATAACTATATCTTATAAGATTTTAACTTTATTTGTGAGGTTTATGTTATGGGACAGTAGAAAATTGAAAAAAATCAGAAAACAGCCGTATACTTGCTGAATGTGCACAAAAACAGACACAAACAGAAAAACACATCCAAACAGTGAAATCATTGCAAAATCAAACACTGAGGTTACAGAAGTATATCTTATAAGATGTTTACTTTATTTGTGAGGTTTATGTTATGGGACAGTAGAAAATTGAAAAAAATCAGAAAACAGCCGTATACTTGCTGAATGTGCACAACAAAAGACACAAATAGAAAAACACATCCAAACAGTGAAATCATTGCAAAATCAAACACTGAGGTTACAGAAGTATATCTTATAAGATGTTAACTTTATTTGTGAGGTTTATGTTATGGAACAGTAGAAAATTGAAAAAAATCAGAAAACAGCCGTATACTTGCTGAATGTGCACAACAAAAGACCCAAATAGAAAAACACATCCAAACAGTGAAATCATTGCAAAATCAAACACTGAAGGCATATAACTATATCTTATAAGATTTTAACTTTATTTATGAGGTTTATGTTATGGGACAGTAGAAAATTGAAAAAAATCAGAAAACAGCCGTATACTTGCTGAATGTGCACAACAAAAGACACAAATAGAAAAACACATCCAAACAGTGAAATCATTGCAAAATCAAACACTGAGGTTACAGAAGTATATCTTATAAGATGTTTACTTTATTTGTGAGGTTTATGTTATGGGACAGTAGAAAATTGAAAAAAATCAGAAAACAGCCGTATACTTGCTGAATGTGCACAAAAACAGACACACATAGAAAAACACATCCAAACAGTGAAATCATTGCAAAATCAAACACTGAGGTTACAGAAGTATATCTTATGAGATGTTAACTTTATTTGTGAGGTTTATGTTATGGAACAATAGAAAATTGAAAAAAATCAGAAAACAGCCGTATACTTGCTTAATGTGCACAACAAAAGACACAAATAGAAAAACACATCCAAACAGTGAAATCATTGCAAAATCAAACACTGAAGGCATATAACTATATCTTATAAGATTTTAACTTTATTTGTGAGGTTTATGTTATGGGACAGTAGAAAATTGAAAAAAATCAGAAAACAGCCGTATACTTGCTGAATGTGCACAAAAACAGACACAAACAGAAAAACACATCCAAACAGTGAAATCATTGCAAAATCAAACACTGAGGTTACAGAAGTATATCTTATAAGATGTTTACTTTATTTGTGAGGTTTATGTTATGGGACAGTAGAAAATTGAAAAAAATCAGAAAACAGCCGTATACTTGCTGAATGTGCACAACAAAAGACACAAATAGAAAAACACATCCAAACAGTGAAATCATTGCAAAATCAAACACTGAGGTTACAGAAGTATATCTTATAAGATGTTAACTTTATTTGTGAGGTTTATGTTATGGAACAGTAGAAAATTGAAAAAAATCAGAAAACAGCCGTATACTTGCTGAATGTGCACAACAAAAGACCCAAATAGAAAAACACATCCAAACAGTGAAATCATTGCAAAATCAAACACTGAAGGCATATAACTATATCTTATAAGATTTTAACTTTATTTGTGAGGTTTATGTTATGGGACAGTAGAAAATTGAAAAAAATCAGAAAACAGCCGTATACTTGCTGAATGTGCACAACAAAAGACACAAATAGAAAAACACATCCAAACAGTGAAATCATTGCAAAATCAAACACTGAGGTTACAGAAGTATATCTTATAAGATGTTTACTTTATTTGTGAGGTTTATGTTATGGGACAGTAGAAAATTGAAAAAAATCAGAAAACAGCCGTATACTTGCTGAATGTGCACAAAAACAGACACACATAGAAAAACACATCCAAACAGTGAAATCATTGCAAAATCAAACACTGAGGTTACAGAAGTATATCTTATGAGATGTTAACTTTATTTGTGAGGTTTATGTTATGGAACAATAGAAAATTGAAAAAAATCAGAAAACAGCCGTATACTTGCTTAATGTGCACAACAAAAGACACAAATAGAAAAACACATCCAAACAGTGAAATCATTGCAAAATCAAACACTGAAGGCATATAACTATATCTTATAAGATTTTAACTTTATTTGTGAGGTTTATGTTATGGGACAGTAGAAAATTGAAAAAAATCAGAAAACAGCCGTATACTTGCTGAATGTGCACAAAAACAGACACAAACAGAAAAACACATCCAAACAGTGAAATCATTGCAAAATCAAACACTGAGGTTACAGAAGTATATCTTATAAGATGTTTACTTTATTTGTGAGGTTTATGTTATGGGACAGTAGAAAATTGAAAAAAATCAGAAAACAGCCGTATACTTGCTGAATGTGCACAACAAAAGACACAAATAGAAAAACACATCCAAACAGTGAAATCATTGCAAAATCAAACACTGAGGTTACAGAAGTATATCTTATAAGATGTTAACTTTATTTGTGAGGTTTATGTTATGGAACAGTAGAAAATTGAAAAAAATCAGAAAACAGCCGTATACTTGCTGAATGTGCACAACAAAAGACCCAAATAGAAAAACACATCCAAACAGTGAAATCATTGCAAAATCAAACACTGAAGGCATATAACTATATCTTATAAGATTTTAACTTTATTTGTGAGGTTTATGTTATGGGACAGTAGAAAATTGAAAAAAATCAGAAAACAGCCGTATACTTGCTGAATGTGCACAACAAAAGACACAAATAGAAAAACACATCCAAACAGTGAAATCATTGCAAAATCAAACACTGAGGTTACAGAAGTATATCTTATAAGATGTTTACTTTATTTGTGAGGTTTATGTTATGGGACAGTAGAAAATTGAAAAAAATCAGAAAACAGCCGTATACTTGCTGAATGTGCACAAAAACAGACACACATAGAAAAACACATCCAAACAGTGAAATCATTGCAAAATCAAACACTGAGGTTACAGAAGTATATCTTATGAGATGTTAACTTTATTTGTGAGGTTTATGTTATGGAACAATAGAAAATTGAAAAAAATCAGAAAACAGCCGTATACTTGCTTAATGTGCACAACAAAAGACACAAATAGAAAAACACATCCAAACAGTGAAATCATTGCAAAATCAAACACTGAAGGCATATAACTATATCTTATAAGATTTTAACTTTATTTGTGAGGTTTATGTTATGGGACAGTAGAAAATTGAAAAAAATCAGAAAACAGCCGTATACTTGCTGAATGTGCACAAAAACAGACACAAACAGAAAAACACATCCAAACAGTGAAATCATTGCAAAATCAAACACTGAGGTTACAGAAGTATATCTTATAAGATGTTTACTTTATTTGTGAGGTTTATGTTATGGGACAGTAGAAAATTGAAAAAAATCAGAAAACAGCCGTATACTTGCTGAATGTGCACAACAAAAGACACAAATAGAAAAACACATCCAAACAGTGAAATCATTGCAAAATCAAACACTGAGGTTACAGAAGTATATCTTATAAGATGTTAACTTTATTTGTGAGGTTTATGTTATGGAACAGTAGAAAATTGAAAAAAATCAGAAAACAGCCGTATACTTGCTGAATGTGCACAACAAAAGACCCAAATAGAAAAACACATCCAAACAGTGAAATCATTGCAAAATCAAACACTGAAGGCATATAACTATATCTTATAAGATTTTAACTTTATTTGTGAGGTTTATGTTATGGGACAGTAGAAAATTGAAAAAAATCAGAAAACAGCCGTATACTTGCTGAATGTGCACAACAAAAGACACAAATAGAAAAACACATCCAAACAGTGAAATCATTGCAAAATCAAACACTGAGGTTACAGAAGTATATCTTATAAGATGTTTACTTTATTTGTGAGGTTTATGTTATGGGACAGTAGAAAATTGAAAAAAATCAGAAAACAGCCGTATACTTGCTGAATGTGCACAAAAACAGACACACATAGAAAAACACATCCAAACAGTGAAATCATTGCAAAATCAAACACTGAGGTTACAGAAGTATATCTTATGAGATGTTAACTTTATTTGTGAGGTTTATGTTATGGAACAGTAGAAAATTGAAAAAAATATGAAAACAGCCGTATACTTGCTGAATGTGCACAAAAACAGACACAAATAGAAAAACACATCCAAACAGTGAAATCATTGCAAAATCAAACACTGAAGGCATATAACTATATCTTATAAGATTTTAACTTTATTTGTGAGGTTTATGTTACGGGACAGTAGAAAATTGAAAAAAATCAGAAAACAGCCGTATACTTGCTGAATGCGCACAAAAACAGACACAAATAGAAAAACACATCCAAACAGTGAAATCATTGCAAAATCAAACACTGAGGTTACAGAAGTATATCTTATAAGATGTTTACTTTATTTGTGAGGTTTATGTTATGGGACAGTAGAAAATTGAAAAAAATCAGAAAACAGCCGTATACTTGCTGAATGTGCACAACAAAAGACACAAATAGAAAAACACATCCAAACAGTGAAATCATTGCAAAATCAAACACTGAGGTTACAGAAGTATATCTTATAAGATGTTAACTTTATTTGTGAGGTTTATGTTATGGGACAGTAGAAAATTGAAAAAAATCAGAAAACAGCCGTATACTTGCTGAATGTGCACAACAAAAGACACAAATAGAAAAACACATCCAAACAGTGAAATCATTGCAAAATCAAACACTGAGGTTACAGAAGTATATCTTATAAGATGTTAACTTTATTTGTGAGGTTTATGTTATGGAACAGTAGAAAATTGAAAAAAATCAGAAAACAGCCGTATACTTGCTGAATGTGCACAACAAAAGACACAAATAGAAAAACACATCCAAACAGTGAAATCATTGCAAAATCAAACACTGAGGTTACAGAAGTATATCTTATAAGATGTTAACTTTATTTGTGAGGTTTATGTTATGGGACAGTAGAAAATTGAAAAAAATCAGAAAACAGCCGTATACTTGCTGAATGTGCACAACAAAAGACACAAATAGAAAAACACATCCAAACAGTGAAATCATTGCAAAATCAAACACTGAGGTTACAGAAGTATATCTTATAAGATGTTAACTTTATTTGTGAGGTTTATGTTATGGAACAGTAGAAAATTGAAAAAAATCAGAAAACAGCCGTATACTTGCTGAATGTGCACAACAAAAGACACAAATAGAAAAACACATCCAAACAGTGAAATCATTGCAAAATCAAACACTGAAGGCATATAACTATATCTTATAAGATTTTAACTTTATTTGTGAGGTTTATGTTATGGGACAGTAGAAAATTGAAAAAAATCAGAAAACAGCCGTATACTTGCTGAATGTGCACAACAAAAGACACAAATAGAAAAACACATCCAAACAGTGAAATCATTGCAAAATCAAACACTGAGGTTACAGAAGTATATCTTATAAGATGTTTACTTTATTTGTGAGGTTTATGTTATGGGACAGTAGAAAATTGAAAAAAATCAGAAAACAGCCGTATACTTGCTGAATGTGCACAAAAACAGACACACATAGAAAAACACATTCAAACAGTGAAATCATTGCAAAATCAAACACTGAAGGCATATAACTATATCTTATAAGATGTTAACTTTATTTGTGAGGTTTATGTTATGAAACAGTAGAAAATTGAAAAAAATCAGAAAACAGCCGTATACTTGCTGAATGTGCACAACAAAAGACACAAATAGAAAAACACATCCAAACAGTGAAATCATTGCAAAATCAAACACTGACGGCATATAACTATATCTTATAAGATTTTAACTTTATTTGTGAGGTTTATGTTACGGGACAGTAGAAAATTGAAAAAAATCAGAAAACAGCCGTATACTTGCTGAATGCGCACAAAAACAGACACAAATAGAAAAACACATCCAAACAGTGAAATCATTGCAAAATCAAACACTGAGGTTACAGAAGTATATCTTATAAGATGTTAACTTTATTTATGAGGTTTATGTTACGGGACAATAGAAAATTGAAAAAGAATCAGAAAACAGCCGTATACTTGCTTAATGTGCACAACAAAAGACACAAATAGAAAAACACATCCAAACAGTGAAATCATTGCAAAATCAAACACTGACGGCATATAACTATATCTTATAAGATTTTAACTTTATTTGTGAGGTTTATGTTATGGGACAGTAGAAAATTGAAAAAAATCAGAAAACAGCCGTATACTTGCTGAATGTGCACAAAAACAGACACAAATAGAAAAACACATCCAAACAGTGAAATCATTGCAAAATCAAACACTGACGGCATATAACTACATCTTATAAGATTTTAACTTTATTTGTGAGGTTTATGTTACGGGACAGTAGAAAATTGAAAAAAATCAGAAAACAGCCGTATACTTGCTGAATGCGCACAAAAACAGACACAAATAGAAAAACACATCCAAACAGTGAAATCATTGCAAAATCAAACACTGAGGTTACAGAAGTATATCTTATAAGATGTTAACTTTATTTGTTAGGTTTATGTTATGGGACAGTAGAAAATTGAAAAAAATCAGAAAACAGCCGTATACTTGCTGAATGTGCACAAAAACAGACACAAATAGAAAAACACATCCAAACAGTGAAATCATTGCAAAATCAAACACTGAAGGCATATAACTATATCTTATAAGATGTTAACTTTATTTATGAGGTTAATGTTACGGGACAATAGAAAATTGAAAAAAATCAGAAAAACAGCCGTATACTTGCTGAATGTGCACAACAAAAGACACAAATAGAAAAACACATCCAAACAGTGAAATCATTGCAAAATCAAACACTGAAGGCATATAACTATATCTTATAAGATGTTAACTTTATTTATGAGGTTAATGTTACGGGACAATAGAAAATTGAAAAAAATCAGAAAACAGCCATACGGCTGTTTTCTGATTCAGCACTTGCTGAATGTGCACAACAAAAGACACAAATAGAAAAACACATCCAAACAGTGAAATCATTGCAAAATCAAACACTGAGGTTACAGAAGTATATCTTATAAGATGTTAACTTTATTTGTGAGGTTTATGTTATGGAACAGTAGAAAATTGAAAAAAATCAGAAAACAGCCGTATACTTGCTGAATGTGCACAAACACAGACACACATAGAAATACACATCCAAACAGTGAAATCATTGCAAAATCAAACACTGAGGTTACAGAAGTATATCTTATAAGATGTTAACTTTATTTGTGAGGTTTATGTTATGGAACAGTAGAAAATTGAAAAAAATCAGAAAACAGCCGTATACTTGCTGAATGTGCACAAACACAGACACACATAGAAAAACACATCCAAACAGTGAAATCATTGCAAAATCAAACACTGAGGTTACAGAAGTATATCTTATAAGATGTTAACTTTATTTGTGAGGTTTATGTTACTGGACAGTAGAAAATTGAAAAAAATCAGAAAACAGCCGTATACTTGCTGAATGTGCACAACAAAAGACACAAATAGAAAAACACATCCAAACAGTGAAATCATTGCAAAATCAAACACTGAAGGCATATAACTATATCTTATAAGATTTTAACTTTATTTATGAGGTTTATGTTACGGGACAATAGAAAATTGAAAAAAATCAGAAAACAGCCGGATACTTGCTGAATGTGCACAACAAAAGACACAAATAGAAAAACACATCCAAACAGTGAAATCATTGCAAAATCAAACACTGAGGTTACAGAAGTATATCTTATAAGATGTTAACTTTATTTGTGAGGTTTATGTTATGGAACAGTAGAAAATTGAAAAAAATCAGAAAACAGCCGTATACTTGCTGAATGTGCACAAAAACAGACACAAATAGAAAAACACATCCAAACAGTGAAATCATTGCAAAATCAAACACTGAGGTTACAGAAGTATATCTTATAAGATGTTAACTTTATTTGTGAGGTTTATGTTATGGAACAGTAGAAAATTGAAAAAAATCAGAAAACAGCCGTATACTTGCTGAATGTGCACAAAAACAGACACAAATAGAAAAACACATCCAAACAGTGAAATCATTGCAAAATCAAACACTGAAGGCATATAACTATATCTTATAAGATGTTAACTTTATTTGTGAGGTTTATGTTATGGAACAGTAGAAAATTGAAAAAAATCAGAAAACAGCCGTATACTTGCTGAATGTGCACAAAAACAGACACAAATAGAAAAACACATCCAAACAGTGAAATCATTGCAAAATCAAACACTGAAGGCATATAACTATATCTTATAAGATGTTAACTTTATTTGTGAGGTTTATGTTATGCGACAGTAGAAAATTGAAAAAAATCAGAAAACAGCCTTATCTCAGCTGAATGCGCACACAAACAGACACCAATAGAAAAACACATCCAAACAGTGAAATCATTGCAAAATCAAACACTGAGGGTACAGAACTAAATCTTTTAAGATGTTAACTTCATTTGTGAGGTTTATGTTATGGGACAGTAGAAAATTGAAAAAAATCAGAAAACAGCCGTATACTTGCTGAATGTGCACAAAAACAGACACAAATAGAAAAACACATCCAAACAGTGAAATCATTGCAAAATCAAACACTGAGGTTACAGAAGTATATCTTATAAGATGTTAACTTTATTTGTGAGGTTTATGTTATGGGACAGTAGAAAATTGAAAAAAATCAGAAAACAGCCGTATACTTGCTGAATGCGCACAAAAACAGACACAAATAGAAAAACACATCCAAACAGTGAAATCATTGCAAAATCAAACACTGAGGATAAATAACTATATCTTATAAGATTTAAACTTTATTTGTGAGGTTTATGTTATGGGACAGTAGAAAATTGAAAAAAATCAGAAAACAGCCGTATACTTGCTGAATGTGCACAAAAACAGACACAAATAGAAAAACACATCCAAACAGTGAAATCATTGCAAAATCAAACACTGAAGGCATATAACTATATTTTATAAGATTTTAACTTTATTTGTGAGGTTTATGTTATGGGACAGTAGAAAATTTAAAAAAATCAGAAAACAGCCGTATACTTGCTGAATGTGCACAAAAACAGACACAAATAGAAAAACACATCCAAACAGTGAAATCATTGCAAAATCAAACACTGAAGGCATATAACTATATCTTATAAGATGTTAACTTTATTTATGAGGTTAATGTTACGGGACAATAGAAAATTGAAAAAAATCAGAAAACAGCCGAATACTTGCTGAATGTGCACAACAAAAGACACAAATAGAAAAACACATCCAAACAGTGAAATCATTGCAAAATCAAACACTGAGGTTACAGAAGTATATCTTATAAGATGTTAACTTTATTTGTGAGGTTTATGTTATGGAACAGTAGAAAATTGAAAAAAATCAGAAAACAGCCGTATACTTGCTGAATGTGCACAAAAACAGACACAAATAGAAAAACACATCCAAACAGTGAAATCATTGCAAAATCAAACACTGAAGGCATATAACTATATCTTATAAGATTTTAACTTTATTTGTGAGGTTTATGTTACGGGACAGTAGAAAATTGAAAAAAATCAGAAAACAGCCGTATACTTGCTGAATGCGCACAAAAACAGAGACAAATAGAAAAACACATCCAAACAGTGAAATCATTGCAAAATCAAACACTGAGGTTACAGAAGTATATCTTATAAGATGTTAACTTTATTTGTGAGGTTTATGTTATGGAACAGTAGAAAATTGAAAAAAATCAGAAAACAGCCGTATACTTGCTGAATGTGCACAAACACAGACACACATAGAAAAACACATCCAAACAGTGAAATCATTGCAAAATCAAACACTGAAGGCATATAACTATATCTTATAAGATTTTAACTTTATTTACGAGGTTTATGTTACGGGACAATAGAAAATTGAAAAAAATCAGAAAACAGCCGGATACTTGCTGAATGTGCACAAAGACAGACACAAATAGAAAAACACATCCAAACAGTGAAATCATTGCAAAATCAAACACTGAAGGCATATAACTATATCTTATAAGATGTTAACTTTATTTATGAGGTTAATGTTACGGGACAATAGAAAATTGAAAAAAATCAGAAAACAGCCGAATACTTGCTGAATGTGCACAACAAAAGACACAAATAGAAAAACACATCCAAACAGTGAAATCATTGCAAAATCAAACACTGAGGTTACAGAAGTATATCTTATAAGATGTTAACTTTATTTGTGAGGTTTATGTTATGGAACAGTAGAAAATTGAAAAAAATCAGAAAACAGCCGTATACTTGCTGAATGTGCACAAACACAGACACACATAGAAAAACACATCCAAACAGTGAAATCATTGCAAAATCAAACACTGAGGTTACAGAAGTATATCTTATAAGATGTTAACTTTATTTGTGAGGTTTATGTTATGGAACAGTAGAAAATTGAAAAAAATCAGAAAACAGCCGTATACTTGCTGAATGTGCACAAACACAGACACAAATAGAAAAACACATCCAAACAGTGAAATCATTGCAAAATCAAACACTGAAGGCATATAACTATATCTTATAAGATTTTAACTTTATTTGTGAGGTTTATGTTACGGGACAGTAGAAAATTGAAAAAAATCAGAAAACAGCCGTATACTTGCTGAATGCGCACAAAAACAGACACAAATAGAAAAACACATCCAAACAGTGAAATCATTGCAAAATCAAACACTGAAGTTACAGAAGTATATCTTATAAGATGTTAACTTTATTTGTGAGGTTTATGTTATGGGACAGTAGAAAATTGAAAAAAATCAGAAAACAGCCGTATACTTGCTGAATGTGCACAAAAACAGACACAAATAGAAAAACACATCCAAACAGTGAAAGCATTGCAAAATCAAACACTGAAGGCATATAACTATATCTTATAAGATTTTAACTTTATTTGTGAGGTTTATGTTATGGGACAGTAGAAAATTGAAAAAAATCAGAAAACAGCCGTATACTTGCTGAATGTGCACAAAAACAGACACAAATAGAAAAACACATCCAAACAGTGAAATCATTGCAATATCAAACACTGAAGGCATATAACTATATCTTATAAGATTTTAACTTTATTTGTGAGGTTTATGTTATGGGACAGTAGAAAATTGAAAAAAATCAGAAAACAGCCGTATACTTGCTGAATGCGCACAAAAACAGAGACAAATAGAAAAACACATCCAAACAGTGAAATCATTGCAAAATCAAACACTGAGGTTACAGAAGTATATCTTATAAGATGTTAACTTCATTTGTGAGGTTTATGTTATGGAACAGTAGAAAATTGAAAAAAATCAGAAAACAGCCATATACTTGCTGAATGTGCACAAACACAGACACACATAGAAAAACACATCCAAACAGTGAAATCATTGCAAAATCAAACACTGAGGTTACAGAAGTATATCTTATAAGATGTTAACTTTATTTGTGAGGTTTATGTTACGGGACAGTAGAAAATTGAAAAAAATCAGAAAACAGCCGTATACTTGCTGAATGCGCACAAAAACAGACACAAATAGAAAAACACATCCAAACAGTGAAATCATTGCAAAATCAAACACTGAAGTTACAGAAGTATATCTTAT
Source organism: Solea solea (assembly GCF_958295425.1). Taxonomy (NCBI): domain Eukaryota; kingdom Metazoa; phylum Chordata; class Actinopteri; order Pleuronectiformes; family Soleidae; genus Solea; species Solea solea. Next base: position 738,542 of record NW_026704082.1, read on the forward strand.
AAGATGTTAACTTTATTTGTGAGGTTTATGTTATGGGACAGTAGAAAATTGAAAAAAATCAGAAAACAGCCGTATACTTGCTGAATGTGCACAAAAACAGACACAAATAGAAAAACACATCCAAACAGTGAAATCATTGCAAAATCAAACACTGAAGGCATATAACTATATCTTATAAGATTTTAACTTTATTTGTGAGGTTTATGTTATGGGACAGTAGAAAATTGAAAAAAATCAGAAAACAGCCGTATACTTGCTGAATGTGCACAAAAACAGACACAAATAGAAAAACACATCCAAACAGTGAAATCATTGCAATATCAAACACTGAAGGCATATAACTATATCTTATAAGATTTTAACTTTATTTGTGAGGTTTATGTTATGGGACAGTAGAAAATTTAAAAAAATCAGAAAACAGCCGTATACTTGCTGAATGTGCACAAAAACAGACACAAATAGAAAAACACATCCAAACAGTGAAATCATTGCAAAATCAAACACTGAGGTTACAGAAGTATATCTTATAAGATGTTAACTTTATTTGTAAGGTTTATGTTATGGGACAGTAGAAAATTGAAAAAAATCAGAAAACAGCCGTATACTTGCTGAATGTGCACAAAAACAGACACAAATAGAAAAACACATCCAAACAGTGAAATCATTGCAAAATCAAACACTGAGGTTACAGAAGTATATTTTATAAGATGTTTACTTTATTTGTGAGGTTTATGTTATGGGACAGTAGAAAATTGAAAAAAATCAGAAAACAGCCGTATACTTGCTGAATGTGCACAACAAAAGACACAAATAGAAAAACACATCCAAACAGTGAAATCATTGCAAAATCAAACACTGAAGGCATATAACTATATCTTATAAGATTGTAACTTTATTTATGAGGTTTATGTTACGGGACAATAGAAAATTGATAAAAATCAGAAAACAGCCGGATACTTGCTGAATGTGCACAACAATAGACACAAATAGAAAAACACATCCAAACAGTGAAATCATTGCAAAATCAAACACTGAAGGCATATAACTATATCTTATAAGATGTTAACTTTATTTGTGAGGTTTATGTTATGCGACAGTAGAAAATTGAAAAAAATCAGAAAACAGCCGTATACTTGCTGAACGTGCACAAAGACAGACACAAATAGAAAAACACATCCAAACAGTGAAATCATTGCAAAATCAAACACTGAAGGCATATAACTATATCTTATAAGATGTTAACTTTATTTATGAGGTTAATGTTACGGGACAATAGAAAATTGAAAAAAATCAGAAAACAGCCGAATACTTGCTGAATGTGCACAACAAAAGACACAAATAGAAAAACACATCCAAACAGTGAAATCATTGCAAAATCAAACACTGAGGTTACAGAAGTATATCTTATAAGATGTTAACTTTATTTGTGAGGTTTATGTTATGGAACAGTAGAAAATTGAAAAAAATCAGAAAACAGCCGTATACTTGCTGAATGTGCACAAAAACAGACACAAATAGAAAAACACATCCAAACAGTGAAATCATTGCAAAATCAAACACTGAAGGCATATAACTATATCTTATAAGATTTTAACTTTATTTGTGAGGTTTATGTTACGGGACAGTAGAAAATTGAAAAAAATCAGAAAACAGCCGTATACTTGCTGAATGCGCACAAAAACAGAGACAAATAGAAAAACACATCCAAACAGTGAAATCATTGCAAAATCAAACACTGAGGTTACAGAAGTATATCTTATAAGATGTTAACTTTATTTGTGAGGTTTATGTTATGGAACAGTAGAAAATTGAAAAAAATCAGAAAACAGCCGTATACTTGCTGAATGTGCACAAACACAGACACACATAGAAAAACACATCCAAACAGTGAAATCATTGCAAAATCAAACACTGAGGTTACAGAAGTATATCTTATAAGATGTTAACTTTATTTGTGAGGTTTATGTTATGGGACAGTAGAAAATTGAAAAAAATCAGAAAACAGCCGTATACTTGCTGAATGTGCACAAAAACAGACACAAATAGAAAAACACATCCAAACAGTGAAAGCATTGCAAAATCAAACACTGAAGGCATATAACTATATCTTATAAGATTTTAACTTTATTTGTGAGGTTTATGTTATGGGACAGTAGAAAATTGAAAAAAAATCAGAAAACAGCCGTATACTTGCTGAATGTGCACAAAAACAGACACAAATAGAAAAACACATCCAAACAGTGAAATCATTGCAAAATCAAACACTGAAGGCATATAACTATATCTTATAAGATTTTAACTTTATTTGTGAGGTTTATGTTATGGGACAGTAGAAAATTTAAAAAAATCAGAAAACAGCCGTATACTTGCTGAATGTGCACAAAAACAGACACAAATAGAAAAACACATCCAAACAGTGAAATCATTGCAAAATCAAACACTGAAGGCATATAACTATATCTTATAAGATTTTAACTTTATTTATGAGGTTTATGTTACGGGACAATAGAAAATTGAAAAAAATCAGAAAACAGCCGGATACTTGCTGAATGTGCACAAAGACAGACACAAATAGAAAAACACATCCAAACAGTGAAATCATTGCAAAATCAAACACTGAAGGCATATAACTATATCTTATAAGATGTTAACTTTATTTGTGAGGTTTATGTTATGGAACAGTAGAAAATTGAAAAAAATCAGAAAACAGCCGTATACTTGCTGAATGTGCACAAACACAGACACACATAGAAAAACACATCCAAACAGTGAAATCATTGCAAAATCAAACACTGAGGTTACAGAAGTATATCTTATAAGATGTTAACTTTATTTGTGAGGTTTATGTTATGGAACAGTAGAAAATTAAAAAAAATCAGAAAACAGCCGTATACTTGCTGAATGTGCACAAACACAGACACAAATAGAAAAACACATCCAAACAGTGAAATCATTGCAAAATCAAACACTGAAGGCATATAACTATATCTTATAAGATTTTAACTTTATTTGTGAGGTTTATGTTACGGGACAGTAGAAAATTGAAAAAAATCAGAAAACAGCCGTATACTTGCTGAATGCGCACAAAAACAGACACAAATAGAAAAACACATCCAAACAGTGAAATCATTGCAAAATCAAACACTGAAGTTACAGAAGTATATCTTATAAGATGTTAACTTCATTTGTGAGGTTTATGTTATGGGACAGTAGAAAATTGAAAAAAATCAGAAAACAGCCGTATACTTGCTGAATGTGCACAAAAACAGACACAAATAGAAAAACACATCCAAACAGTGAAATCATTGCAAAATCAAACACTGAGGTTACAGAAGTATATCTTATAAGATGTTAACTTTATTTGTGAGGTTTATGTTATGGGACAGTAGAAAATTTTAAAAAATCAGAAAACAGCCGTATACTTGCTGAATGCGCACAAAAACAGACACAAATAGAAAAACACATCCAAACAGTGAAATCATTGCAAAATCAAACACTGAGGGTACAGAACTAAATCTTTTAAGATGTTAACTTCATTTGTGAGGTTTATGTTATGGGACAGTAGAAAATTGAAAAAAATCAGAAAACAGCCGTATACTTGCTGAATGTGCACAAAAACAGACACAAATAGAAAAACACATCCAAACAGTGAAATCATTGCAAAATCAAACACTGAAGGCATATAACTATATCTTATAAGATTTTAACTTTATTTGTGAGGTTTATGTTATGGGACAGTAGAAAATTTAAAAAAATCAGAAAACAGCCGTATACTTGCTGAATGTGCACAAAAACAGACACAAATAGAAAAACACATCCAAACAGTGAAATCATTGCAAAATCAAACACTGAGGATAAATAACTATATCTTATAAGATTTTAACTTTATTTGTGAGGTTTATGTTATGGGACAGTAGAAAATTGAAAAAAATCAGAAAACAGCCGTATACTTGCTGAATGTGCACAAAAACAGACACAAATAGAAAAACACATCCAAACAGTGAAATCATTGCAAAATCAAACACTGAAGGCATATAACTATATCTTATAAGATTTTAACTTTATTTGTGAGGTTTATGTTATGGGACAGTAGAAAATTTAAAAAAATCAGAAAACAGCCGTATACTTGCTGAATGTGCACAAAAACAGACACAAATAGAAAAACACATCCAAACAGTGAAATCATTGCAAAATCAAACACTGAGGTTACAGAAGTATATCTTATAAGATGTTAACTTTATTTGTAAGGTTTATGTTATGGGACAGTAGAAAATTGAAAAAAATCAGAAAACAGCCGTATACTTGCTGAATGTGCACAAAAACAGACACAAATAGAAAAACACATCCAAACAGTGAAATCATTGCAAAATCAAACACTGAGGTTACAGAAGTATATCTTATAAGATGTTTACTTTATTTGTGAGGTTTATGTTATGGGACAGTAGAAAATTGAAAAAAATCAGAAAACAGCCGTATACTTGCTGAATGTGCACAACAAAAGACACAAATAGAAAAACACATCCAAACAGTGAAATCATTGCAAAATCAAACACTGAGGTTACAGAAGTATATCTTATAAGATGTTAACTTTATTTGTGAGGTTTATGTTATGGAACAGTAGAAAATTGAAAAAAATCAGAAAACAGCCGTATACTTGCTGAATGTGCACAAACACAGACACACATAGAAAAACACATCCAAACAGTGAAATCATTGCAAAATCAAACACTGAGGTTACAGAAGTATATCTTATGAGATGTTAACTTTATTTGTGAGGTTTATGTTATGGAACAGTAGAAAATTGAAAAAAATCAGAAAACAGCCGTATACTTGCTGAATGTGCACAAAAACAGACACAAATAGAAAAACACATCCAAACAGTGAAATCATTGCAAAATCAAACACTAAAGGCATATAACTATATCTTATAAGATTTTAACTTTATTTGTGAGGTTTATGTTACGGGACAGTAGAAAATTGAAAAAAATCAGAAAACAGCCGTATACTTGCTGAATGCGCACAAAAACAGACACAAATAGAAAAACACATCCAAACAGTGAAATCATTGCAAAATCAAACACTGAGGTTACATAAGTATATCTTATAAGATGTTAACTTTATTTGTGAGGTTTATGTTATGGAACAGTAGAAAATTGAAAAAAATCAGAAAACAGCCGTATACTTGCTGAATGTGCACAAACACAGACACACATAGAAAAACACATCCAAACAGTGAAATCATTGCAAAATCAAACACTGAGGTTACAGAAGTATATCTTATAAGATGTTAACTTTATTTGTGAGGTTTATGTTATGGAACAGTAGAAAATTAAAAAAAATCAGAAAACAGCCGTATACTTGCTGAATGTGCACAAACACAGACACAAATAGAAAAACACATCCAAACAGTGAAATCATTGCAAAATCAAACACTGAAGGCATATAACTATATCTTATAAGATTTTAACTTTATTTGTGAGGTTTATGTTACGGGACAGTAGAAAATTGAAAAAAATCAGAAAACAGCCGTATACTTGCTGAATGCGCACAAAAACAGACACAAATAGAAAAACACATCCAAACAGTGAAATCATTGCAAAATCAAACACTGAAGTTACAGAAGTATATCTTATAAGATGTTAACTTTATTTGTGAGGTTTATGTTATGGGACAGTAGAAAATTGAAAAAAACAGAAAACAGCCGTATACTTGCTGAATGCGCACAAAAACAGACACAAATAGAAAAACACATCCAAACAGTGAAATCATTGCAAAATCAAACACTGAGGTTACAGAAGTATATCTTATAAGATGTTAACTTTATTTGTGAGGTTTATGTTATGGGACAGTAGAAAATTGAAAAAAAATCAGAAAACAGCCGTATACTTGCTGAATGTGCACAAAAACAGACACAAATAGAAAAACACATCCAAACAGTGAAATCATTGCAAAATCAAACACTGAAGGCATATAACTATATCTTATAAGATTTTAACTTTATTTGTGAGGTTTATGTTATAGGACAATAGAAAATTGAAAAAAATCAGAAAACAGCCGTATACTTGCTGAATGTGCACAAAAACAGACACAAATAGAAAAACACATCCAAACAGTGAAATCATTGCAAAATCAAACACTGAAGGCATATAACTATAACTTCTAAGATTTTATCTTTATTTGTGAGGTTTATGTTATGGGACAGCAGAAAAATGAAAAAAATCCGGAAACAGCCTTATCTCAGCTGAATGCGCACACAAACAGACACCAATAGAAAAACACATCCAAACAGTGAAATCATTGCAAAATCAAACACTGAGGGTACAGAACTAAATCTTTTAAGATGTTAACTTCATTTGTGAGGTTTATGTTATGGGACAGTAGAAAATTGAAAAAAATCAGAAAACAGCCGTATACTTGCTGAATGTGCACAAAAACAGACACAAATAGAAAAACACATCCAAACAGTGAAATCATTGCAAAATCAAACACTGAGGTTACAGAAGTATATCTTATAAGATGTTTACTTTATTTGTGAGGTTTATGTTATGGGACAGTAGAAAATTGAAAAAAATCAGAAAACAGCCGTATACTTGCTGAATGTGCACAAAAACAGACACAAATAGAAAAACACATCCAAACAGTGAAATCATTGCAAAATCAAACACTGAGGTTACAGAAGTATATCTTATAAGATGTTAACTTTATTTGTGAGGTTTATGTTATGGGACAGTAGAAAATTGAAAAAAAATCAGAAAACAGCCGTATACTTGCTGAATGTGCACAAAAACAGACACAAATAGAAAAACACATCCAAACAGTGAAATCATTGCAAAATCAAACACTGAAGGCATATAACTATATCTTATAAGATGTTAACTTTATTTGTGAGGTTTATGTTATAGGACAATAGAAAATTGAAAAAAATCTGAAAACAGCCGTATACTTGCTGAATGTGCACAAAAACAGACACAAATAGAAAAACACATCCAAACAGAGAAATCAAAGCAAAATCAAACACTGAGTGTACAGAACTAAATATTTTAAGATGTTAACTTCATTTGTGAGGTTTATGTTATGGGACAGCAGAAAAATTAAAAAAATCCTTAAAAAGCCTTATCTCAGCTGAATGACACACAAACAGATACTTGTAGAAAAACACATCCCAACAGTGAAATCATTGCAAAATTAAACACTGAGGGTAAAGAAGTATATCTTATAAGATGTTAACTTCATTTGTGAGGTTTATGTTATGGGACAGCAGAAAAATTAAAAAAATCCGGAAACAGCCTTATCTCAGCTGAATGCGAACACAGACAGACACCAATAGAAAAACACATCCAAACAGTGAAATCATTGCAAAATCAAACAGTGAGTGTACAGAACTAAATCTTTTAAGATGTTAACTTCATTTGTGAGGTTTATGTTATGGAACAGCAGAAAAATTAAAAAAATCCGTAAACAGCCTTATCTCAGCTGAATGCGCACACAAACAGACACTTGTAGAAAAACACATCCCAACAGTGAAATCATTGCAAAATCAAACACTGAGGGTACAGAACTAAATCTTTTAAGATGTTAACTTCATTTGTGATGTTTATGTTATGGGACAGCAGAAAAATTAAAAAAATCCTTAAACAGCCTTATCTCAGCTGAATGCGCAGACAAACAGATACTTGTAGAAAAACACATCCAAACAGTGAAATCATTTCAAAATCAAACAGTGAGGGTACAGAACTAAATCTTTTAAGATGTTAACTTCATTTGTGAGGTTTATGTTATGGGACAGTAGAAAATTGAAAAAAATCAGAAAACAGCCGTATACTTGCTGAATGCGCACAAAAACAGACACAAATAGAAAAACACATCCAAACAGTGAAATCATTGCAAAATCAAACACTGAGGTTACAGAAGTATATCTTATAAGATGTTAACTTTATTTGTGAGGTTTATGTTATGGGACAGTAGAAAATTGAAAAAAATCAGAAAACAGCCGTATACTTGCTGAATGCGCACAAAAACAGACACAAATAGAAAAACACATCCAAACAGTGAAATCATTGCAAAATCAAACACTGAGGATAAATAACTATATCTTATAAGATTTAAACTTTATTTGTGAGGTTTATGTTATGGGACAGTAGAAAATTGAAAAAAATCAGAAAACAGCCGTATACTTGCTGAATGTGCACAAAAACAGACACAAATAGAAAAACACATCCAAACAGTGAAATCATTGCAAAATCAAACACTGAGGTTACAGAAGTATATCTTATAAGATGTTAACTTTATTTGTGAGGTTTATGTTATGGGACAGTAGAAAATTGAAAAAAATCAGAAAACAGCCGTATACTTGCTGAATGTGCACAAAAACAGACACAAATAGAAAAACACATCCAAACAGTGAAATCATTGCAAAATCAAACACTGAAGGCATATAACTATATCTTATAAGATTTTAACTTTATTTGTGAGGTTTATGTTATGGGACAGTAGAAAATTTAAAAAAATCAGAAAACAGCCGTATACTTGCTGAATGTGCACAAAAACAGACACAAATAGAAAAACACATCCAAACAGTGAAATCATTGCAAAATCAAACACTGAGGTTACAGAAGTATATCTTATAAGATGTTAACTTTATTTGTAAGGTTTATGTTATGGGACAGTAGAAAATTGAAAAAAATCAGAAAACAGCCGTATACTTGCTGAATGTGCACAAAAACAGACACAAATAGAAAAACACATCCAAACAGTGAAATCATTGCAAAATCAAACACTGAGGTTACAGAAGTATATCTTATAAGATGTTTACTTTATTTGTGAGGTTTATGTTATGGGACAGTAGAAAATTGAAAAAAATCAGAAAACAGCCGTATACTTGCTGAATGTGCACAACAAAAGACACAAATAGAAAAACACATCCAAACAGTGAAATCATTGCAAAATCAAACACTGAAGGCATATAACTATATCTTATAAGATTTTAACTTTATTTATGAGGTTTATGGTACGGGACAATAGAAAATTGAAAAAAATCAGAAAACAGCCGGATACTTGCTGAATGTGCACAACAAAAGACACAAATAGAAAAACACATCCAAACAGTGAAATCATTGCAAAATCAAACACTGAAGGCATATAACTATATCTTATAAGATGTTAACTTTATTTGTGAGGTTTATGTTATGCGACAGTAGAAAATTGAAAAAAATCAGAAAACAGCCGTATACTTGCTTAACGTGCACAAAGACAGACACAAATAGAAAAACACATCCAAACAGTGAAATCATTGCAAAATCAAACACTGAAGGCATATGACTATATCTTATAAGATGTTAACTTTATTTATGAGGTTAATGTTACGGGACAATAGAAAATTGAAAAAAATCAGAAAACAGCCGAATACTTGCTGAATGTGCACAACAAAAGACACAAATAGAAAAACACATCCAAACAGTGAAATCATTGCAAAATCAAACACTGAGGTTACAGAAGTATATCTTATAAGATGTTAACTTTATTTGTGAGGTTTATGTTATGGAACAGTAGAAAATTGAAAAAAATCAGAAAACAGCCGTATACTTGCTGAATAGTCCAGTCTGCAATAGTTCAGTCTGTTCTCTGCACCTCCATCATCGTTTGGTTTGCATCAGCCACCAAACAGGACAGAAACAGACTGAATCGCACCATCAGGACTGCAGAGAGAATCATTGGTGTCAAACTGCCCACCATCCAGGACTTGAACACATCCAGAGTCAAGAAACGGGCAGGCAGTATCTCTGCAGATCCATCACATCCCGGAAATAACCTGTTTGATCTTCTTCCCTCTGGCAGGCGTTACAGAACACTGTACACCAAAACTGCTAGACACAAGAACAGTTTCTTCCCCCAGGCCGTCACATTACTGAACACTTGACCAGTTTATTTGTTTATTTATCTATTCACTATCTGCACTTTATCGTTTATATATATATATATTTAAAAATAAACCGGACCTCTGGTCACCTTTTTTATTCACTCTTGTCAAATGTATGTTAAGTTATGTTGATGTCTATGTTTCATGTACAGCGTGTGTTTGAAAAACCGGAGTCGAATTCCTTGTATGTGTTACATACTTGGCCAATAAAGCTGATTCTGATTCTGATTCTGAATGTGCACAAACACAGACACACATAGAAAAACACATCCAAACAGTGAAATCATTGCAAAATCAAACACTGAGGTTACAGAAGTATATCTTATGAGATGTTAACTTTATTTGTGAGGTTTATGTTATGGAACAGTAGAAAATTGAAAAAAATCAGACAACAGCCGTATACTTGCTGAATGTGCACAAAAACAGACACAAATAGAAAAACACATCCAAACAGTGAAATCATTGCAAAATCAAACACTGAAGGCATATAACTATATCTTATAAGATTTTAACTTTATTTGTGAGGTTTATGTTACGGGACAGTAGAAAATTGAAAAAAATCAGAAAACAGCCGTATACTTGCTGAATGCGCACAAAAACAGACACAAATAGAAAAACACATCCAAACAGTGAAATCATTGCAAAATCAAACACTGAGGTTACAGAAGTATATCTTATAAGATGTTAACTTTATTTGTGAGGTTTATGTTATGGAACAGTAGAAAATTGAAAAAAATCAGAAAACAGCCGTATACTTGCTGAATGTGCACAAACACAGACACAAATAGAAAAACACATCCAAACAGTGAAATCATTGCAAAATCAAACACTGAAGGCATATAACTATATCTTATAAGATTTTAACTTTATTTGTGAGGTTTATGTTACGGGACAGTAGAAAATTGAAAAAAATCAGAAAACAGCCGTATACTTGCTGAATGCGCACAAAAACAGACACAAATAGAAAAACACATCCAAACAGTGAAATCATTGCAAAATCAAACACTGAAGTTACAGAAGTATATCTTATAAGATGTTAACTTTATTTGTGAGGTTTATGTTATGGGACAGTAGAAAATTGAAAAAACCAGAAAACAGCCGTATACTTGCTGAATGCGCACAAAAACAGACACAAATAGAAAAACACATCCAAACAGTGAAATCATTGCAAAATCAAACACTGAGGTTACAGAAGTATATCTTATAAGACGTTAACTTTATTTGTGAGGTTTATGTTATGGGACAGTAGAAAATTGAAAAAAAATCAGAAAACAGCCGTATACTTGCTGAATGTGCACAAAAACAGACACAAATAGAAAAACACATCCAAACAGTGAAATTATTGCAAAATCAAACACTGAAGGCATATAACTATATCTTATAAGATTTTAACTTTATTTGTGAGGTTTATGTTATGGGACAGTAGAAAATTGAAAAAAATCAGAAAACAGCCGTATACTTGCTGAATGTGCACAAAAACAGACACAAATAGAAAAACACATCCAAACAGTGAAATCATTGCAAAATCAAACACTGAAGGCATATAACTATATCTTATAAGATTTTAACTTTATTTGTGAGGTTTATGTTACGGGACAGTAGAAAATTGAAAAAAATCAGAAAACAGCCGTATACTTGCTGAATGCGCACAAAAACAGACACAAATAGAAAAACACATCCAAACAGTGAAATCATTGCAAAATCAAACACTGAGGTTACAGAAGTATATCTTATAAGATGTTTACTTTATTTGTGAGGTTTATGTTATGGGACAGTAGAAAATTGAAAAAAATCAGAAAACAGCCGTATACTTGCTGAATGTGCACAACAAAAGACACAAATAGAAAAACACATCCAAACAGTGAAATCATTGCAAAATCAAACACTGAAGACATATAACTATAACTTCTAAGATTTTAACTTTATTTGTGAGGTTTATGTTATGGGACAGCAGAAAAATGAAAAAAATCCGGAAACAGCCTTATCTCAGCTGAATGCGCACACAAACAGATACTTGTAGAAAAACACATCCCAACAGTGAAATCATTGCAAAATTAAACACTGAGGGTAAAGAAGTATATCTTATAAGATGTTAACTTCATTTGTGAGGTTTATGTTATGGGACAGCAGAAAAATTAAAAAAATCCGTAAACAGCCTTATCTCAGCTGAATGCGCACACAAACAGACACTTGTAGAAAAACACATCCCAACAGTGAAATCATTGCAAAATCAAACACTGAGGGTACAGAACTAAATCTTTTAAGATGTTAACTTCATTTGTGAGATTTATGTTATGGGACAGCAGAAAAATTAAAAAAATCCTTAAACAGCCTTATCTCAGCTGAATGCGCACACAAACAGATACTTGTAGAAAAACACATCCCAACAGTGAAATCATTGCAAAATTAAACACTGAGGGTAAATAAGTATATCTTATAAGATGTTAAGTTCATTTGTTAGGTTTATATTATGGGATAGTAGAAAAATGAAAAAAATCCGAAAACAGCCTTATCTCAGCTCAATGGGGCACAAACAGACACTTGTAGAAAAACACATCCAAACAGTGAAATCATTGCAAAATCAAAAAGTGAGGGTAAAGAAGTATATCTTATAAGATGTTAGGTTCATTTGTTAGGTTTATATTATGGGAAAGTAGAAAAATGAAAGAAATCCGAAAACAGCCTTATCTCAGCTCAATGGGGCACAAACAGACACTTGTAGAAAAACACATCCAAACAGTGAAATCATTGCAAAATCAAACACTGAAGGCATATAACTATATCTTATAAGATTTTAACTTTATTTCTGAGGTTTATGTTATGGGACAGCAGAAAAATGAAAAAAATCCGGAAACAGCCTTATCTCAGCTGAATGCGCACACAAACAGACACCAATAGAAAAACACATCCAAACAGTGAAATCATTGCAAAATCAAACACTGAGGGTACAGAACTAAATCTTTTAAGATGTTAACTTCATTTGTGAGGTTTATGTTATGGGACAGTAGAAAATTGAAAAAAATCAGAAAACAGCCGTATACTTGCTGAATGTGCACAAAAACAGACACAAATAGAAAAACACATCCAAACAGTGAAATCATTGCAAAATCAAACACTGAGGGTACAGAACTAAATCTTTTAAGATGTTAACTTCATTTGTGATGTTTATGTTATGGGACAGCAGAAAAATTAAAAAAATCCTTAAACAGCCTTATCTCAGCTGAATGCGCAGACAAACAGATACTTGTAGAAAAACACATCCAAACAGTGAAATCATTGCAAAATCAAACACTGAAGGCATATAACTATAACTTCTAAGATTTTAACTTTATTTGTGAGGTTTATGTTATGGGACAGCAGAAAAATGAAAAAAATCCGGAAACAGCTGAATGCGCACACAAACAGACACAGAAAAACACATCCAAACAGTGAAATCAAAGCAAAATCAAACACTGAGGGTACAGAACTAAATATTTTAAGATGTTAACTTCATTTGTGAGGTTTATGTTATGGGACAGCAGAAAAATTCAAAAAATCCTTAAAAAGCCTTATCTCAGCTGAATGACACACAAACAGATACTTGTAGAAAAACACATCCCAACAGTGAAATCATTGCAAAATTAAACACTGAGCGTAAAGAAGTATATCTTATAAGATGTTAACTTCATTTGTGAGGTTTATGTTATGGGACAGCAGAAAAATTAAAAAAATCCGGAAACAGCCTTATCTCAGCTGAATGCGAACACAAACAGACACCAATAGAAAAACACATCCAAACAGTGAAATCATTGCAAAATCAAACAGTGAGTGTACAGAACTAAATCTTTTAAGATGTTAACTTCATTTGTGAGGTTTATGTTATGGAACAGCAGAAAAATTAAAAAAATCCGTAAACAGCCTTATCTCAGCTGAATGCGCACACAAACAGACACTTGTAGAAAAACACATCCCAACAGTGAAATCATTGCAAAATCAAACACTGAGGGTACAGAACTAAATCTTTTAAGATGTTAACTTCATTTGTGATGTTTATGTTATGGGACAGCAGAAAAATTAAAAAAATCCTTAAACAGCCTTATCTCAGCTAAAGCGCAGACAAACAGATACTTGTAGAAAAACACATCCAAACAGTGAAATCATTGCAAAATCAAACACTGAAGGCATATAACTATATCTTATAAGATTTTAACTTTATTTGTGAGGTTATGTTATAGGACAATAGAAAATTGAAAAAAATCAGAAAACAGCCGTATACTTGCTGAATGTGCACAAAAACAGACACAAATAGAAAAACACATCCAAACAGTGAAATCATTGCAAAATCAAACACTGAAGGCATATAACTATAACTTCTAAGATTTTAACTTTATTTGTGAGGTTTATGTTATGGGACAGCAGAAAAATGAAAAAAATCCGGAAACAGCCTTATCTCAGCTGAATGCGCACACAAACAGACACCAATAGAAAAACACATCCAAACAGTGAAATCATTGCAAAATCAAACACTGAGGGTACAGAACTAAATCTTTTAAGATGTTAACTTCATTTGTGAGGTTTATGTTATGGGACAGTAGGAAATTGAAAAAAATCAGAAAACAGCCGTATACTTGCTGAATGTGCACAAAAACAGACACAAATAGAAAAACACATCCAAACAGTGAAATCATTGCAAAATCAAACACTGAAGGCATATAACTATATCTTATAAGATTTTAACTTTATTTATGAGGTTTATGTTACGGGACAATAGAAAATTGAAAAAAATCAGAAAACAGCCGGATACTTGCTGAATGTGCACAACAAAAGACACAAATAGAAAAACACATCCAAACAGTGAAATCATTGCAAAATCAAACACTGAAGGCATATAACTATATCTTATAAGATGTTAACTTTATTTGTGAGGTTTATGTTATGCGACAGTAGAAAATTGAAAAAAATCAGAAAACAGCCGTATACTTGCTTAACGTGCACAAAGACAGACACAAATAGAAAAACACATCCAAACAGTGAAATCATTGCAAAATCAAACACTGAAGGCATATGACTATATCTTATAAGATGTTAACTTTATTTATGAGGTTAATGTTACGGGACAATAGAAAATTGAAAAAAATCAGAAAACAGCCGAATACTTGCTGAATGTGCACAACAAAAGACACAAATAGAAAAACACATCCAAACAGTGAAATCATTGCAAAATCAAACACTGAGGTTACAGAAGTATATCTTATAAGATGTTAACTTTATTTGTGAGGTTTATGTTATGGAACAGTAGAAAATTGAAAAAAATCAGAAAACAGCCGTATACTTGCTGAATAGTCCAGTCTGCAATAGTCCAGTCTGTTCTCTGCACCTCCATCATCGTTTGGTTTGCATCAGCCACCAAACAGGACAGAAACAGACTGAATCGCACCATCAGGACTGCAGAGAGAATCATTGGTGTCAAACTGCCCACCATCCAGGACTTGAACACATCCAGAGTCAAGAAACGGGCAGGCAGTATCTCTGCAGATCCATCACATCCCGGAAATAACCTGTTTGATCTTCTTCCCTCTGGCAGGCGTTACAGAACACTGTACACCAAAACTGCTAGACACAAGAACAGTTTCTTCCCCCAGGCCGTCACATTACTGAACACTTGACCAGTTTATTTGTTTATTTATCTATTCACTATCTGCACTTTATCGTTTATATATATATATATTTAAAAATAAACCGGACCTCTGGTCACCTTTTTTATTCACTCTTGTCAAATGTATGTTAAGTTATGTTGATGTCTATGTTTCATGTACAGCGTGTGTTTGAAAAACCGGAGTCGAATTCCTTGTATGTGTTACATACTTGGCCAATAAAGCTGATTCTGATTCTGATTCTGAATGTGCACAAACACAGACACACATAGAAAAACACATCCAAACAGTGAAATCATTGCAAAATCAAACACTGAGGTTACAGAAGTATATCTTATGAGATGTTAACTTTATTTGTGAGGTTTATGTTATGGAACAGTAGAAAATTGAAAAAAATCAGACAACAGCCGTATACTTGCTGAATGTGCACAAAAACAGACACAAATAGAAAAACACATCCAAACAGTGAAATCATTGCAAAATCAAACACTGAAGGCATATAACTATATCTTATAAGATTTTAACTTTATTTGTGAGGTTTATGTTACGGGACAGTAGAAAATTGAAAAAAATCAGAAAACAGCCGTATACTTGCTGAATGCGCACAAAAACAGACACAAATAGAAAAACACATCCAAACAGTGAAATCATTGCAAAATCAAACACTGAGGTTACAGAAGTATATCTTATAAGATGTTAACTTTATTTGTGAGGTTTATGTTATGGAACAGTAGAAAATTGAAAAAAATCAGAAAACAGCCGTATACTTGCTGAATAGTCCAGTCTGCAATAGTCCAGTCTGTTCTCTGCACCTCCATCATCGTTTGGTTTGCATCAGCCACCAAACAGGACAGAAACAGACTGAATCGCACCATCAGGACTGCAGAGAGAATCATTGGTGTCAAACTGCCCACCATCCAGGACTTGAACACATCCAGAGTCAAGAAACGGGCAGGCAGTATCTCTGCAGATCCATCACATCCCGGAAATAACCTGTTTGATCTTCTTCCCTCTGGCAGGCGTTACAGAACACTGTACACCAAAACTGCTAGACACAAGAACAGTTTCTTCCCCCAGGCCGTCACATTACTGAACACTTGACCAGTTTATTTGTTTATTTATCTATTCACTATCTGCACTTTATCGTTTATATATATATATATTTAAAAATAAACCGGACCTCTGGTCACCTTTTTTATTCACTCTTGTCAAATGTATGTTAAGTTATGTTGATGTCTATGTTTCATGTACAGCGTGTGTTTGAAAAACCGGAGTCGAATTCCTTGTATGTGTTACATACTTGGCCAATAAAGCTGATTCTGATTCTGATTCTGAATGTGCACAAACACAGACACACATAGAAAAACACATCCAAACAGTGAAATCATTGCAAAATCAAACACTGAGGTTACAGAAGTATATCTTATGAGATGTTAACTTTATTTGTGAGGTTTATGTTATGGAACAGTAGAAAATTGAAAAAAATCAGACAACAGCCGTATACTTGCTGAATGTGCACAAAAACAGACACAAATAGAAAAACACATCCAAACAGTGAAATCATTGCAAAATCAAACACTGAAGGCATATAACTATATCTTATAAGATTTTAACTTTATTTGTGAGGTTTATGTTACGGGACAGTAGAAAATTGAAAAAAATCAGAAAACAGCCGTATACTTGCTGAATGCGCACAAAAACAGACACAAATAGAAAAACACATCCAAACAGTGAAATCATTGCAAAATCAAACACTGAGGTTACAGAAGTATATCTTATAAGATGTTAACTTTATTTGTGAGGTTTATGTTATGGAACAGTAGAAAATTGAAAAAAATCAGAAAACAGCCGTATACTTGCTGAATGTGCACAAACACAGACACAAATAGAAAAACACATCCAAACAGTGAAATCATTGCAAAATCAAACACTGAAGGCATATAACTATATCTTATAAGATTTTAACTTTATTTGTGAGGTTGATGTTACGGGACAGTAGAAAATTGAAAAAAATCAGAAAACAGCCGTATACTTGCTGAATGCGCACAAAAACAGACACAAATAGAAAAACACATCCAAACAGTGAAATCATTGCAAAATCAAACACTGAAGTTACAGAAGTATATCTTATAAGATGTTAACTTTATTTGTGAGGTTTATGTTATGGGACAGTAGAAAATTGAAAAAACCAGAAAACAGCCGTATACTTGCTGAATGCGCACAAAAACAGACACAAATAGAAAAACACATCCAAACAGTGAAATCATTGCAAAATCAAACACTGAGGTTACAGAAGTATATCTTATAAGACGTTAACTTTATTTGTGAGGTTTATGTTATGGGACAGTAGAAAATTGAAAAAAAATCAGAAAACAGCCGTATACTTGCTGAATGTGCACAAAAACAGACACAAATAGAAAAACACATCCAAACAGTGAAATTATTGCAAAATCAAACACTGAAGGCATATAACTATATCTTATAAGATTTTAACTTTATTTGTGAGGTTTATGTTATGGGACAGTAGAAAATTGAAAAAAATCAGAAAACAGCCGTATACTTGCTGAATGTGCACAAAAACAGACACAAATAGAAAAACACATCCAAACAGTGAAATCATTGCAAAATCAAACACTGAAGGCATATAACTATATCTTATAAGATTTTAACTTTATTTGTGAGGTTTATGTTACGGGACAGTAGAAAATTGAAAAAAATCAGAAAACAGCCGTATACTTGCTGAATGCGCACAAAAACAGACACAAATAGAAAAACACATCCAAACAGTGAAATCATTGCAAAATCAAACACTGAGGTTACAGAAGTATATCTTATAAGATGTTTACTTTATTTGTGAGGTTTATGTTATGGGACAGTAGAAAATTGAAAAAAATCAGAAAACAGCCGTATACTTGCTGAATGTGCACAACAAAAGACACAAATAGAAAAACACATCCAAACAGTGAAATCATTGCAAAATCAAACACTGAAGACATATAACTATAACTTCTAAGATTTTAACTTTATTTGTGAGGTTTATGTTATGGGACAGCAGAAAAATGAAAAAAATCCGGAAACAGCCTTATCTCAGCTGAATGCGCACACAAACAGATACTTGTAGAAAAACACATCCCAACAGTGAAATCATTGCAAAATTAAACACTGAGGGTAAAGAAGTATATCTTATAAGATGTTAACTTCATTTGTGAGGTTTATGTTATGGGACAGCAGAAAAATTAAAAAAATCCGTAAACAGCCTTATCTCAGCTGAATGCGCACACAAACAGACACTTGTAGAAAAACACATCCCAACAGTGAAATCATTGCAAAATCAAACACTGAGGGTACAGAACTAAATCTTTTAAGATGTTAACTTCATTTGTGAGATTTATGTTATGGGACAGCAGAAAAATTAAAAAAATCCTTAAACAGCCTTATCTCAGCTGAATGCGCACACAAACAGATACTTGTAGAAAAACACATCCCAACAGTGAAATCATTGCAAAATTAAACACTGAGGGTAAAGAAGTATATCTTATAAGATGTTAAGTTCATTTGTTAGGTTTATATTATGGGATAGTAGAAAAATGAAAAAAATCCGAAAACAGCCTTATCTCAGCTCAATGGGGCACAAACAGACACTTGTAGAAAAACACATCCAAACAGTGAAATCATTGCAAAATCAAAAAGTGAGGGTAAAGAAGTATATCTTATAAGATGTTAGGTTCATTTGTTAGGTTTATATTATGGGAAAGTAGAAAAATGAAAGAAATCCGAAAACAGCCTTATCTCAGCTCAATGGGGCACAAACAGACACTTGTAGAAAAACACATCCAAACAGTGAAATCATTGCAAAATCAAACACTGAAGGCATATAACTATATCTTATAAGATTTTAACTTTATTTCTGAGGTTTATGTTATGGGACAGCAGAAAAATGAAAAAAATCCGGAAACAGCCTTATCTCAGCTGAATGCGCACACAAACAGACACCAATAGAAAAACACATCCAAACAGTGAAATCATTGCAAAATCAAACACTGAGGGTACAGAACTAAATCTTTTAAGATGTTAACTTCATTTGTGAGGTTTATGTTATGGGACAGTAGAAAATTGAAAAAAATCAGAAAACAGCCGTATACTTGCTGAATGTGCACAAAAACAGACACAAATAGAAAAACACATCCAAACAGTGAAATCATTGCAAAATCAAACACTGAGGGTACAGAACTAAATCTTTTAAGATGTTAACTTCATTTGTGATGTTTATGTTATGGGACAGCAGAAAAATTAAAAAAATCCTTAAACAGCCTTATCTCAGCTGAATGCGCAGACAAACAGATACTTGTAGAAAAACACATCCAAACAGTGAAATCATTGCAAAATCAAACACTGAAGGCATATAACTATATCTTATAAGATTTTAACTTTATTTGTGAGGTTATGTTATAGGACAATAGAAAATTGAAAAAAATCAGAAAACAGACGTATACTTGCTGAATGTGCACAAAAACAGACACAAATAGAAAAACACATCCAAACAGTGAAATCATTGCAAAATCAAACACTGAAGACATATAACTATAACTTCTAAGATTTTAACTTTATTTGTGAGGTTTATGTTATGGGACAGCAGAAAAATGAAAAAAATCCGGAAACAGCCTTATCTCAGCTGAATGCGCACACAAACAGATACTTGTAGAAAAACACATCCCAACAGTGAAATCATTGCAAAATTAAACACTGAGGGTAAAGAAGTATATCTTATAAGATGTTAACTTCATTTGTGAGGTTTATGTTATGGGACAGCAGAAAAATTAAAAAAATCCGTAAACAGCCTTATCTCAGCTGAATGCGCACACAAACAGACACTTGTAGAAAAACACATCCCAACAGTGAAATCATTGCAAAATCAAACACTGAGGGTACAGAACTAAATCTTTTAAGATGTTAACTTCATTTGTGAGATTTATGTTATGGGACAGCAGAAAAATTAAAAAAATCCTTAAACAGCCTTATCTCAGCTGAATGCGCACACAAACAGATACTTGTAGAAAAACACATCCCAACAGTGAAATCATTGCAAAATTAAACACTGAGGGTAAAGAAGTATATCTTATAAGATGTTAAGTTCATTTGTTAGGTTTATATTATGGGAAAGTAGAAAAATGAAAAAAATCCGAAAACAGCCTTATCTCAGCTCAATGGGGCACAAACAGACACTTGTAGAAAAACACATCCAAACAGTGAAATCATTGCAAAATCAAAAAGTGAGGGTAAAGAAGTATATCTTATAAGATGTTAAGTTCATTTGTTAGGTTTATATTATGGGAAAGTAGAAAAATGAAAGAAATCCGAAAACAGCCTTATCTCAGCTCAATGGGGCACAAACAGACACTTGTAGAAAAACACATCCAAACAGTGAAATCATTGCAAAATCAAACACTGAAGGCATATAACTATATCTTATAAGATTTTAACTTTATTTGTGAGGTTTATGTTATAGGACAATAGAAAATTGAAAAAAATCAGAAAACAGCCGTATACTTGCTGAATGTGCACAAAAACAGACACAAATAGAAAAACACATCCAAACAGTGAAATCATTGCAAAATCAAACACTGAAGGCATATAACTATAACTTCTAAGATTTTAACTTTATTTGTGAGGTTTATGTTATGGGACAGCAGAAAAATGAAAAAAATCCGGAAACAGCCTTATCTCAGCTGAATGCGCACACAAACAGACACCAATAGAAAAACACATCCAAACAGTGAAATCATTGCAAAATCAAACACTGAGGGTACAGAACTAAATCTTTTAAGATGTTAACTTCATTTGTGAGGTTTATGTTATGGGACAGTAGGAAATTGAAAAAAATCAGAAAACAGCCGTATACTTGCTGAATGTGCACAAACACAGACACAAATAGAAAAACACATCCAAACAGTGAAATCATTGCAAAATCAAACACTGAAGGCATATAACTATATCTTATAAGATTTTAACTTTATTTGTGAGGTTTATGTTACGGGACAGTAGAAAATTGAAAAAAATCAGAAAACAGCCGTATACTTGCTGAATGCGCACAAAAACAGACACAAATAGAAAAACACATCCAAACAGTGAAATCATTGCAAAATCAAACACTGAAGTTACAGAAGTATATCTTATAAGATGTTAACTTTATTTGTGAGGTTTATGTTATGGGACAGTAGAAAATTGAAAAAACCAGAAAACAGCCGTATACTTGCTGAATGCGCACAAAAACAGACACAAATAGAAAAACACATCCAAACAGTGAAATCATTGCAAAATCAAACACTGAGGTTACAGAAGTATATCTTATAAGATGTTAACTTTATTTGTGAGGTTTATGTTATGGGACAGTAGAAAATTGAAAAAAAATCAGAAAACAGCCGTATACTTGCTGAATGTGCACAAAAACAGACACAAATAGAAAAACACATCCAAACAGTGAAATCATTGCAAAATCAAACACTGAAGGCATATAACTATATCTTATAAGATTTTAACTTTATTTGTGAGGTTTATGTTATGGGACAGTAGAAAATTGAAAAAAATCAGAAAACAGCCGTATACTTGCTGAATGTGCACAAAAACAGACACAAATAGAAAAACACATCCAAACAGTGAAATCATTGCAAAATCAAACACTGAAGGCATATAACTATATCTTATAAGATTTTAACTTTATTTGTGAGGTTTATGTTACGGGACAGTAGAAAATTGAAAAAAATCAGAAAACAGCCGTATACTTGCTGAATGCGCACAAAAACAGACACAAATAGAAAAACACATCCAAACAGTGAAATCATTGCAAAATCAAACACTGAGGATAAATAACTATATCTTATAAGATGTTAACTTTATTTGTGAGGTTTATGTTATGGGACAATAGAAAATTGAAAAAAATCAGAAAACAGCCGTATACTTGCTGAATGTGCACAACAAAAGACACAAATAGAAAAACACATCCAAACAGTGAAATCATTGCAAAATCAAACACTGAAGACATATAACTATAACTTCTAAGATTTTAACTTTATTTGTGAGGTTTATGTTATGGGACAGCAGAAAAATGAAAAAAATCCGGAAACAGCCTTATCTCAGCTGAATGCGCACACAAACAGATACTTGTAGAAAAACACATCCCAACAGTGAAATCATTGCAAAATTAAACACTGAGGGTAAAGAAGTATATCTTATAAGATGTTAACTTCATTTGTGAGGTTTATGTTATGGGACAGCAGAAAAATTAAAAAAATCCGTAAACAGCCTTATCTCAGCTGAATGCGCACACAAACAGACACTTGTAGAAAAACACATCCCAACAGTGAAATCATTGCAAAATCAAACACTGAGGGTACAGAACTAAATCTTTTAAGATGTTAACTTCATTTGTGAGATTTATGTTATGGGACAGCAGAAAAATTAAAAAAATCCTTAAACAGCCTTATCTCAGCTGAATGCGCACACAAACAGATACTTGTAGAAAAACACATCCCAACAGTGAAATCATTGCAAAATTAAACACTGAGGGTAAAGAAGTATATCTTATAAGATGTTAAGTTCATTTGTTAGGTTTATATTATGGGATAGTAGAAAAATGAAAAAAATCCGAAAACAGCCTTATCTCAGCTCAATGGGGCACAAACAGACACTTGTAGAAAAACACATCCAAACAGTGAAATCATTGCAAAATCAAAAAGTGAGGGTAAAGAAGTATATCTTATAAGATGTTAGGTTCATTTGTTAGGTTTATATTATGGGAAAGTAGAAAAATGAAAGAAATCCGAAAACAGCCTTATCTCAGCTCAATGGGGCACAAACAGACACTTGTAGAAAAACACATCCAAACAGTGAAATCATTGCAAAATCAAACACTGAAGGCATATAACTATATCTTATAAGATTTTAACTTTATTTCTGAGGTTTATGTTATGGGACAGCAGAAAAATGAAAAAAATCCGGAAACAGCCTTATCTCAGCTGAATGCGCACACAAACAGACACCAATAGAAAAACACATCCAAACAGTGAAATCATTGCAAAATCAAACACTGAGGGTACAGAACTAAATCTTTTAAGATGTTAACTTCATTTGTGAGGTTTATGTTATGGGACAGTAGAAAATTGAAAAAAATCAGAAAACAGCCGTATACTTGCTGAATGTGCACAAAAACAGACACAAATAGAAAAACACATCCAAACAGTGAAATCATTGCAAAATCAAACACTGAGGGTACAGAACTAAATCTTTTAAGATGTTAACTTCATTTGTGATGTTTATGTTATGGGACAGCAGAAAAATTAAAAAAATCCTTAAACAGCCTTATCTCAGCTGAATGCGCAGACAAACAGATACTTGTAGAAAAACACATCCAAACAGTGAAATCATTGCAAAATCAAACACTGAAGGCATATAACTATATCTTA